>NC_136482.1:176720564-177050564 GCF_053919585.1 Euprymna scolopes
TTTTTCTAATCTCTGTGGATTGTAAAACAAACCCGGCTTTTTTTCTTTCTTTTTTCTTTCTTTTTTTTCTTTTTCTTTTTTTTCTTTTTCTTTTTTTTCTCTTTTTTTTCTTTTTTCTTTTTTTTCTTTTTTTCTTTTTTTTCTTTTTTTTCTTTTTCTTTTTTTCTTTTTTTTCTTTTTCTTTTATTTTTCTTTTTCTTTTTTTCTTTTTTTTTCTTTTTTTCTTTTTCTTTTTTTCTTTTTCTTTTTTTCTTTTTTCTTTTTCTTTTCTTTTTTTCTTTTCTTTTCTTTTTTTTCTTTTTTTCTTTTTTTTTCTTTTTCTTTCTTTTCTTTCTTTTTTCTTTTTCTTTCTTTTTCTCTTTTCTTTTTCTCTTTTCTTTTTCTCTTTTCTTTTTCTCTTTTTTTCCCTTTTCTTTTTCTTTTTTTCTTTTATTTTTCTCGTTTCCTTTTCTCTTTTCTTTTTTTTCTTTTTTTTTCTTTTTTTTTCTTTTCTTTTTTCTTTTCTTCTTTCTTTTTTCTTTTTTCTTTCTTTTTTCTTTTTTTCTTCTTTCTTTTTTCTTTCTTTTTTCTTTTTTTTTTTTACTATTCTGTACTGTGACCTAACAATTTAATAAACATAAAATACTCTAAAAATTCAAATACCAACTTAACAATAATTTTTTTTATATCTTTTTACTTTCGGTCAGAACTGGAAAGCGAACAAAAGCAGGATTGTTGATGGATGGAGTAAACTCTGCTATTCGATACTTCAAAAATAACTTTAAAGATGGTTATCGACAGGTATGTATGATTTTCATTGTTGATTTTTTTAGATTAATGCAAATGATTGATTAATCACACTAAAAGAATATAAGAACGGCAATGGATTTGCTGTTTTAGTGGATATTTCATGGAGGAATAATTAATAAAAGATTTCAACTAGTAAAAAAAAGGAAATACTAAACCAGCAGTAACAATGGCAGTGTAGACATAGAATATAAATATAGATTTAAATAAGTTACACTAATACAGAGTTTGGGAAAGTTAGCCTCCCTTTGATATTCTAGAGCAGGGGTCTCTAATCTACAGCCTGCGGACCAAATCTGGACCGCCAAAATCTTTGATGCGGCTTGCAGGTCTCTTATTGAAAACCTGCAAATATTCAAGAAAAATAAATAAATAAATGGAAACATAGAAATATTGTGGTGTTTTTTTTTTTTTTTTTTAATTTTTTATTTTTAATTTTTTATTTTAAAGAGTAAGGTTTTGGAGAACCAGTTTCACTAAAAAATAAAGCTAATGAGCAAATCGATATAAAACATGTCAAGGTCATTTTTTATTTTATATTTTTATTTTAACCTCTGTAGCGATAAAAATTCAGCAATATAGCATCTATTTCCAAAAACTTTGGAGACCCCTGTTATAGATGTTTACCATACAAAAGGTAAATGGAATTCCTCAGCTGTGGTGAAAGCAATACATCGAGAAAAGGGGAATAAAATGTATAAAAAGGCAACGTCTTTCATGGTAGATAATAAATAAGTGTTATATTATTTCTAAGCTCATAACTTCAGTTATGTAAAGTTCATTTTACAATTTTCTCTAAAAGCAGTGTTATTTTTTAATTGCTTTGTAATATTTAATAACTTCGTATTAAAAGGATCAAAGAATGTTAATATTTTAACTATTCTTGGAATGGATATTTCATGTAGTATGATATATAATATTCTTGTTTTTTATCCCAAATTTAGGATTCCATTGACTTATTACTTGGCAATTATATTGTTGAAGAACAAGAAGGTATAACAAGACCATCCCCATTGATTATGGATCGAGATTGGAAGTTTTATGCGGTAAGTTCCTACAGGATTATCTGAAAAGAATGAACTGTTTTCTGTGCACAATATTTTAATAAGGAAAAGCAAACTCTGAGCAAGTCACAAGTATTTTTTTTTGTTCTTTTCTTTCTTTTTTTTTGTTCTTTTCTTTCTTTTTTTTTGTTCTTTTCTTTCTTTTTTTTTGTTCTTTTCTTTCTTTTTTTTTGTTCTTTTCTTTCTTTTTTTTGTTCTTTTCTTTCTTTTTTTTTGTTCTTTTCTTTCTTTTTTTTTGTTCTTTTCTTTCTTTTTTTTTGTTCTTTTCTTTCTTTTTTTTTGTTCTTTTCTTTCTTTTTTTTGTTCTTTTCTTTCTTTTTTTTGTTCTTTTCTTTCTTTTTTTTGTTCTTTTCTTTCTTTTTTGTTCTTTTCTTTCTTTTTTGTTCTTTTCTTTCTTTTTTTGTTTTCTTTCTTTTTTTGTTTTCTTTCTTTTTTTGTTTTCTTTCTTTTTTTGTTTTCTTTCTTTTTTTGTTTTCTTTTTTTGTTCTTTTCTTTCTTTTTTTGTTCTTTTCTTTCTTTTTTTTGTTCTTTTCTTTCTTTTTCTTTTTTCCTTTTTTGCTTTTCTTTTTTTTTCTTTTTTTGCTTTTCTTTTTTTTCTTTTTTTGCTTTTCTTTTTTTTCTTTTTTTGCTTTTCTTTTTTTTCTTTTTTTGCTTTTCTTTTTTTTTCTTTTTTTGCTTTTCTTTTTTTTTTTCTTTTTTTGCTTTTCTTTTTTTTTTTTCTTTTTTTGCTTTTCTTTTTTTTTCTTTTTTGCTTTTCTTTTTTTTTTCTTTTTTGCTTTTCTTTTTTTGCTTTTTTTTTTGCTTTTTTTTGCTTTGCTTTTTTTTGCTTTGCTTTTTTTCTTTTTTTCTTTCTTTCTTTTTTTTTCTTTTTTTTCTTTTCTTTTTCTTTTTTCTTTTTTTTTCTTTTTTTTTTATTACATTTTCACCTCCAAACAAGGAAGGTGATGTAGGGGGCTACTATCAGGGACATAAGTTAGAAGGATACTTTGTAGGGAGTTGAGCAGCAAGATGTCTGTTTAGATTACACTTGAACTTCTGCATGTCAGTACAGTTGGGGAAGCAGGAAGGGAATTCCAAAGTCTAGTAGTTCTGGGGAAGAAACTATTATTAGCTTTCTTACATCTCAGGATCTCTACTGTGTAGGGGTGGGATTTTGCTGCTTGTTGGGTTTGTCAGGTGTATTTATGTTGAGGGGGCACAAGGGCTTGTAGTTCGTCGGAGCATCCACCATTAAAATACTTGTAAAACAGGCAGAGGGATGCAACATCGATGAAACAGGTTGAATTTTAGATGACAATTCAGAACCTATCAGGTTGGCGACTCTCTTTTGAATCCTGTCCAGGAGGGGGAGACTAGTAGCAGATGTACCAGTCCAGAAGTGACAACAATGCTCCATACATTTTACTTCCAATTAACTTTTATCTTCTGTCTTATAAATGTTCAACTTGTGCTACCAGATCAGGCTGTCTGAAGGTATCGACTTCTTAACCTTAAATTCTCTAAACATTGATTTTATTGTTTTTCCTCGTTGCAAAACGCCATCATGTTCTGCAGAACTAAAAAACAAATTGATGTTCCATTACAAAACAACCATATCCAAATACTGTGAGTAAATATTTGAAGAGATAAAGAACTTGAAACACAAAAACGTTTACAAAAATAACTGGATTTAGCATTAAATAATTCAAAAAGGGTTGATATGCTGTAAAACAAAATAATTAAACAAAGGTTCAATGTGGCCAACACCTGCAGCATAAGATGAATGCAATAGTGAATTCCTCCCAGGTGTGCATCAGCATATCATCATCACCTGTCGCTAGTCAATGTTTACAAACTACTATTCTCATCCCAGTTATTTTCACATTGCGATCTATGTAACCTCAGACCTTTTTGGTGCATCTTTTCAAGCCTGAAATCTATGTGGCACAACGGATAAAGGTGTTGATTAACAATCAGTTCTAAGTGACTGTTTTCTGGAGTTTAAAAGTTTAATCCTTGCTACAGACAATAATAACTAAGATTAACATAATAATTAACACTTCTACTAAGTCATGGCTGATGGAACAAGAACCTACTTTTATGTATTAAATAAATGGTTCAGTTTGAAATTTTGTATACATTGCAGAGTTCAACATGTACAGCGTTGTGGACTAATAAGGATCCAGAAGAAAGACACAAGTCGGTATTTAGTGGAAATAAAATATATTGAACAGAAAAATAAATACAGCAAATAAAGAGAAATGGGGGATACATCACTCCGACTGTCAAATGTATATAACTGGTGCATGACGTCAAGAAACATTCTCCTGGTCTTTATACTAAGTGGATGAGTTCATTGTTATCTGTAGGATGGGCACTACAATATATAGATTCCTAAAATCAAAAAATATGCTTGTGTAAAAGGTCAGAGGTTAGAATAGTCGTAGAAATAATGCAAATGTTGATGTCTTTACCTCATGTTGTGTTAGTAAAAAAAATCTTTTTTTTTCTTTTGATAAATGTTATTTATTCAGATGAAGTAATTTTAAGTGTTTGTCCAAAATTCTTCCTATATTAAAAAACAAAAACAAAGAAAAATCTTCATGATGTACATGCTCGTAACAAAACGAAAAGATCATATTCCAAAAGTCATTAATTGATTAGTTTTATTTTTATAAAGAAAATAAACGATTTTAAGCAATTAAAGGGAAATAGTAGGCATTACAAGATATGACAAATTTGAATTATTGTGGAATCATCTGCTCTTGTCTCTTCAAAATAGCAATGGAAGGTGGACCTTTTTTGTGCTTACATGTAAAATTTGCTTTTCCTAGTTAAATCGATCAAGTAGTTTGATTTTTATGTGATTTTTTTTTTTTTTTTTTTTTTTAATATGACATTTTTCTTCTATCATAGATATGTACATCATACAAATTTAAAAAAAAAAAAAAAAAAAAATTTTGTTTTTTAATGTCGGGGAAATTTGGGGCAAGAACCTAATTTTGTAATAGTTTTTATTTTAATTTAAAGTAAAAACATTTTCCCATTTAAGTTGACATACACCTGAGGAAAATGAGAAAGCCAAGATGGGCGAATATTTAAAGAATATATAAAAACTTTCATTACATTTACTAGCAAATTTATTCTCCCTCTGCATAGTTTTTTCTTGTATATATAATGTAAGTGTTAAGTTTGTTAATGAACAGTCGATTAGGACAATTTCCTGGATAGATGGTCCCCTGACAAATCAACATATTATTAGCCACGTCCCCCAAAAAAAGATAATGCCTGGGAGGATGATCGCATGACCATAAAACAGATACTAGGCTACCCCCCCACCACCACCACCACCATCTTGAATTGAGCATTGAAAGATAGTAGAATAGCAAATCGATATAAGTAATAGCATAGTTTCGGCTTCAGAGCTTCATTTGCACACTGTTCCATAGGAAGAAAAAAGATCACTGATGGCTTCCCAATCCGCCTTCTTGAAGTATCTTGTCATCTTGAGTAATGACTCTTCAACTTGAGGTTGAGAGTTTAGGGTGATGTCTACCAATATCACGTGATCAGCATTCCCGAGTGTGCGATGGCTCAACTCCCTACATAGTATCCTTGTAAATTTTGTCCCAAATAGTAACACCTTACGTCAAAGTGGCACTGGACCTTTTTGGGGTTGAAAATAAAGATAAAAAAAAATAGATATCAAATCGCTGTTAAGAATAGATAATAGGGAGTCATTACTTATCAAGTTCTGAAGGCCACTCGAGGATAGGGGTTAATGAATGTAATGTGGTAGTGTAAATTGGGTGGATTTTGATTATTTATCGAGACGGCTCAATAAGAACTTGTTTACATTGGGTTTAAAGGCTACCATGTTGTATTTAACGGGGAAGCAGGCAAGTGGAACAGTGTTGCACGTACGGACAGTTCTGGGAAAGAAGCTTTATTCATGGAATCTCCTTTTAGATTTAGGCACAGTTAGAAAGTGGGGGAAATCGTATATAGTGGTTGTAGTTAGTCGAGTGTTTTTTTTTTTTTTTTTTTTTGTGAAAGTTTGGTAAGGGGGAGCCATAGATTGGAGTTTAGTGTATAAAGTAGAGATATTTGTCCGTGTATCAGTTTTGTGATGATTGAATTCTGAGCAAAATCAATGGCATATTTGAAATCAGCAGGTTCCGGTAAATTTGCTTAGACTGGTTTTAAATTATTAAGTTTTTTTTTTTTTGTTTTTTTTTATTATCGTTTTGCCTTGTTTTTAACTGAAATAAGCTCTGTTGTCACTACAACAAATTTTGACTTTGGTTCATCAATCCATGTGAAAATTATCACTAAACTTGCATCTTTTTATCCTTTAAAAAAAAAAAATATATATAAAGCAACAAAATCGGCAAATTATCTGAATTTCATTGTTTATTGAACGGGAGTTATGAGCAATTTCATTTGAGTACTTCAGAAGTGTTATGGATTTACTGCTAGGTTGAAAGATGGCAATCAGTTTGTGTGAAAAGTATGTAAAAATAATGGAGATGGATGAGAAAACATGTGGGGGGGGGGGGCTCATTCCAAAAGTAAAGCCTTCCATTTTTTTATATTTTTACTTACAAAGTAAAAGATCTACAAAGACTGAAGTGGTACCATTAAAACGAGTGACCTTTTGTGCTCCAGAATTTATTTTTCTACATAGTCACCACTATTCTCAATACACTTTTGCCAGGAATTCGATGACACCTCTCTGTTTCTGACACACGTGTATGACGGAGGTTGTTTTTTTTTTTTTTTTTAGTCTCACACTGTCAATACTTGCGACAGATGAAACTTTCAAGTCATGAATGCATAAGTTCAGTCATCATAACAATGCAATTTGCAATACCCTCTAATCCATTTGGGCAGAATAAAAAAAAAAAATAGGAAGCATTACTTTTGGAATGACCCTCATATATCTGGATGGTTAAGCTATTAAAATTCTTCAGAAGCTTTTTTTACTGTGATGATACTGTTTGAGTTAGAAGTAGATAAAACAAGTTCAGGGTTCTTCTGCCATTACTAAGCAGTAGTGTTATCACTGTTGACCAAATGAAAAGTTTATTAAGCATGTGTGTGCAGTGTGATGATGTATGGAAATGGAACTTAGCCAATTAGGGTTGAAGACATATGTTGCATGGAGAGAAATGATACGTGTTGCGAGTTTTAAAGATTAAATCTGGATAGTATAGGAAGATGTATGCAAATCAGAAAACTTGGTTGGTTTAGTCACATTGAAGAAAATAAATGAAAGTTCTTGGAGTCATAGATATAGAATGATTGAGATAGTAGAGTCTGGCCTAGAGTAAAACAGAAGGAAGTGATAAGGATGGACTTGAGAAATAAAGGGATGAATGAAGACCCGATCAGAGATAGCTTAGTTTTAAAGTCAATTTCTAAAACTGTCCAACACCTGCTAACATGTAAAACAGATGTTGAATGAAACATGCTGTTGACTGATATTTTATTGTCCTAGGTATTCCTTGGATAAAACCAAGAAACTTTTGTCACAGATAACTTGGGGATTGTACAGTTAAGCCAACAAACAACTAAGCGGGGAAAAAAAATCAAATATATAATAAATAAATGTTACCATAGCAAATAAGTTACTTTTCTATCCACTTGGCTTATTTTTTGCATTTTAAAGTAGTTTTAGATACTGTTTTTTTGTTTAATTTCAAATAGTCACTTTTCAACAAAGATGGCCGCCGCATTCTTCATGTGTTGGCAGCCATGTTTGTTGACGAACACCATAGTATTCAAACTACTTTAAAATGCAAAAGGAAATGAACCAGGTAGGTGGAAAAGTAATTTTTATTTCTTATGGTAACATTTATGTATTGTATATTATTTTTTTTACTCCTGTTTTTGTTATTTTTGGCTTCACTGCACAATCCCTGAAACTTCCATGAAATTCAAACTTGCTTCTACTATTTAATAAAATAGAAAACTTAATTGTCTTTTTAAATTGTAAGTTTTTACAGTTTTCTTTTTCCTTTCAGCTTCCGGCTGTGTTCTTTGTCTCTCTTGCAATGTGTATGATTTGCATCTTGCTTCCAGATGGTAAGTTTTTATAAAAACATCTACGATATCAAATGCACTGCTTGATGAGGTAGGTCTTTGGACCTTATTCATTATCTGTAGTAGCATTCAGATTCATAGATAAATCCATACTCCATAAAGGTCCTGAGACATTATGTAATGATAGAAAGACCATTTCACAGATCTCTTGGTGTTTATTTAAAAAACAAAAATAAAGAAAACTCTTTAAGCTGTACATACTTGTCACGGAACAAATGTTATATTCCAAAAATCATGTAAATTTATCAAGTATTTTTAAATTTTTATTTAAGAAAATTAAATTTTACAATTTTTAGCGATTATTTTTTTGGCAGCTATTGATTATCTGTTACTTCTGAGTAGGTTAAAAAGAAATAGTCGATTTGAGTTGTCAGCATTTTAAACAAATATGGTGCTCAGCAACTCTCCCATTCAGTTCATAAATTTGATTTTAATTTTCTTAAATAAAGAAGAAAACTACTTGATAAATTTTCCTGAGTTTTGGAATATGACATCTTTGTTCCATGATGAGTATATATATCATGAAGATTTTTCTATATATATATATATATATATATATATATTTTAATAAGTGCAATTTTAAATAAGCACTGATCTCTTCTATAACACTTCAGTGGTTAAGAAAGGTGTCATCAACAGCTTGTCTCGGAAGGACATCAACCATGAAATAATGGATCTTTCCAACATCCTCAGTGCAATAAAGAAGATGAATGAAAGGTATTTGGATATGATGGCATCGCTACTAATGTGGTGGCAAGATTGTCATGGAAGTCCATTATCTGCAATCCTTTATCTGTACAAGAGCCAGGTACATCCTAAAATGGAATACTGTTGCCACATCTGAGCAGCAGCTGCTTGGCACGCCCTATCCAGCTTTGATAGAGTTCAAAATCAGCTTTGAAACCTAGTAGGTGATGCGCTTTTCTTTTCCTTGCAACCTCTTTCCCACAGAAGAGATATTGCGAGCCTGTCTCTGCCTTATCATTATTTTCATGGTAAGTGCTTGACTGAACTCCAATCTATGGTCCCCCCCCTTGACAAACTTTCACCAAAAAAGAAACACTCTACTAGCTACAACCACTATATAAAATTTCTCCCATGCTCTATCCGTGCCTAAATCTAAAAGCAGATTCCATGAACAAAGCTCCTTTCACAGAACTGTATGTCTGTAGAACACTGTACCGCTGGTTGCTTCCTGGTTGAATACAACATGGTAACTTTCAATTCCAATGTAAACAAGTTCTTGTTAAGCCATGCCCATAAATAATCAAATTTTACCCAATTTACACCATTAACAATTACTAAACTACAACCTTACATTCATTAATCCTTATCCTCGAGTGGGCTATGGCCTTGATAAGTGGTGACTCCCAAGTAAAAAAAAAAAAATATTTGATGTCTGGATAGATATGCTTCTGATCTCAACATAAGCCTTCTTGAAGCGATAGGCAAAGTCTTTCTGAAGATCTTGCTTAACTTATTTACAACATGGATGTATTTCTACATTTGGACAGAATGGTTTTAGATCTAATCATGTTGAAATGGACATGATTATTTCTTTTATTTATTTTCAGACTGTTGTCATCTTTTATATTCAATTTTCTTAAATAAAAAAAAAACTTGATAAATTTACTTGAGTTTTGGAATATGACATCTTTGTTCCGTGACTTCAGAGCACATGGCACAGTAGATAGATATTGAATCTCAACAGTTGTAGGTGAGCATTGTCTGAAGATAACGGTTTCAATCCTGCCCAAAGCTGGCCAGAGGATTAGTTGGCCAAAACGTGGGGAGACGACAACAACTATGAAAGGCAGTAATTACTGAAGATACAGTTGAAGATTCAGCATTTCTATCCTGTTGCGGGTAACAACCTGATGAAGGCCAGAGGAATAGTTGGTCGAAACTTCGTTTATCAACAACTATAAAAGCTGAGGATAATAGTCCGCAAATAAATATAAATAAAAATATACTAATTACTCATCTCATAAGAATTCCAATAATCGAATAATATGATTATTTCTGTCATAGAACTTCACAAAAACAATGTCAAAACAATGGGTGATTCTTGTCCAGAATTTTTCCTAAAAAAAAAAATTAAAAATTAAGAAAAGCTATGCAGATTCACCTTTTATTAATAGAATATATTTTTTATGTTATGCTTGCATTGTGTTTTTATTTGTATCTGCATAGTCAGATGAAATTTCCAGGTTGTGTAATAATTCGGAGAATTCCCTTCATCAGACTGGTGCTACCAGATCAGACTGTCTGAAGATATTGGCTTTCTGAGATGAAATTCACCTCGTGTTGATGCTTTTTGTTTTTCTACTTACTTTTGCAAAACTTAATTATGTTCTACAAAAAAAAAAAACAACAATCCACCTTTTCCTTCTTCCCATTTCCCCTTCCTTTTTTTTATCTCCCCTGCTTCCTGACTGGTGGCCCTGTCCGGTGGGGCATTAGAATACGCCGACGGCCATCCTGCAGAGGGTAAAAGTCCCTCAATGGGGGTCCTGGATATGACTTTAAACTATATCCAGTGGTGAGGCCCCAGCTTGTGGGCTTTGGGGAGTGTGGAGCCACCCTTTAATTGCCATTGCTCCCAGGTCCACTCTGATCCAGAGTGGTAGTACCTGTTAGGGTCCCAACTATGGGTTAAATAGAAACCGACGTGAAAACAACAAATATATTCTATTAAAAAAATTTTCTTCAAAATCTTTGGATTCGGCATTAAATAACCCGAAAAGGGTTGATATACCGTAAAACAAAAACAACCAACCAACCAATCCTGACTGGTTACAGCGTCTATCAATGTACATGCTGGGTAGTCTCTTAACTTCTGATATGCAAGGGAGACAACTAATGACAACGCTAAAAGAACAGGAACTTCCGAAATCAATCAACTGACGTTGATTTACTGATAATACAAAAAATTCTCTGAGGTTTGAAACATAAAGGTCCTGAATATGACCTTAAAACTATATCCAGTGGTGAGGCCCCAGCTTGCGGGCTTTGGGGAGTGTGGAGCCACCCTTTAATTATCATTGCTCCCAGGTCCACTCTGACCCAGAGTGGTAGTACCTGTTAGGGTCCCAACTATGGGTTAAATAGAAACCGACGTGAAAACAACAAACATATTCTATTAAAAAAAATTTTCTTCAAAATCTTTGGATTCGGCATTAAATAACCCGAAAAGGGTTGGTATACCGTAAAACAAAAACAACCAACCAATCCTGACTGGTTTCCTAAGTTAAAATGTACCAAACATTAATACTGTAACCCTTTTCCCTTTCCCATTGCAAAACACATTCATGCTCTGCAGGGCAGGGAACAAAAATTATAAAAGTCCACTATAAAACAACCAAACCAAACACTACAAACTAGCGATTAAAGATACAAAGAGCTTGAAGAATAAAAACCTTCTCCAAAATAACTCGATGCAACATGAATACCATTTCCAAAATAACTGAATTTGGCATTAAATAACCTGAAAAGGGTTGATATGTCGTAAAGCAAAACCAGCAACCAAACCCTTCATCAAATATCTGTTCAACTCCCCAATATACATGTTTCAACTAAAGTTGAACACTATCTGACAAAGGGAAATTTCCTAAAATATTATACAACACAGAAATTCCATCTGACCTCACTGACGCAAATAAGAACACAATGGAAATGTATGACATAAAAAGAAGAAAACATATATACTCCATTGATAAAAGAACGGACGCACATTTCAAGTGACACTGGTGATTCGACATTGGCACAAGTACATGGCGTTAATTGTTTATAAACACGTCAAATAGCAAAAGTTCTGTAAATGTATTAAAAACGCACTCAGAAAGACACCCATTTATTTAAATATCTTTTATTTAAATACATTCGTTTTGTTACTTAAAAAAAATGTTTTGTAAATATATATTTTTTTCTTTTTAAATTTTCCAAAGCTTTGTAAATATGTTTTTTTTTAAATCTTGCTCGCGAATATTCGACTATGTCTGCTATTTGAAGTGTTTATAAACAACCAACGCCATGTGCTTGTGCCAATGTCAAGGTCGAATCACCGGTGTCACTTGAAATGTGCGCTGGTCGTCAGCAGTCGTTGTCTTCTGCTACAGGGTATCTATTCTTTACTTGGTCAAATAAAAGTGAATCCGTATAACTTATTCCACTGTTATATCTTAATTTATTTCAGTTTGTGTCTATCCATTACACCTCTGCATGGTATTGTTTTTTATAAATCTAAATTTAATTTTATTTTTATTTTATACTTCAGGAAAATGCCATTTAATTAAATGCTAATTTTCTGATGTTTAAAACAAATAAACAAAATTTGACCTTGATTCTTTTTTGTTTTCGTATCTTCATTGATCTGCACTCTGTTGACAAATAAGCCTTGCCTGTTGAGCATATTTTTATTACGTTAAGAAGGATAACAATTTGGAAAATATACATATTATATAAGATATATGGAAACTGATGAACAAAATATTTTAACAATTTTAAACATTTGATTATGATTTAAAAATAAAATCTAGTGATCTTAAACAGTCTTTAATTTATTATAGAGGTGAAATTAGGAACACAAGTTAACTGTACAATAAACAAGCAGAGTTCAGATTCTTGTCAAATTTCTTACATTCTCTTTTTCAATATTTTTGGTATTGATAAGTTGGTATGACCAAAGATTTAGAAGATTTTATATATAACTATGCATAATAAGAATGAACCAGAATCATTTTATTAAATATACTGAATCTCTTTTTTCAATCATAGCTTTTCGTCTTGACACAAAAATGGCACTACACTCTGCTGTGTATTTATGTTAAGGAGGATAACAATTTGAAAAAAAAATTGCTTCAGTTTGTGTCAATACATTATACCTCTGCATTGTATTGCCTTCTATAATTTACATTTATATATACACTAAACCAGTGTTTCTCAACCGGGGGCCCATGACCCACTAATGAGGCCACAGGCCTTCAGTCAGGGAGAAGATACCGGAAAAATGTAATTCAAAATGCAGAAATTTGGCATGTATAAATAAGGTGACAAGACTTCGGCCATGAAAAAAGATTAATTTCTTTTTATATACAACGGAACGTCTATATACAAAATTAATTTGTTTCGGTTTGGATTTCGTATCCTAAAAAGTTTTTTACATGTAAACTTTCTGAAAACACTCATGAAATTTTATAAGGGTAACACAAGAATAAAATAAGAGCTAAATGAACAAGATAAAACTAAGTTTGCCTTTTTCTTTTCTTTTTTTTTTTTTTTCTTTTTTTTTTTTTTTTTTTTTTTTTTTTTTTTTTTTTTCTGAAGTGCTGGGGGTCATGAGTGTTGAGATACTTGGTAAGGAGCCACAGGTCATCAAAGGTTGAGAAACACTGCACTGAACAATGCTATAATTAAACTACATTTTTAAAGTATACATGTTTTTACACGCGTTAACATGTAGATATTCAAGACCCAACACATTGTAGACTCGGTCGCAAAGGAGGCAAAGAATAGGAAAGAAATTCAACTCGCTGTTTCAGATTTTAAGAAAAGACCTTTTTTTTCCTCATTCTCCTGCCATGCGTGACTTCTCGTTATGGCTGCGATGTCATCCATGTCTCTAACGTGATCGTCTTTAACTTGCTCCTTATTATCCTAAATATGATTGTCGGTCTGTGCACACATTCTTTTTCCTTACCATGATGTCACTTCGTACATGGCTTGCCTATCTCTTATAATATATGTACATCTCGCCAAAGATTACGACAGAAAGACAACGAGATAATAACCAATCAGCATCCACTTGAAATCGATAATCTGCTGACAATATATAAACATTAAAAAAAAAAAAAAAACACTTTCTAGCCAGCGATTAATTTTCTTAAGTACTTTGCTGTCTAGTATGAATCCCTGTTTAAGAAGACACTGATTTCTTTTTTAAAGAGACATCAAATTCTGGATGGCTAAATCCCAAATCGGATATATTTCCCATGTTCTTGTGTGGCCTCTTTTCTCTTAGATAAATATTTCCCACCTATAGCAAATCTGTCATTTGCATGTATTGCAACCATACGTGTGTCTGTGCTTTGTTACACATTGATTTCTTATTTTTATTATTGTTTTGTTTATTTAAAAAAAAAAAAGTTATATTTTTCACATTTTTGTTTTCCTTTTTTTGTTTTTTTTTTCCAGAACATGCAACTGAACAAGTCATCTACATTTTATTCTGGGGCGGATTTTGTATAGTGTCCAGTTTTGCTATCTACATGTTTGGTGAGGTGTTTGTAGATTCACCTCGCTTGACACAGGCTAAGATTAAAACTGACTAGCTATATGGCAGCAACTCTATACTCATTGTCTGAAGGCACACTTTTCGATGGCAGTTATTCCTTGTTCAAGTTAGAATTGTTGCCAACTTTAAGATTCAAACGATTGCTTTAACAATCAGGTTGTAAATTATGACAATTCTATAGCAAATAATTTTCACATTCAAAAAAAAAAAAAAAAATGATTTCGGTCTTTTTCCAGAATTTTACCTACATTAAAAGAAAAAAACAAATTCTGTATGATGTACATACCCATGACAAAACGAAAATATCATATTTCAAAAATCACATCAATTAAGTAGTTTTAGTTTTATAAAGAAAATAATTTTTTTAAAGTGAATAATGGGAATTAGTAAGCATTACAACATAAATCTTGCAGGTTTTGAATTATTGTTGAGTTATCTCCCTTGTTTTGAGATTTTTTTTTCCCAAAAAAAAAATTGCAGGCGAGACAGTCACTTTTTGATACTCATAAAATGCGATTTCCTTGTACAAAAATAAACTACTTTATTAATTTATATGAGTTTTGGAATGTTTTCATTTCATCATGGGTACATACATCATCCAGATTTTTCATTTTTATTTTTGTTTTTTTTATATAGGGGGAATTCTGGACAAGAACACAGGTTTCTAATGAATTCTAAATCGAAAAAAAAAAAAAAAAAAAACGTTTTTAGCATCAGTGAAAGATAAGATATAGCAATTCGTTAGAATTGAAATGCAATAAAATGAACCCATAAGAAGTCCAGCAGATTTTATTTAAAAAATATATATATATATTTTTTTTTTTCAAATTTATTTTTTTTTTTTTTTGTTAAAAATGAAAATTGGCATTAATGATTGAGTTAATTTTTTTTTTTTAAATTTAGTTTTCAAAAATTTTAACATTAAATTATTAACAACTTTTTTTATATACTTTATGCAATTTTTCATTTTTACATAACATTATCTGAATTTTTTTTTTTTTATCCAATTGTTGAAGCCATCAAAATTTTGTTGTCCAAACAAATTTATGCAATTATAAATTTGAGAACCAAAGTTTCCTACAAAGAAAAAAAAACATGTTGACATTAGGAAATGACGTATATGATAAATTATGAAGAAATAGTTTTTTTTTTTTTTTTTTTTTTTTTTTAATTTATGAATTTGAATTCTCATCAGTTTTTGAATATTTTTATTTTATTTTTTTTGTACAAAAAAAGTCACAAATGATGCACTGAACACAATAAGTAAAAAAAAAAAATGCTAGAAATGGTTCTCTAGTGACATTTTTATAATCAGTGACAGAAGAAAATTAGCATCTTACAATCATGTTCAATAATTTTGTTTTTTTTATAACTGGTTCATTTTCCACAATTACTGGAATTTAAAAAGTTATGGTGCAAAAGGGAATTTTTTTTTTTTTTTAATCAAATCCTTGTTAATAAAGCTAATTCTTAACAAAATAAATGGTATTGTTGAATGTATCTTTTATTATATTTTAATTTCTGTTATACATATATCTATAAAAGTGAACAAATTTTTTATCTACAGACTTGAAATTTGGTTTATAGTATATTCAGACATGTGGAAAACTTTGTAATCGGTTTTCATTTGGAAAAAAGGACTGCTAAAGGATCAAAATTGAAAAATTGGTACTTGAGGGATATCACTTATTTTTATGTTTGTAAACTGTTTCACGAATGAGCATGTATAGTTGTGAAACATGACAGCTTCCTTATGTTAAGAATAAGTAAGTTTGAAAACACTTTGTAAAGATTGTTTCATCCTGGTCTAGTGGTTATCGTACTTGACTTGCTGTCTTTAGGTTTTGGTATAGATCTTTTTACTTACAGAAGTGAACTGTATAAAGAAAATCCTAGTTTCTTTCCGATTTTTTTTTTTTTTTTCCTTTTTACCTCACTTTTTAAAAGAAATTTAACGTTACCTTTAATACCTACGATATTTCTGTTCATAATAAGAAATCTGCATCAATTAAAATATAGTATTTATGCATATTTTACGACCTGGCTATGCAGCGCAACCTGCTAGTAGTAATCCAGGTTAAATATTTATACGTAGAATAAAAATGAAAAAGATTTGGAGAATTTCAACGTTTATATAATCATGCTTAATAGTAAGTAGAGCTATTTATATTTATGTTTTCATTTATATAAGCATATTCAAACTTTGCTACTCTGGCATGACTGTTTCGATCTGTATCAAAAACTTAGATCTTCTCAGACTGATTGTCGCTTAATGTTTTATTGTGTTTTCCAATGATTTTTTTCTAAGTTGTCATTACAACTGTAGTTTGATTTAAGTGTATTTTTATTAATAATTTTGTGGATGATGTTAAGAGGGAAATGGATATTACATGCACTTTTCAAACGTCTATGTAAATCTGACATTTCTCCCAAACTCTACTAGTTAGTATCAAATAATGCAGCTTAAAAGATTGTTCACTGTTCGATGATAATGCAAACAATTGTTCAAAGAAATGAGAAACCATTGCATGCACCAAACATGAGATGTCAGATGATCCAAATGCATTAATTGTTCTCCATCTCTCCTTGACACTGGCCCTATGAAATACTAAAACTGCGTTAACAATGCACTGCATAATCATGTTGACACACCAGTTCCCGCTGAATCACCAAAGTTAAGCAAGGTTGAACCTGGTCAGTCCTAAATGGGTGACCATTTTGGACTTCCAGGTGCTGTATGTACTATCCGCTTATCTCAGCATTGTTTCCAGTTGTCCTGGACTTTTCCTTGCCACTGGGCTCAAGCAGTGCCGATTCAGGAGAGGTGTGTTGGAGATTGCGCAACCCTTGCCTCATAATTACATGCGCAGCTGCTCCTACTGGTGGTATCCTTTGTCTTTCGAGACTGAACAGAGGCATTGATTAACAATGGAGTATACATCAACATATCTATAAAAGTGAAATTGTCTGTCTGTATGTGTGTCTGTGTGTACATTTCCCTACCAAACTACTCTGTCAATTTTCATTCTACAAACTCGAGATTTGACATAAGGAATATTGAGATTTGGGAAAATCTTTTTAATTAGTTTTCGGCCAGAAATTTGCCTGTCAAGGGGTCAAAGTTCAATGATTTGACCTTTGAACATTCTACCAAACTCCTCCGCCAATTTTGGGTCGAAACACTTGAAATTTTAGATGTAGGTTACTTGGACATGGATCAAACTTTTTAATTTGATTTGAGCTCAAAACAAATGTTATGGGGTCAAAATTGGAGTCAAAGTTTTTAAAAATTTGACCTCTACGGTCTCTACCAAATTACTCAGCCAATTTTTGGTCTAAACATTTGAAATTTTATTTAAAGTGTATTCAGATATAAGGCAATCTCTTTAATCGGTTTTTGGTCGAAAATTTGGCTGCCAAGGGGTCAAAGTTCAAAAGATTTTACCTTTTTGGTCGCTAGCAAACTAATCAGCCAATTTTGGATCCAAACACTTGAAATTTTAGATGTAAGTTATCTGGACAGGAGTCAAACTTTTTAAAATATATATATATATATATATACATAAGTTATGAACAGTACATAGGACCCGAGCAAAGCCAGGTTGAACTGCTAGTATAGAATATATTTAAATAATTGATGCTAAGACTAGCCTAGATTAATGCATTTGATAGGAATAAAATAAAACTAAAAAAAAAAAATATGATGATTGTTGAAGAAAATAAGTGAAAAATACTAAGATGCTGCTGTCACCACTGGTTTGGTATTAGACTGGACCACCAGTCAGGAGAGTTAGAGAAACATGAAAGATAGTTTATTGGGGTTTTCTATAAGGTAAAAGAAAATTTGGGTTTTAATATATTGTTTAAAGCAACAATTTCTTCTTTTTTTTTTTTTTTTTTTTTTTTTTTTTACAGTGATACTCCTTTCCTTTTTTAAAAAAGGCTTGCAAAATGAGAAATTGTGGTCAAATTAATTAAATAAATAAATAAAAAAAATTTTTTTTAAATCCAATGAACACAATTAATAGTCTGAAAGGTCAATCTGTCTCTAAGAGCCACACAAATCCAATTGGCTGTCTGGTCCCAGAAAATCAAACTGATTGTGTGACATTCGGATGGACGACTCTGACTTCCTTCCTGCTGCCTCTCTCTTGTAATATATGTACGTCTCGCCAAAGATTATGACAGACAACTTGAGATAATAACCAATCAGCATCCACTTGAAATGGTAATCTACTGACAATATATAAACATTAGAAAACATTTTGCTGTCAACATCAGCTTCAGTTTAAGGAGACACTAATTTTTTTTTTTTTTTAAAGAGATATCAAATTCTGGGTGGCCAAATTCCAAATCGGATATATTTTCCATGTTCTTGTGCGGTCTCTTTTCTCTTAAGTATGTACTGTTGTCATTAACATATCGCAAGGAACAGAAGACAAGACAAGAACTTCAACTCCTGTTTCAGGTTTCAAGAAAAAAACCTTTATTCCTCATCCTTGAGTCCATGTTTGGAAAATGTTTCAATAGAGACAATTTCCTACCGGTATTTTTTATTTTGTGCTAAACTCTTTTTATTATATTTATTTATTTCATTATATCTTGTTTAATATAAGTAAATATGGGAGGGGAATTTATCTTCAAATATCTTTAATTTCGAAGTAGAGCTATGGACTTATACCAAGTAAATATTAATAAGTCCTTTGAATCTTATTTAAAAAAAAAAATTTTTTTTTAAATGGAGAGTAGACAACGCATTGTGGATGCGTTATCGGCAGCTCTCATTACTCTCGCTTCTCCTTATTTGTCCCTCGGTCCTCATTTTTTTTTTCAATGAGTGATTTTTCTGACAAATGGAGAACGGGTTTGAGCTTACGAGTTTAAATGATGTGATCGAAGCCAATTCAAGGTTAGTTCTGTCCAGCAACAAAGAAAAATGCTAACTTCTAATAAGGTTAAAATGTTTTTATTGTTATTATTATTCATATCTGTTACATAATCCCTTGTGTATCACATTACAAATCCATGCATTAATATGGGAGGGGAGACTATTTTCAAATATCGTACTAAATTGGAAATGGAGCAACGGACTTACATTAAGTAGATATTAATAAGTCCCTCGCAGCTATTTTTTTTTTTAATGGAGAGTAGATAATGCATTGTGGATGTGTTATCGGCAGCTCCAGTAACTCTCGCTTCTTATTTGTCCCTCAGTCCTCATTTCCAATGAGTGATTTTTCTGACAAAGGGTGAAGAAAAAGCTGCTTCCCAGGTCGGCAGTACTTCGTGAGCAGTAGCCTGAGATGTCGAAAATTTTCTGTTTCTATGTCTATCCTTGGGGCCATGTCATTAGTAAGGGTGCTGGTGGTAAAACGTTTCATCTGGGCTGACATTACCCACCTGATAGTCAAGGACCCGAACCTTGGATTAACCACTAAGGAGGCTGTCTATCAGCAGGTGCAAAGTACTGGGGCTGCTGTATTGCCATTTGTGAATGGATTCTGGACCATGCAGTAGTTTCTGGTGGGGCCTAACGATGCCATACTAGTGGATAATTGTTACTGCTTTACCTTATGTGCTAAAAAAAAAAAATCCTGTCTTTTTCTCTTACTTTCCCTCTCTGTCCTGCTCTAACCAAGTCTGTCGACTTGTTCCACAAATCCCAAAACCTCAACATGAAATATCTCCAGAACCCCCCCCCCCCGAATAAACCTAGAACCCCATCCTCCAACGTAGACCCTTACTACTAGGTCTCATTCTCCAACATCAGGGGTCTATGTTCCAAACTTCCAGAGGTTGAAACTCAATTACAGAAGACAAAACCGGACATACTCTTCCAAAGCGAAACTGGCATGAGTTCGTAATTAAAGGATGCTCTAACTTAACATCTAAATCTGATCCCCAAGATCGCCATGGGCATTGAATATGTGCCTACATTAAAGATGGCTTTCCGTGTGGTAGGGATATCTCCAGAGAAGACCCTAATTTACCTTATATGTGCTTCCGGGTTGCACTAGCTCACACCACTGCATTTATATTTGCCCTCTATTGCCCCCACAACAGTGAAGTTACTATCTTTAAGAGCATATCCGAGAAAATTGACCACATCCTGTCTGCTCATCCTTTGGCTAACATTCCCCTGAGCTATGTTCATGTTCCGTTCTATCTCCTTTGGGATTGTCTGGCCACTTGGTTGTATCAGTTAAGATAAAAATGAAATGTAATAAGTCTTCAGACGTATCTCTCCACTGTACTGTATATCGATACTCTACGACTGACTGGGATAGCTTCCGTACATTTATATCTGATTTACCTCTGCATTCCATGTGTAAAAAAGACGTATCCTCTATAGTATCAGACTTGACCGAATGGTTAATTATAGGCATAGACTGATTCATACCATCCAAAAAATTCCAACAAAAACCTAACAGCCAGCCATGGTTCTCCCCAGAATGTGCTGCTGCCATTGCACACAGAAATCACTTTTTCCATATCTACCAACGTAATAGATGTACTGAGACTAAAGCTGCTTTCAGGACTGGTAGCAACCACTGTAAAAGAGTAATAAAAAATGAAAGAGAGCTATATGCTCAGTCCGTTAAATCCAAAGTAGATGAGCAGCGGCTTAGTTCCCACAAGTTTTGGCAAATAGCAAACAGGATCCTGAACAAAAGCATGCGTTCTATCCCAACCATCATCAATGGACCTGAGGTCATCTCGTCAGCATCAGACAAGGCCAAACTATTTGCCAAGAACTTTACAGCTAATTCTACCCTATGCGATGATGGCCATCAACTCCCTGTATTTCCTCCTATAACTGACAACACGCTATGCAACATACAAATATCTGTGCGTGAGGTCGCCAAACTAATCAAGAACCTTGATTCCAGTAAAGCAACTAGCTCTGACGCCATTCCAATTATAGTGTTGAAAAAGCTTCAATCTGAACTTGCCCCCATACTTATAAAACTGTTTAAGCGTTGCCTTAAGAAGAAGTGCTTCCCAACACCCTGGAAAACCTCATCAGTATGCTCTGTATTTAAGAATTCAGGCGATAAGTCATCTCCCTCTCAGTACAGACCAATAAGTCTCCTGTGTGTCATGTGTAAGTTGTTGGAATCCATATTAAATAAAGAAGTAGTCAACCACCTCAGCAGAAATAACTTAGTGACATGCAATATGGTTTCCATTCTGCCAGATGTGCTAATGGTTATAGCTCATAGGATTAGTGAATCTTTCAACGAAGGCTTCTTTTCTAGGACAATTGCTCTTGACATATCAAAGGCCTTCAATAAGGTATGGCATAAAGGCCTACTTCACAAGATTTCCAGCTATGGTATAACTGGAAATGTTTTCTCAATCATTAAATCATTTCTCTCTGATAGGCTCATAAGAGTAGTGGTTGGGCAGAAATCAGATGCCCAGAGTATTAATGCTGGAGTCCCTCAGGGTCCATCCTGGGCCCAACTCTCTTCCTGATCTACATTAATGATCTCCCAAAACACATCCTTAAATCATTCGTTGGCATCTATTCTGATGACACAACCATCTATGGCAACACATCAAAGGCCGTAAATGACAAAGTTCTTTCTGATTCTCTCTCCTCTGATCTTGAGCACATGCTACAGTGGGGAAGAGGTGGCTGGTTACTTTTAATGCAAGCTCTTATCTTTACATTATCAACGCTCTGATCCCCATCTGAAATAAATGGCTCTCGTTTAGGGGAGGCTCCATGTTTTGATAAGGTTCTGGGATTAACCTTTACTCCTAACCTGAAATGGAACACGTACATAAAGTCTGTTGGCAAGGTCGCTGGAAAAATGGTAGGATCCTTCTACCACTCCAGAAAGATATCTCACTGTTGATGCAATTCTCTATCTCTATAAAAGCCAAGTATGTCCAAGGATGGAGTACTGC
Source organism: Euprymna scolopes (assembly GCF_053919585.1). Lineage (NCBI taxonomy): Eukaryota > Metazoa > Mollusca > Cephalopoda > Sepiida > Sepiolidae > Euprymna > Euprymna scolopes. The sequence goes on from NC_136482.1 coordinate 176,742,708, forward strand.
TGCCACATCTGGCCAGGAGCTGCTAAAAACAGCCTATCCTGCCTTGACAGAGTACAAAATAGACTTCGTGGCTTAGTGGGGGGATACCCTTTTCTCTTCTCTACAACTTCTCTCCCACAGAAGAGACGTTGCAAGCCTGTCTTTGTTTTATTGTTAGTTGTATGGCAAGTGCTCGTCTGAACTCCAATCTTTGGTCCCCCCCCTCGCCAATCTTTCACAAAAAACACCCGTCTAGCTGAAACCACTGTCAATAATTTTCCCCATTCTTTATCTGTGCCTAAATCAAAACGTAAATTCCATGAACAAAGCTTCTTTCTTAGAAGTGCATGTCTGTAGAACTCTCTTCCATTTGCCTGTTTCCTACCTGACTACAACTTGGATGTCTTCAAGTCCAACATAAACAAATTTCTGATAAACCACCCCCTTAAGTAAGATACTTTATCAAATCTCCATTACTAACGATTACTACAATTTGGCCAAGATCAAAGTGTAGTATCTGTTCTTCAGATGCGGCACTTCCATTTCTCGTTCTCTTTCAGTGGAGGAGAAATCCTTCACGACTGAGACAATTTTTATTTTTGTACCTTTTCTCCACGTTAAAAAACGACCCTGGTGTCTAACTCTGTCCCGTGGGGAGGCATTGTAAATAGGTACAATATTATCCCATTGATTACTGTACACGCAATAACCCTTATCCCCGAGTGGTTTCTGGGCCTTGATAAGTGGTGACTACCATGTAAAAAAAAAATGTACTTCTTATTACAGCTGTGACGTCAACTACGTCTCTAACATGATCATTTTCTCTCAAATGCTCTCTTTTTTTTTAGTCTTTCTCTTTTTCCTTACCGTGATGTCATTTCGCACACGGCTTGGTATTTGCATGTAGCCGCAGTATGCGCTCTTTTGCAACTAAATATTTCCCACCTGCAGCAATTCTGTTATTCGCATGCATTGCAACCATGCAACTCACTAAACATGTTGCTTATTGTCGGTCATGTCATTGGGAACTCTGATTTCTAGCAAGGCTACCAATGACAGACAGGTTTGGTACCAAGCAGTATGAGGGTCTCAACCCAATTAACTTTGCTGTGGTCAAAATCTAGGAGGAGTCAGTACCAGGATCTGTCGTCCTCTGGTTGTCTCTGCGTATGGCAGGCAAAGACGTGTCAGACATGAAACTTGTATATTGAAGGGAACAGCTTCCGATTTTTAATTAGAAACAAAGTAATTAGAATCGAATATTATCATTGAAGTGGAATGCTGGAATCTTAACGCAGTTATTAAAAGTTAAAAGGAATACATTTTTCTTAGTAGATACGATTCCAGGAATGCAATAAATTATCCATTGTAGTGAGGAATGCAGAGAAATAACCAATACAACAAAGAATGCAGGTAAACAGAAAGTTATGTTGGCTTAATTTGGATCAAGAGCAGAAATAATGGAACAATGGGATTAAAGAATGTTCACAGAGAAAATCTGGTTCTTGTGTTGCCAGGACATGTGTTGGAAGCATGTGTATGGAATTCACATGTCTGGCCTGCATGCTGATGTCAGAAAGAAGTATAGAATTTAAATATACATTTAAGTTAGACTAAAACAGTTGGAGGAGTCTGAGTGAGTTGGGAAGACTGACAGAAACTAATGAGCTGAAAACTAAATGATAGCAATCATGATTTTTATCAAAGTGACAGCAACCTTCTGTCTGCTATGTCTTTTTTCTTTTTTTACATAGGAGTCACCACTTATCAAGGCTAGAGGCCACTCGAGGATCAGGGTTAAAGAGTGTACAGTATAAGAATCAAGGTAATGGTTAGTAGTGGAGATTTGGTAAATTTGTTAATTTAAGTAGAATGGCTCATCAAGAAATGGTTTGCATTGGACTTGAAGATCGCCATATTGTAGTCAGCGGGAAACGGAAGACAGTTCTACAGGCGTGCCGTTCTAAAAAAAGAAACTTTGTTCATGGAATCTACATTTAGGTTTAGGCACAGATAAAGAGTGGGGGGGGGAAATTATTGATAGTGTTTTCAGCTAGACGAGTGTTTCTCGTGAAAGTTTGATGAGGGGGGGAACCATAGATTGAAGCTCAGATGAGCAATTTACCCCATCTGCTGTGTACCACAAATCATTCTATAAGTGTGTTAAAACTCCAACTGTCCACTGAATTCTGACCATCGTCAATCGGTCACTGTTGTAAAACTCCTTGCAAATCCTACATATATCTGTTGTTCAGTTCTTTGATTAATAGTTAATAACTATGACACCTTGCTTATCAGTCTCCCTGATTCTTTTGTTATGGTCATTTTAATTACAACTGCAGATTTTGCCATCAATCCAAGAAGGGGGCGAGGTGGTTTGAGATTTTGGTCTGTAACTGATGTTTCTTCCACCAGCTGTTCTGGATTCTATCTTGAATGAGTTCATGTTCTACTCGTTTTGCAATCTTGTGTTCTTGTGGAACTGACTGGTAATTTCAATATTAAGCCGGGTATAAATTAGTGTACGAATGGGAGGTAGTCATCCTTTCCAAAAAACTGGCAACCCTGAACAAGAATATGAGAGAAATTTGGTCTATCCATGAAGAAACTGTCTCAGCCTTATACTAGCCTGACCTTTTCTGTAATTCCTTGAAATAAGACCTTTTCCACTGTATTCCTAGAAAATGACATTCACTTATGACTAGGGCTAGGACAACAGCATATTCTTTTCATTGTTTTGACTCAAGTGTGTATTCGTTGATATCTTATATGCTTTTATATAGAGTGATGTGGTTCTCAGTTATCTTTGTCGGATATATACCTGAGAGTCAAAACAATGAAAAGAATATGCTGTTGTCACCGGCCTGCTTATGATTAGCAGGAAAACTCGATGTTGTCCGGGATTGAATGATGATCAACGAATGTTTCACACTCTCGTATATTTTTTGTCATTGAAATTGGTGAAATTGCCAATTTTTCAAATCTATTGATTGCCTACTCTAATTAGGGACCCATCGCGATGCACCCGGAGGAAATTTCACATGCCTCCCCACAATGACAGTCTACAATACATTGTAGTCTACATTGCACTGTAGAGAACCTACTGTTGATTTTATAAAATTATTTTTATATATAATGGCTTGAATTTAAGTTTAAAACAAAAAAAAGTCAAGTATCATGGTCAAATTGTACTTTAAACAGAAACATTTATTTCGAACGTGCCCCTGTCATATAAAAGCATCTACTGCTGATTTGATATGTCAGGTCGTTTGGCTTGTGTGGTAACAAAAGTTCTCAAATGCACTTGTGATATTAGGCTGTGTAAGGTGTAAACTTTGGTCAAAATCGCCTGTTCCTTCTTTCATTGGATTATTTCAATTACTTATTGAAGATTTTCCAATACAAAACCTATCTAAGAACATTGGCAGGCACATAAAGTACCTTCATGTGAAATTTCATAAAAATCGGACCAGCCGTTTGCAAGTCCATAGGGAATGAACTCACACACAAAGTTCCTTTTGTATAATAGTAGATAGATATATCAATGAGATTGTAATTTTTCTCCCCAAAGAACATAAAATAAAAACTCCAGCACAAATCTATATATCTACTAGCTGTACCCGGCCACGCGTTGCTGTGGCTCAGTTTGTTAAAATGGAACACATGTGAAAGTAGAGAAAAGTTTGATTCTTTTTTTCAAGAGAATGTACAAATTATTTATTTTTTTTAAACAGATGTTAAGAAAATAAACAGAAAAATACTTCCATCATTAATTATGCAAAAAAATAAATAAAATGTTGATTTAGTGTTTCAATATGCTTATACATTACGATAAAACTTGCTGAGTATGCACTGTTTTATGGTTGTTGTAAAAATGGAACGGGAACTTAAATTTCGCTTAATTTTAATCTTTCTTAATTTTTTAATTGTGCTCCCCCCCCCCAAAAAAAACGAATATAATCAAAACAGTAACATTCAACAATTGTACTTTATGTATATAAAACACAAAATGGGTGTGTGTATTACTGTACACATAGATTCGAAAAAGTTGTCAAAAAACAAATGTATAACAAATAAATGTTATCAAAGGCAAGATAAGTTACTTTTAGCACGGTAAGTTTGGGAAAAGATGTTATAAATAAAAAACCGGATAAAATACTGTTAAAAACTCGCTCAATACATGTTACTGTGACATAGATTGACATATATTTCGGCGGGTTTTTAATAGTATTTTGTATAGTTTTTTATTTATAACACCTTTTTCCAAACTTACGGTGTGGGTAAAGAGGGTGTGAGACGCCATCTTGAATTTTCCAATACATCGGTAAACACTATGTTTTTCGAGCTGAATAAATATGTTACATTGAATAAAAACACGAAAAATATATCCAGTTTGGCAGAAAAGTAACTTATCTTGCCTTTGATAACATTTATTTGCTATATATTTGTTTTTTGACAACTTTTTCGAATCTATGTGTACAGTAATACAAACCCCGCTTTTCTTTATTTTTTAATAATCTAATGCGGGTGTGTGGGTGCCAAATACCTCCAGATTTTCTAGAATTTCCCTCTAGATTGTAAACAAAATCTCCAGATCTAGCAGGAAAACCGCTAAATTGTAACACTGGTCACGTGACAGGAAGCGGTAATAAATAATTGTCCCTAAATAAAAAAAATAGCCTCTCGGTACAAAGAAATCCACCTATTTATCATAGAAAAATTAAGTATAATGTTATAATTAAAAAGAAATATATAAAAACACACATGGATATAGTAAACATATTATACCAAAACGTGGAAGCCATCCGTCCAGTGGTTTTTTAGACAATTAATTCCGAACGAACCAACAGTTACATTTTTATATATATAGATAAAAATGAGAATGTATATGTGTGTATGTGGACACTTCTCAACCTATTTACTCAACAAATTTTTTATCTACAGACTTGGAATTTGGTATATAGGATATTCAGACATGTGGAAAATTTTTTAATACGTTTTCATCCGAAGAAAAGGGCTGCTAAGGTATCAAAATTGAAAAATTGGTACGTGGGAGTCAAAGTTATCTGCTTGCTAACTGTTTCATGAAAGCAGATGCATGAATAGTTCATATTAAAGATTACTTATGTTAAGAATAAGCAGTTGTATACGGCATAATCACATTGACACACCGATTCCTGCTGGATCACCAAAGTTAAGGAACATTGAATCTGGTCAGTACTAAATGAGTGACCATTTAGGACATCCAAGTGTTGTACGTGCTCTTCGCTTATCTCAACGTTGTTTCCAGTCATCCGGAACTTCTTGTCACTGGACTCAAACAGTGCCGATTCAGGAGAGGTGTGGTTGGAGATTGCGCAACCCTTGCTTCACAATTAAATGCGCAGCTGCCCCTACAGGGGGTATCTTTTGTCTTTTGAGACTGAATGGAGACATCGATGTAGTTTGAAAACACCTTTTAAAAGATTGTGTCACGCTGGTCTAATGGTTATCATACTTGACTCAGTGTCTAGATTTTGGTTTCAATCTCAGTTTGAGTATTTTTTCATTTTTACTTAAAAGTGACAAGTTTAAAAAAAAAAAAACATAATACTCGCATGCACGTCTCAGTTTCTGTATTAATTAAAATATAATATTACATGTATTTTATGACCGGGCAACGCCGGACGGTCTGCTAGTCCTCAAAGAACTCATCATAAGTTTAAATTCAAATACAAACATTACTCTTTATCATTTCTTGAAATTCTCATCCACAAAGCAACACTATCATAACAAGTCTACCAAAAACCCACAAATAAAAATCATTGCATCCTTAATTAATCACGCAACAATCACCACATAAAATAACATGATAATAGATCTATACTTTAGAACTCCAAGTATTTGCAACCTTGAATATCTCATTAAAGAATATCATGCAAGAGAATACACTCTTTAGTTCTTGTCCAGAATTCTGCCTACATTAAAACAAAAATTTTTTAAAATCTGTATCATGTATGTACTCATGATTAAACAAAAATATCATATTCCAAAAATCATGTAAATCGATCAAGTAGGTTTATTTTTATAAAGAAAATAATTTTTAAGTGATTAATGGAAATTCATAGGCATTGTAACAAATCTCACAAGTTTTAAATTATTGTTGAGTTATCTTCTTTACATTTTTTTTTTTTACATTTTTTTTTTTTTTTTTTTTTTAAACAGCAGATTACATTGTCACTCCTCCAATATTCATAAAATTTAAGTTAATTCTATAAAATAATATTTAATAAATTTGCGTAATTTTTGGAATATGATATTTTCATTTCATCATACAAATTTTTCTTTACTTTTGTTTTTTTAATATAGAAGCTCTGGACAAAAGACTTTTCTCCTGTAAAAAAAATGTTGAATAAACAAAACATTTGAATAACAAAAAAAATAAATAGAAAAAAAAAAAAAAAAAATGTTAATTTTGTTTTTATTGTAAATTTCTCTTCAAACATTTTCACTATCATTTATTTTTTTTTCTTCTGTTCAATGACCAAACCAAAATGAATAATTATGCAAATTCCTTGGAGTTGCCAAAAAAGATAACCTGCAACAACGCCATAGAATGATGATGATGATGACGATGATTATGGTTGTCAATACAAAGTTTGTTAGAAACTTGTTTATGAAATTAATTTCGGTTTTTCTTTTGAATTCATCAATATTTAATATTTTTGCACCTTTTACTCGGCAGGATTTCTCTTTCCGTTTCATGGATTGTAGTTTTCATTTGAAGCTGACACATCTTCAAATGCAGAAACTTTCATTATAAGTCGGAATATAAACTGGAATATAATACAATCCACACAACCTGGAAGACAAAAAAAAAAAACAAAAAGAAAAAAGTCGATTTTTATATCTCAGACAGTTATTCTGCTAAGTTAATGTGAAGATAAATTTATTGAACAGAACAGTTTTGCAACACTTATTTCCCCATACAAAAATCAAAGTATATCATTCAAACATTACCGTGTTTGAATATATGGTTAAGTATTAGTTTTACTCATTTAGAAATGTTTAAAGTTTCACCGCTCACTCATTTTGCAACCAAATTTCAAACAATTTTTACAGTTCATAGGTCACCTTATCAGCTATATTTTGAAATAAAAATTTTCAATTTTCGTCCATTGAAACCAAAGTTATAATAAAATAACTGATGTTCAAAAGTCCTCAGAATTAGTAAGGAACGTGAGAGATGGTTTCTTCTGATTGGCTGTTGGTTACCATAGCAACTTTTTTGTCGTCGACACCTTCATAAATCATAGCGGGAATGTCGCTCGCATGCTATCTTATTTAAGTTATATAGAGAGAGTTAACAAAAGTGATGCTCTTTGCTGTGCTAGGGCTGATAATATTTTGCTGATGATGTTACCCGTTAATTCTGTTCCTTTTTTTTTTTTTGTCCCTTCTTTCTGTTTAGTTACTAAATTATGTCTTATTTGATTTTTTTTTATTTAGTCAATTTAAGAAGTTGATAAATTTTTAATAGATTGTTGAGGAATCTTAAGAAATTCTAATTCAGAAAATCTTGCTTAATTGCTATTGATCAAATTTCATGTGAATTAAAAAAAATTATTTAAACCTTTTTAATGGGAAGATGTTCTCATTTTATTTCCCATAAAAATCTGAAGAAACTCAAAATTGTGGAATATTTATTAATATTTATGGTGAAAATTTAATGAAAATCTGAAGTGTAGTATTCGGAATCCCAGCTTACTTGCTATATAGGTAGTTTTAGAAATAGAAAGTTATGTAAGTATATTTTCATTTCCCATCAGCGAGTTGGCAGGGTCACAAAAGGTTAGGTTTGACAGGTATCAACCTAGAGAGAATGCACCGGAAATTAGGGGTGACATGCACCGGAAATTAGGGGTGACACTGGAATTGTGGTCGTAGGCTTCCGGTTGACGAGGGTTCGAGATGATAGGCTTGCCTTTAATAAAAGATTGAAGCTTCAAATCCATCTTGTTTATCGATGCATCTGTCTGCAGTGACCACTCCCCACGAGATGGAGACCAGCGTCCAAGAAGGCATCATCTGCTGGCCAAGGCAACCAGGTATGTACGCATTATATATGGCACACACACGTCTCGAGATCTTTCAAGGCAGAAAACGGTGTAAGGATAAGAACACACACCCACATACACATATAACAGTGAACTGCACGTAACATACGTAAGCTCATACACACCCACGGCTGTATATGTAAGAACGGTGATAAACATACAGACCCTTAAAAGTACCCTTAGAAACAAGTAAAAGTAACGCAACAGAAACGTTTAATAGTAATAAATAAATAAATAATAAATAAATACACAAAAGTCTTCTTTTAACAGAAGTATCTGATTTTCATGGAGGGCTTCCTGTGATACTATGGACCCCCCCCCAAGTGTTAGGAAGTGATTAAAAAAAAATTAAGAGGAAAGAAGTTGATCAGCAGAACCAAGATTATAGAAAGTGAGGTTAGTAGAAACACAAAGGAAAGCTGAAAAAGGATCGTTAATCAAGGTATGGTGGTGACTGGGACAAAAGGCTGAACGTAGAGGTCAATATATTAGGAGTTAGTTTACAGACAGATCGAGAAAGCCATAGGAGGCTGAGATGAGGAAATGAATTGATCAACTAACTGACGAGCATGGCCTCAACAGAAAATTAAGATGTGGATGTTAGCATATGGAGGGTCGATCATGTCTCTCTCTCACTCACACACAATAACTGATATCTGTAAAATAGGTCAGAGTTGTATTTTCGCACGCGAGTTCTCTTTATTTGTTGTTATTGTGAACCAGTGCTTGCGGTCAGTAATCATGAATGTGAGAGATGACAACATGACCAGAACGAGAATGAAAGAAATAAATAGCACAGAAACAGCATAAGGGTCAGCAATTGTTGTCGACAGAAGGGACATGATCTTACATTCAATCTCTTCTTTGCATTAAAGTAAATATATCCCAGACTACTCACCATTAGGCTTAAGACTTTTTTTTTTTAATTCATATTAGAGAGTTAAATTACTTTCAGATTCACCTCACACAAAACCCTCATCCAAACTCACACAAAACCCTCATCCAAACTCACACAAAACCCACATCCAAACTAATACAAAATCCACATCCAAACTAATACAAAATCCACATCCAAACTAACACAAAATCCACATCCAAACTAACACAAAATCCACATCCAAACTAACACAAAATCCACATCCAAACTAACACAAAATCCACATCCAAACTAACACAAAATCCACATCCAAACTAACACAAAATCCACATCCAAACTAACACAAAACCCACATCCAAACTAACACAAAATCCACATCCAAACTAACACAAAATCCACACATAGCTTAAATTTAAAAGGTTCATCTCCATTTAAAGGGGAGGATATTTTTTAAGTAAACATTAATTATACTCACTAGAAATGATGAAAAGGATGTCATGAGGCCTTCTTTCAGAATCTCTGATGAACCACCATATTCTTCATCTTCAACACGTTGAAATGTACTGTAGTATAAGTAAACGATTCCTAGGTTGATTAAAAAAAAGCTGAAAAAACAACAACCGATTCATTATGAATAAAAGAGTAAAACATTTAGAACAATCACCAATTACTTTTTTTTTTTTTCATTTCCGACAGTTTGGGAGACAATAGACCAAACGCTACACTCTGGATCACAGTGAACCTGGAATTAATGGGAAATGTGGTGTGAATTCATACCCCCCCCTCAAATTATGGCCTCATCACCAGACACATGTAACCTTATACCATGACAATTTTGCATATACACTAAATGCTATTAGTAAAGACAATATTTAAAATGCAAATCATTTTTAAAATATGGCGAATAGCTACATAAAATACAATCCAGTTTCAAATCATAGATCTCATTAGGCGATTCATGATAAAAATATCACAACTAAAGTAATTATACTAATAGTCTGAGATTCATGATTTAAACAGGATTGCATTTATATAGTCATCTGCCATATGCATATTACTAAGCTTTATCAGGGATGCAAGTGGGCAATGGCAACAAAGGCTGAAATTAAGATGAATTTCCCAACTCTTGGAGAGGGGGGGGGCAAGGTTCTGTCCACCAATCGTTTCAATGGGAGGGAGGTATAATCATTCTTTGCTGAAACAGAAGTCAGGGTTAAAAAAAGAATCTCCAATCTAATATGTCACACACTCTCCAACCTCGAACCTTTGTTCCATTGCCACAATGTTGCATCCCTGTGTTAGTTTTACAAGTACTTTAATGGAATGAATGTGTTCTAACAAATAAATGTGTAGCATTTTTACCCCCAACATAAATACCCCCCCCACACACACACACCGATTATTCTGACAAGCAGCAAAATTTCACTCCTTCATTGCAGATGAAAGCCTTCTACTCTAATAGTTTCTTCTCCCAAACGGCTGTTTTGGAATTTCCTCCTGGTCTCCTACTTCCTTGGCATACAGAAATTTAAATGTACTGTGAACAGATATCTCGCTAGTCAATTCTCTACATAGTGTTCCTGTAGATACAATTCAAAATATTAGTCACTTACATCCAAGTGACAGCATTTCTTGTTTGTTTAAAAACTATAGAACCTTTCAAAATCATATGGTTCAATGGAATAAAGTAAAATCCAGAATACATAATCTGCATGAAAAGAAACTTTTTTTTCTTTTTTTAGTTCAAGTTTATAAAACAGCATAATTACATTGGCATACTGGTATTCATTAGATCACTAAAATTAAGCAACATTGAGCCTGGTCAGATAGATGACCATTTGGGAATACCAGAAACTATATGGGGAAGGACAGCAACACCTCCTGACAAAACCAATATTGTCATCTTGCCTAACCGAAATATGCATTTGACTAGGGATCACTTGTGGATTTAATATTCCTTAAAAACTTCCACAACTTGACCAGAATAAATACTACATCAAGTAGGCCTTCGGCCTTCAGTACAAACAAAGTCTTTTTGCCTCATCGTTTAGCTTCAAACACAACTCATTTTGATACATTTTAAGTGGAGACAATAGAATTAAAACCGTCTTAAACCCTTTGTATCAAGAGATTAAAAGGTCAAGCTTAAAATCCTCTTACAATGAGCAAATATAAAAAACATCTGAAAATGGCCCGAAGGTACAGCAATCAAAATGATAAAAAAAAAAAAAAGAGAAGACTTTCATCAGTCAACATTAGTATTATTAATACCTAACTTGAATAATACACATTCATACTTACCTTCCCTCTTTATATACATGTAAATAAAACAATTGTTAGGCTCAGCATCCAGAAATACCCACTTGCATGTGAATACCTACATTGTTGTGAGGAGGAGGAGGAGTAAAACAAGTAGAGAGACGGATGCGAACAGACCAGAAGGGAAAAGAGGATAATTTGCATGCACTGATTTTATATTTAGCTTTAAAATTTTACAAAAAAATCTTGATATGGCACAAGGTCAAAATTGGGTGGGATCAGGATTGTTTGCCATTTTCTTGGTCTATTCTCTAAACTAGTTTCAATCACCAAAACATCACACGAGTAAAACCTAATTGTTTGACATTTTTTATTTACTAAAAATATATGTACAAATTCATCAGTTAGGAGGATGGTGAGTGCTAAAAAAAAAAAAAAAAAAAAAAAAAAAATTACTGAAAAAATAAAATGTTACGTGTAGAAATTAGTAAAACTCTAACCCGAATTTATACAGGTAGGAGCTGCTCACTATTTTCAAAGTTGTTTCAAGAATCAAAAAACAAGGAAGGCAGTTTCTAAGTGGTGGTTGGTGGTGGGATTATTGGGGGATAAAAAATGAGAAAATCTGGATGGATTCAAGGGTATGGATTATGAGATGTTCTCTAAGATAGATACCATTTCTGGGGAGTAGGGTAGGGACAAAGTAAAAATGGGGAATGAGCATCTCAGAGGATCACCAATACAGAAAATAAAGAATAAGAAAGGAGGTCAGAACTCATTTGTACCCCTTTGCTAACTAGGATGAAAACTGATAAGACCTTAGGTCAGTGTGTACAAAGCCTAGGCAGGGAACATGTATTCAAACTTGGTTCATCCAAACATGCAGAAACTAGCAGTGTCTATCCACCTTCTTTTAAACACAGCAGAGTGCAATTTCCTTGTGTGTTGATGTATACAGAGTAGGAAAATACAAAGAAGTGTTCAATAAGTAATGCCTCTGATCCACTTCCAGTTGTCTGATCTAACTGAAATTTTACATATGCAATGATTTATATCTCTATGGGTTATGTGACAAATTACAGCTCTGAACTAATTGTTGTTTCTGATTTACATGTTTGAACAGAATCAGGTGTGAAATGGAGCCTGCTGAAGTATCACGCTTTTGTATTTCAAAGCACACTACAGGAAACTTTTGATGAAATGAAAGAAATGGTGACGATATCCCATCATATGACATTGTAAACGCTGGCATTGTGAATCCAAACAAGGCCAAAAAAGTGTAGAAATAACTCTTAGACCTGGTCATCCCTCCCCCTTTCTGTCATTGATGAAACATATGTCAGTCAAGTTTACGCTGCCATTCTGGAAGATCAACACGTGACTATTTGCCGAATAGCACAAGAGGCCAAGATTAGTACAAGGTCTGTGGAAACTATAATTCATGTTTATTTGCCTATGTGTGAAGTGTCTGCATAATAAATTCCCGAGTTGCTGACATCTTTCCAGATGTGAGAACGTGTCAAAGTATTCAAGAATGAATTTGGAGATGTGCTAAGAAGAGGAGTTAAAATTTTACAAAAGATAGATATACAGTGATAGACCCAAGTTTCATCCTATGATCCACAAACCAAAGCCCAGTCAATGGAGTGGAAGCCCTTTGATTTATAATCTCCAAAGAAGGCAAAGGTGCACCCCTCAGCTGGCAGGGTCATACTTAGTCTTCTGAAACCAAGACAACGTAGTGATGACATTTCTTGGCAAAGAGTACCACAATTACAGGAGCCTTTTATGTCTAACTTTTAAGGAAATTGAGAGAAGCTTTCAAAATCAAGAGGCGTGGCAAGATCAACAAGACAACGCTCCAGTCCACAACAAGCATGTCATCAGAGCAGAAGCATAAGTGTGTGATTATGAAATCTTCTATCTCCCTACCCTGGGGAGAAGTGAAAGTCATAGGGTCTAAAGACACTGATTTTCATCTCTTCCCAGACATGAAGTTGTTTTTGAAAGAAAAGCGTTTTTCAGATGATGTAGCCTCGATTTCTGAAGTCAAGTCGTAGTTGGAAGACCAATCTGGGATGTTCTATTTATGAAAATGGTCTTCAGAGCTGCATTAAATGATGGGGAAATATTTAACTCTGGATGGTTCCTATATAGCGAAAGACTAATAACTGCCAAGTTTCATTGCTTTACTACTATGAGAAGTGGATCAGGGACATTACTTATTGAACAGCTCTCGTATGTACAATTGAAGTTCATTAGAATTTGAATTTTCTGAGAAAACTAATGTACTAATTTCATAAACAAAAATTGGTTCCAACATCTGAAAAATTTCAAGTTTTATTTTTAATCTTGCAAATAATTAGTGAGAGAGAAAAAAAAAAAAATTGACTTCATACTTACATAATAATTCCGAGAATACCTTTCATGGGAATGAGACCCCAACATAATCCAATAATGACGCCTAAAATTTGTCGCATCCAATAAATGACATCAAGGAATTCATCCTAGAAAGAAGCAAAATTAAATTTAAGGAAAAACAAAGATTAAGAAAATATTATCTTGTGTGAATTTATTCAGAGTTGTTTTACACAACAATCACCCTGTTCGTATTAGAAAAAAAATAAAAACACTTTAAACGGAGTAAATCAATCCAATTGGGATTGAAATGTATTTAAAATACACAAAGAAAACGTTTATTATAAATAGAAATTATATCTGTCTATCCATCCATCTATCAGTCACAATTTTTTAAAAAGTAACACATTGTAGAGTTTGTTTCATTTCAAAATATCACAGATTTTAACTACTTTTTAAAAATGTAAAATATTGCCTTAATAGTAAATAAATTCCCAACAAATAATCCAGTGCCAAGACCAAAAACTGAAACCTTGAGATCTTCAGTGTTTTATTAATTGAACTATTTTGACTTTCTTATAGAGGTTAAAACATTACTATAGACTTATTTTTACTTTTTATTGAGCACTCTTAATAACCTCGTTTTAATTCAGGAGTTATATCTCCTGAATACATTTAACTTGAGATATATATGTGTGTGTGTGTGTGTGTGTGTGTGTGTGTGTGTGTGTGTGTGTATCTATTAATCAAAAAAATGTGTTTTTTAATTCTCCAAATATGTAAATTATAATGCAAACGTTTATTAAATTAGAAAAAGTATTAGAAAATTTGTAATAATTAAAATTATTCAAATTTCATATCAAGAAATGTTGTCATTAGAAAAGAGGGAAAAATAAAATCTCAATAAAAAAAAAAGTTCTGACATAAGTTTAGCTTAAAAAAAAAAAAAAAAAAAAAAAGAAAAAAAGCTGCTCCTCACGTTCTACTGTTAACCACAATTTAAACCATTCAACCTCACAACTAGAATAAATTGACAATAAACACCTTTGATGGTATTACCATCTTTTCTTTCAGAAATGGAAAAGTTTTTATCAGATGATCCAACAGTTTCTCAGTCGGTTGAAACTATGCAGCTTTAAGAAAATATTTTCAAACTAGTTCTGAAGTCAGGATTTTTGCAAGAGATCTGCCTTTTTGAAGAATAACGACGGAGTGAGAATGACTGCTACAAAAAATTCTTTTGCAGCATTGTTTTGGGAAACTCGATTGTGATCCTTACTGTTGAGTGCTTCAAGAAGATCCTCATTTTTTTTTTTTAAATAAAGAAAATAAAAAGGAAAAAGGATAATGTCCACTGAGGAAGGTATGGTGTATTTAATTGGATAATTATCATTCAAGAAGGGCAACATGTGATACGTCAAATTTATACCATACGATTCACCATCACAGTTACACGCTGGTGGACAGAAACAAAAATTGTACAACTTTCCTACTTTCCTTAGTAGATGTGCCTTCATCAACAATAGTGCAATGATGGAAAATATAATGCTTGGTAGAAATTCCTGCAACAATAACACAGAAGTAAAAATGCTACAGGTGAGAAGCCATCTTGGCAATTTGTTCTTTCTGCTAAAAAACTGAAAGAATAAAAATAATCACTTATTTCGTTGGTCTTTTAAATTTTTACAAACCCAGCTTCAGATGAGGGTTTTTAGGGGATACATGTTTTTATGTTAATAAAATTATGCAAGATTCATCTCTTAATAAATTGCATAGGAATCGTGATTGTGATTTAAAGTGTAAAGGAGGATTAAATATTGCCTACTTTAACAATGGAGAAGAGAATGAAGGGATACTAGCTTTGAAGTATGTGAATTTTTTTGCGCATGAAAATATTTGATTTAAAGTTTAAAGATCTTGTATTCATAGATTGTTTTTTTTTTTTATATAGGCAGCATTCATTTTTATACAGGTAGCATTCATTTTTATACAGGTAGCATTCATTTTTATACAGGTAGCATTCACTTGCATATGAAACAACTACTTTAAGAAGGATGAATTGAAAAAGACAGGTAGTTACATTTTTGACAGCTGAGAGAGAACGTTGGATTCGTCTGTGTTCATTGCGGTGTTGTTGAAGAGAAGTTTTGTTAATTTCATTCATTATTAACAATATCAAAAAGAACAGACATACAGATATCACAAATGAAAGCAAATAATTTTACATTATTTTGGAATTTACTGGATGTCCATTTATTGACCACAACATTAACCCTAAGTCCAGGTGGCAATCGGAAATGTAACCAGAGTCGAGATCTTAAATTCAGCTTTGTCTCATGACAATCAAAACGATTTTGTTGATGCTGCATGTGTAAGTCGAAAGGATATCAATAATGAAAATTATAAATACTGACACAAACAATAAAACGATTTTGCAAGTAAAAATCTCATTATCTGCTATGCCAGTTGGTCTGGAAGTGGGTGAGTATTCCACAGTAAAGGAATGTAAAGACCCATTCTAAAATCAAATTTAGTTTTGTTAAATTATTATCTTGCTAATCTTTTTTTCGGCTGTTTACATGTAATCAATAGACATGGCAGAATCTCATTTTTAATTTGACTTTCAACTATGCAGGCTTAAAAACTAGAAATTCACAAAAATATTTTGTTCCAAAATGCTGTTACGCATAAATTTAAGAGAGAAAAAAAAGTGAAAATATTTTTGATTTCAATCCAAAGTCAAGAAATTGGTTTATCGAAACTACAATTGTGACATGTTCGAAAATTATCTTGAGTTTTAAAGATAATATATTTGAGTTTTAAAACCTGGACCACTAATTTTTAGGCCAAATGCATTCACCCTTCTATAAAATCAAAATTCTAAGAATTAAAAAAAAAAATTCTTTTGATTACTAAAAGATAAAAATAAATTATGAAAAATAAATTTATGTTACTGAACTGATAGGATAGATCCAATTTGAAAAATATGAACAAAACATTCCTTTCAAATGTGAAAAAAAAATGACTGAATTCTTACCAAAATTTATCCATTTTTTTAGAAATGTTATATATATGTATCTATTATTAACAAAAAAAAAATTTGTTTTTTAATTCTCCAAATATGTAGATTATAATGCAAACGTTTTTACACAACAATCACCCTGTTCCTATTAGTACAGATAAAAAAAATGATTGAGAGTGATTTTAAAGCCTTTAAACTATCATATTTCTGTATTTTTCTGATAAAGATTGATAATTTGTATTATTTGGATTATTCAGACTACTGTTCTCATCTTTAGTGTTATTTTCACACCGTTTCAGTTGATGTAACCTCCTACCTTATCCTGGTGTATCTTAAGAATCTTCCTGTTGGACCCTAAATCTACACAGAATTTTAAATGAAACCGTTTATTTAATCCTCAAGAGTAGTATGCTCTTGTTCCGTCAGCCACAACTGATTAGAAGTCTTAAATAATTTGCGATTGTATTCTTAGTATCACCCGTACTAAGGACTGAATTTTCAACCTTCAGAACTGTTTCATTTAGAACTGAATTTTACCTATACTAGGTTACATCGGCCAAAACGTTGTGAAAAATAACACTCAAGATAAGAACAGTAGTCTTAATAATCAATATAAAACCTATAAACTATGATTTAGAAAGTAAATTCTGAATATAATTAAAGTTGAGGCCACAGTCTATGACCTACTTATAAAATTAATAAGTAGGTCATTATTAATTTTAATAACTGTGCTACTTATTTATTTTTTTCTTTTTACAGTCACATTATTGCAAAAAACCAATTTATTTTTATTTCATAAAAGCAATAGAGACTATTTTCTGAACTTTAATAGCTTTTTTTAATTAATATTTTTGAAAGGCAATGCAATTCCAGGAATTCTGGCCACCAACACATTAACATGTTTCCTCTGGGAATTGACATTCATCCAAATGAAAATTGCAGCAAATTAACTTTATGTGGAATGTTTTTTTTTCAAACAAAGTTTAATAGTTAATTTACAAAAAATTCATTCTGTTTTTCAAGTTCAAACAATACAATGGCAGAGGAGGTGCTCAGTTTAGTACTAAAATAACACGAATGAATAATAAATTAGGAACGTAAGGTTTTTATTAATTAATGAAGAGTGCTTATGAAGAGGAAAGATAATTAGTTTATTGGTTGATGGTATTTAATTATCAGACTAGTTTGGGGATTTTCCAGTTTAATTCCTTGGCTTTTAAAAAGTGAAATTTATCTTTCAAATAACGATTGTTGGATAATAGGATTTAAAAACATGAGAAATGAAGTAAGCCTTAAAAAAAATCCATAAAAAAAATGGCAAAGAAAAAAAAAAGCGTAAAATTAGATAAAAACTAGGATTAGTTCATTTTAAAACTTTTTAGCTGACATTGGTGGAATCGACGGTTTAGAGAAAAATAATTAAAAATATAGTTATGTTTACAATGTTTATATGCAATGAATAAAAAGGACTGATATCAAAATAAAACATTTTATTTATTTACAAGGTCACTTTTATATATAGATAGATATATGTAGAAATATTTCCGTGTGCTGGAATGTTTTCATCTTAAATTCTACGCAATGATACACAAAGACATACGGGCGTGCAGATACATAAAAGACAAGGCCATCAAGCCAGACATTGTAATATGGAAGAAGCCCGAAAGAACTGCACTCATTAGCGATGTCAGTCCCAAATGATTTTGGCTTTAATAGAGCTGAACGGGAAAAGATAACAAAATATCAGAACCTAAGAAACTTATCTAAAAATGACATGGTTTCTGAAAGAAATAAACATACCGATTGTGATAAGAGCGACAGGCCTAATAAAAAAGAATCTTCAGAAATACTTAGAAGCAATCCCTGGAAGACCAAACTCTCACCAATGCTGGGCAGGAGCTGCTAAAAACAGTCTATCCTGCCATGACAGAGTACAAAATAGACTTCGTAGTTTCGTGGGGGATGCCCGTTTCTCTTCCCTGCAACTTCTCTCCCACAGAAGAAACAGCTTGTCTCTGTTTTATAGTTATTTCCATGGCAAATACTCGTTTGAGCTCCATTCTCTGGTTCCCCCTCGCCAATCTTTCATGAAAAACACCCGACTAGCTGAAACCACTGTCAATAATTTTCCCCACTCTTTATCCGTGCCTAAATCAAAACGTAGATTCCATGAACAAAGCTTCTTTTTTAGAACTGCACGGCTGTGGAACTCTCTGACACTTGCTTGCCCCCCCCCCTCTGAATTCAACTTGGATGTCTTCAAGTCCAACACAAACAAATTCCTGATGAACCGCCCCCTTAAGTAATGACACCTTATCAAATCCCCAATACTAACTATTACTACGACACTATCCCAGTGATATATATATATATATATCTGAATTCTCATCCATCTCCACTGTCTTATTCTTCTTGCACTATAACTCGACTATAATCTCTCAACATATTAGTAATTATATTGTACCATATGTTTATTAAGTATCCTTTAAAATTGAATCATTCTCAACCCTTTGTCTACAAACTGAGCAGGGTAACTTTCCTCTCTTTGTGGGTTTTCTAACTCTATAACCATTGATCATCACTTTGGTAACGTTCACTTTTAGATCTTTACTTTTTATAGCATTACTCCAATTAAACACATAGATCTTCCATTGTTACACAGACAAACATTAAATCATCAGTATACAGCATCTTTTCCAAACAACCCATACAGAATTCCTAGGACAATTGTAACATAGCACAGGACGACTATATGCAGATATTGAACCATGAATGAAATGATGTGACGGTAACAAAAAAGAAAAATAGTATTGCCAGAGGCGCTATGAGTATCCCTGCAACTTATGTCCCCGATAGTAGCCCTACATCAAAGTGGCACTGTGCCTTGTTTGGGGTGAAAATGGAATAAAAAAAAAATGTGGGAGATGTCACAGTTATAATGAGAAGTCACGCGTGGCGAGAGAGTAAGGAAATGAATGTTGTACAAAAAAAAAAAAAAAAAAAAAAAAAAAAAAAAACGAGTTGAAGTTCTTTTAGATTCTTTGTCTACTTTGTGACTGAGGTTACAATGTGTTGGGTAATGTTGCACAATACTTCTAAAAAACAAACGAAAAACAACAGACTCGGTACAGATCTCTGAAGTATTCCCACTTTAAAGCTATCGCTAAATGCGTTAATTTTTATGACTTCAAGCATTTCTGTACATTGCTTCAACAACCTTCAGGAGAAGTCTATCAAGAATGTATAGTGTGATGATATAGGAAAGTGAAAGCTCACCAGTGATGGTTGAAGACATGCATTGCATGAAGAGAAGTGATATAAGAATTAATGGATGTGTAATTAGAGACTTAGGTTTCATGACCTCAGAGAAAGTTTAAATTTGGACAGTATAGGAAGATAGGAGACTTTGATGATATGACCATGTTGAAAGAATAGATGAGACTTCTTGGGTTAATAGATGTACAAGGATTAAAGTAGCAGAGTCAGCCCACAGAGGAACGGTAAGGAGACCACTGAAGAAGTGATAAGGATGGACTCAAGAGAAAGAGGGATTATTAAAGACCTGGCCAGAGATAGGTTAGTCTAGAAGTCAACTTCTACAAATCATCCAATTCATCTATATAAATAAAACGATAGATATGTATGTGTGTATGTCTGTGTGAATATATTTAACCGATAAACTCATAAACTACTGGTCACATGACACTGAAATTAACAGGAAATAGTAATCATACACCAAGAATCATTTATAATGAGTAAACTGAATGGGGCAATGTAAGCATCAATGCACATTTTCTTTTTTTTACTTAGAAGGCCACTACTTATCAAGGCCTAGAGGCCACTCTAGAATAAGAATTGTTAGGTAGATAGTGAGACCACAAGGTCAGTCATGGTGGAACTTCGGTAATGCTAGATTATCAATAGGAATTAAGACAACTATGTTATAATCAACCAAAAAGTAGACACACGGTATTGTGTTCCACGGATGGACAATTCTAGGAAAGAAACTGTTCATGGAATTTTCGTTTAGTTTTAGACACAGATAGAGAGAGCAGGAAGTTGTTGCAGTTTTATGGGGAAGGACCATAGATTGGAGCTCAGTCGAGCACCTATCATAAAAGTATTGGCAGAGCAGAGAAATACTTGCAAGGTCTCTTCTTTGAGAAAGAGGAAGTAAGGAGGTGAAAAGATCATCACCCACTAAATTTCAAAGACAGTTTTGTATCCTGTCAAGGCAGGAAAGAGTACTCTTAGGAGTTCCATCCCAGATGTGACAACAGGATTCCATCTTAGGACATATTTGGTTATTGTACAGGTCGAGGATTATAGGAATGAGATACTTTCTGGTACGGTAGAATGATTCCACTATTTTTCCAGTGATTTTGGCGACGGATCTGATGGTCTTCCATTCCAGGTCAGGGGTTAAGATCAGATTATGAAGTAAACCTTTGTGCCAGACCCTATCAACTGCTTTAGATATGTCAAGAGCTATTGCTCTAGTAATAAAGCCATCGTTAATAGATTCACTGATCCTGTATGATATTGCCATCAATAAATCGGCTGTTGATCTTTCAGAACAGAAACCATATTGCTTGTCACTTAATATGTTGATCTTGCCAAGGTGGTTGACAACTTCTCTATTTATCATATACTCAAAAAAACTTACTCATGGCACATAGGAGGCTGATCGATCTGTACTGAGATGCAGAAAACGGATCCTTTCTATTTTTAAATGCTGAACTGGGTAGACTGTCAAGGTTTTCCAAGGTGTTTGGAAACATCTTTTCTTAAGGCAGCGTTTGAAAAACTTTATTAGTATTGAAGCTAGTCTCAGTTGTTGGGATGTTGTTAGGGCCAGCTTCTTTGCTGCAATCAAGGTTCTTGATAAGTTTGGAGACATCTTGGACAGATATATGGGTGTCGCTCAGAGTATTATCAGTCCTGGGAGGAAATTCAGATGGTAGACGGCCATTATCACAGAGGGTGGAGTTTGATGCAAAGTTTTTAGCAAAGAGTTTGGCTTTGTCGGATGCTGAAGCACATTCAGCGGTATATCATGGTTGGTTATTTGGTTTAAGTTGAAATTTCTTAGAGGTTATATAGCTTTCTATACCAATAGTTAGCCAATCTGTCGAGTCAGATGCTACAGAAGATACATCCTTTTTGAATATGGAGTATAGGGGTATATCTGATACGAACAACTGTGCCAGTCATCTATAAAGTAGTCATAAACAGTGCAGTGGAGAGGAACATCTGAGCTGAGGATTTGTTACTCTTAGTTTTAATCTTAATTGAGACAACTAAGTGATCAGAAGATCCCAGCAATGGCATAATGGAGAATGAGCACAGTTCAGGACAGATGGTTAGAAAAAGATCTAGAAGGTTTGCAAATTGGTCATCATACCATCAGGAACATGAGTGGGTTCGTCAACAATCTGGATTAGATCATAAACAAGGGAGAAATCATGACAGAACCTTCCTTCATAATCTGCATTGTTTGAATGGACCAGCCATTCAATGTTGATATAGCCAAAGCATTTGACAAGTCTGACAAAAATTTTCTCATGAAAATTAAATTCTACAGTATTACTGGATATATATATTACTTAATATAATAAAATTACTGGATATATATATTACTTAATATAATAAAATTACTGGATATATATATTACTTAATATAATAAAAATCTTTCTTAGAAAGGACAAAAATCCAGGATGGATGTACATCCAAATATGATATTAATATGGGTATGCCCCAGGGGTAGATTCTTGAACCTTTATTATTCCTGATATTCATAAACAACTCTCTGGTGAAATTATGTCTGAGATGGGTATATTCATTGATGACACCATGCTCCATACTGTTATATTATGAACCTTTTTTTCTAGAATTCAAATACACAACAACACATTTGGTATAAGCAACAATCCGTTTTTATTCCTCGTTTCTCTGTTATGGTGGAGAGAGAGAAGAGTGGGAGAGAGACAGGAGTATATCGTTGCGTCCACTTGGTTGACAAGAAAATCTCAATCTGCCAATTTTTTGGGTCACTTTTCCTGTCAACTTTTAAAAACATCAACATAACCTTTAATTGCTACATTCCTTCTCAAACAATAGCAAATTTTGTTTACATCCGTGAGAAATATTGAAACAATTTTGATTTAGCTGTCATGTTCTCCACATTCCATCCGCAGATGCGTGCCACATTTTTATTCATATAAATACATATATGTATATACACATATATATACTAGCATGTCAACCTGGCTTAGACCGGGCCCTTTGTGTAACAATACCAGACATATGGGAAAAACGAATGTGCACATATCCAAGGTAATGTTAGAAAATAACCTTCAGTCTGTAGTGGAATGGAACTGTAAAATGGAGGATAACATTTAATGCTACTAAGACAAAGCTTCTTTCTTTCAACAATTATAAAGAACCCTCTTAGCTACAGATTGCAATGGATGAGGAGTTTAACATTCAACCTCCACAGCCTAACATTTACAGGCAACATGAAATGGAACAAATACATAGAAGATATTGCTAAGGCTGCTGCAAAAAATGTGCTCCCTTTACCATGCTAGAAAAATATTGGCAGTATCCTATATCTCTACAATCACCCCATTTGCCCATACTTGAGCTACTATTGCCACATATGGGCTCATTCAGCAACCACTAGTCTCCTTTTATCGGACAGGGTATCAAAAAGATAGATCCCACACTGTAAACCAAGCTCCAAAGTATCAGATCAGACAGCACTCAGTCTAATAAGTGGTTGATGCTCCAACTCATATGTGGCAATAATACTCCATGAATAAGTGGATGGTAGCTTTGTAGAGATAAAGAGTAAGGACTGGCAGGTATGAGAAGTTTTCTGGCATTTTACAATTAAGTTTTTTAATTTTCAAAATAGAATTTAAACTAAATTGTAGTATCTGTTCTGATACTTTATCTTTTTTTGTCCCCGGTCAGTGAAAGAGAAATCCATTTAGACTGTGGTAATTTTAATTCTTGTCTATTCCAGAGTGCTCTTATTGGGGAGATGGATCCTCCCCCACCTCACATTAAAAACCAGCAGTGGATCAAAATCGATATTTATGCTAACTTAAAAGGCTTATAACTGCCATTAAATATTTAACGCAAATACGTCACAAACGCGTAGGTAAAGTAAAATAAATTGTTTATAATTCATGTTGGTAATATTGCACACATGCATGTGCCTTACAAAATTGGGTTCTTGTTCAGAATTCAACCTAATTAAAACAAAAACCCCCCAAAAAACCAAACAAACAAGGTGCTATGTTATTAGAGCAAAACTTAGAAGTCGAAAAAAAATCAATTTCATTAAAAAACGATGGTATCTAGTTACTTTTTATGTCAATTTAAACTAAAAGCATTCACCAAACTTTCACAACAAACACTCATCTAGCCAAAACCACCAACCCTATCTGTGCCTAAACCTAAATGTAGATTCCATGAACAAAACTTCTTTCTTAGAACTTCATGCCTGTGGAATTCTCTTCCGTTTGCCTGCTTTCCAGCTGACTACAACCTGATTGTCTTCAAGTCCAACATGAACAAGTTCTTGAACTGTCCCCCTAAGTAATCCAATTTTACAAAATTCCCACCCCTTATGTCTACTACGCTATAATCACAATGACTAGTGTGTACCCATTATCCTCGAGTGGCCTCTGGGGCTTGATAAGTGGTAACTCCATAAAAAAAAAAAAAAAAAAAAAAAAACTATACGAAAATAAATATATACAAGAAATAAATGTTACTGTAACCAATAAAAGTTCATTTTATACCTACCTGGTTCATTTGTTTTGGATTTCAAGTAGTTTTTATTGCTCTTTATTTAATCTAAAAAATTCAGTTTTTCTGAGTAGATTTGAAGAAAGAAAAAAAAGAAAAATGACAGCATCTTCTTTGAAAAAAGCAAGCCTCGTTTTGAACTTTTTGGTATTCTTTACGAGAGTACCCAGTGTACTGTAAACATCCCAACCTCCACATGTTAAGAACGGCTTTCGAGGTTGGGGGTATTTATTCCAAAAGCCGTTCTTAACCTGGGAGGTTGGGGGTGTTTATTCTTTTATTCGCTACAGTAACATCTATTTCTTTTATATATTTTTTTCTTTGTAGTCGTTTGTTGGCTTCTCTTCTAAATACCCAAAAGCAATGTTACCTACTTAATTGTAATTAGTTAAATATTACTGCATAAATAAACAAAGAAATTTCTAAGCTCGATCAAAAAATGTTTCGTCATATTTGTTTGCGATACACAACGTAAAAACAAGGGAAGTAACTCATAATTTGGAATATTTTGATAAACTTCTCCAGAATTGGCCTAAAAATTTTCCAAGTTTTCAGAAAATAATTCTTTTTTTTTTTTTTAAAGCAAAATTTTCAATTTTCTTCGAAAATTATTTTCATTAATTAATTTTCTACCTTATTTTTCATAATTTGTTGATATGTTCATTATTGCGACATGAGAATTAAATAGATACCATTGATTTTACCTGAAATTCAATATTTCGAACATGCACCCCGCCCCCCTCAAAAAAAAAAAAAAAAAAAAAAAAAAAGAAACCAGAAAAATCTATCACGTGAATTGATTATATTTATTATTTACTAAGAAAATCAAATTTTATGATAAATCGAGGATGGAGTGTCCCGTTTCGCTATCTTCAATAAATAAAGGGAGACAACTCGATTCGAACTATGGGAATCAAAATCAGCTTTATAATGGCCATTTGCTGTTAAAAATCACTTAAAGTCGTTTAAAATTATTTTCTTTATATATAAAAAAATACTTGATCAATTTACCTAATTTTTGAAATACAACATTTTCATTTCATGACAGAGACGTACATCATAAAGATCTTTTGTATTTTTTAATTAGGTTGAATTCTGGACAGCACAAAATCGAGTTATTGTTCTTGGTCCACAGGAATAAACTTAAATATTCGGTACTTTTGCACTTGCACGGTGCAGATTACAGAGTGTGCTGAAATAGTATTATTCTTAGAAACACATTCTTAACATGAAAAGGCGGATTTGTTAACTATTCTGTACTTTAACCTAACAATATAATAAACAAACATCCGTAAAAATTGAATTTTACTTGAAAATTCTACCTAAAAATAAAACGATCCATAAACTGTACAAGTATCAAACACTTAAACTTAAATGCTAATCGTGTCAGCTGATTTGTAGAATTCCCAGTTCGTATAAACGTTTTCAGTGTCGCAAATTCATCTGATCTATTCGATTTGTAGTTTTAAAATTGGATTGCAAATTAAGATTTAGTAATAAAGTAAAAAATATTCATAAAGGTTTAATTTGATAATTTGGTAAATATAGGGATACGTTATAACAGAACACCGACCACTCTAATTTGCTTTTTTAGAGGTAGTCGGGGTTGCTGACAACGAATCTGATAATCAAACCCGGGGCAAATTTACCGTTTGCATGGTATTAACCCCTGAACCCACAAACTACTTTCCACCATTTTACAGCTTCTGTTTACGCTACGCGCATGCGCGGCAGCATAAACGACGGTTGTTGAATGTGCCTTCACGTAGAGAACTGCCTTTTCACAAAGTACGAATCTTTTGTGGAACATTTAAACTTATAAGAAAAAGAAGAAAAGCACTTCAAGTGGGGGGGGGTAATGTCGGTAAGACTTTTTGGGTTTGTATTACTGTACACAGATTCGAAAAAGTTGTCAAAAAACAAATATATAACAAACTAGCATGGGTGCCCGGCGTTGCCCGGGTGTTTGGAGGTGTATGCTAAGCAAAAAAAAAAAAAGAAAAAGGTCAATTTTTTTTTTAACTTTGACCCCTTTATGACCCCTTAAAATTTATTGTTTTGGGCGCAAATCAAGTTATTAACTTAGATCCATGTCCAAGGAACATATATCTAAAATTTCAAGTGTTTATACCCAAAATTGTCAGAGGAGTTTGGTAGAGTTCTTAAAGGTCAAATCGTTGAATTTTGTCCCCTTAACAGCCAAATTTCTGGCCGAAAACCGATCACATCGATTTTCCCAAATCTCAGGCACCGCCAAAACTGTAAGTACTTTTTGACGGACCGTCTTTTTGAAAATCTGCCAAAAATCAGGTAATTATCCAATCAATACGAAATTTTCAGCGATTATTAAGAGAAGAATGAACTTTATAACAGTGTACTTATTTTTCATAAACGATATTTATATATATATATATATATATATAACTACTTCATTTATTCGCATAAATTTAATATATGAAAGTATAGATTTATGCGTAAACTTTAAGTATTTACTTCAAAAGTGCTCAATACGTAGGTAGAGCTATATGTATATATGTATAGGTATGTGCATTTTTGTGTGCACATAGGTATATTTATGTACAAAAAAAAAAAAGAAGGAGAACGACCACCTAAACCCACCAACCTAGTTCTAAAACAGATCCTTTGTTTGATAAAATGCATGCCCATTGGCTGGTAGGAAGGGGCCCGGTGGATACTAGAAAGCTGATTGGCCGACTAGAAATCCTCAACATATATAAAAACAAGAAGCAACGACAGAATTCGCGCATAAGCCTGACGAATCCTATAGTTGGATGAAACGCAGAATATTCAGTGTAGCTTAATCGCCATATATATTTTATAAATTACTAACTATATATATATATTTTTTTGCTTATTATTAACTATATATATATATATATATATATATTTTTTTTTTTTGCTTACAACCCCCCCCCCCTTGTTTTGAGGGGGTTCCAAATATGCTTAAAATAATCATCTGAAACTGAACACAACATATTGTGTTGTTGTAAGGGACAGAATTATAGATTAAAAAAAAAAAAAAAAAAAAAAAAAATTGTTTGCATACCTTATTTTGACGTCTGAATATCAGAACTTCGATTGTGTTTAATTATCCCGCTTTTGAGTTTTGAAGTGTGAAATTCGGTGAATATGTTAAGTAAAATAATTAATTTAAGTTAAGCAAAACAAAAAAATTTTTTTTTTAATATTTATACGAAAAAAGCCATTTTAAAATCTTTGATAAATAAATTAACAATCTTTTTTTTAGCGAGCTGAATAATGCATGACCATTATTAAACAGAGCATGCTTTGAAGAATCAATACAAAAAACAAAATTCGATAAATATTGTGCCCTTTGTGTTAAAAATATCATTTTTCGATCCCGTTTGAAAACGTTTGCCGCCTTCCGATTACGGTGGACCAAACGCGCTGAAATAATTTTTTTTTATTCTGCTTTAAATTCCCCCCCCCCCATTTTGGGGAGCCTGGCCCCCACACACATACACATTAAAAACCAAACTCATACAAATGGTCACCCATCTGGTACTGGCCAGCCTCAGCGTTAATAATACATTGAAATTTTTGTCACTGAAAAATAAGTTTTTTTTGGCCTGTTTGGTCTTCCATAGATTGCTTTTTATCGAGTACAAATGTAAACATTGTCTAAATCGACGCGAAGTAACTGGTTGCCTATATGAATAAGTGAAATTATTTGAAATCCAGGTACTTATAATATTTTTGCATATTCTCATAGAAAATCACCCTAAATCTTAGACAACAAATAAATAATTTCAAAAACCTTTTTTTTTTTTTTAACTATTTATATACGTTTTTCGTGCAAGACAAAAAAGTGTCAACTGTTAACTTTTGGGGAAAATTTAACATTTAAAATTTAATTAAAAGTAGGAGAAAAAGTTTTACATTATTCTACTTTCTATATGATAAAATTCAGGGTTTTATCTTTCTGGAAAAAAAGTTACTCAGAAATAATGGATTTTAATAAATGTAATTTCGTTTAAAAAAACAACTTGATTTTTCGGCCATTTTTGGCGGTGTCTACAGTACCCTGTAGTTCGAGTCTGTAGCCTAAAAATTGATAAAGTTATTGCGTAGGGAAATGTACACAGACACGTTCACTTTTATAGATATATAGATAGATAACTGTTATCAAAATTAGATAAGTTACTTTTATACTAAATTGGATATATTTTTCGTGTTTTTATTCAATATAACATGTTTATTCAGCTCGAAAAACATACAGTGTTTACCGATGTATGTATTGGAAAATTCAAGATGGCGGCTGACTCTCTTTAACACGGTAAGTTTGGGAAAAGGTGTTATAAATAAAAAAGAACTAGACAAAATACTGTTAAAAAGCCGCCCCAAACTTACCGTGTGAAAGAGAGAGTTGGGCGCCATTTTAAATTTTCCAATACATCGGTAAACACTGTATGTTTTTTGAGCTGAATAAACATGTTACATTAAATAAAAACACTAAAAACATATCCAGTTAGGTAGAAAATTAACTTACCTTGCCTTTGATAACATCTATTTGTTATATATTTGTTTTTTGACAAGTTTTTCGAATCTATGTGTACAGTAATACAAACCAGACTTTTTTTTTTTCCAGGACAGAATTAAAAATTTTTTTTTTTTTCTTGGCGGACAATTTAAAAGTAAACTTTAATATTAGAAAAAAAAACAAAAAAACTCGATAATGAAAGAAAAACAGACCCTTTAAGTCACTGATAAGGACGATTAATCCAAATTCAAAATTGGGTTAAAAATACACGCAAAAAAAAAAAAAATAAAGGTGCTTATGCACTTTTGTTACCCCGCTATTTTTTTCAGGTTAAATTCAAGTTTCACGATATCTTTTTTTGGTAAAATTGTTAGGTGGAAGCACAGAATAATTACAAAATACCCCCTCCCCATGTTAAGAATGGATTTTAAAATAATAGCATTATTATTTCAGCACGATAACGAAAGTGCATAAGTACGAAAATAATAAGCTATTCTAGGAAAGAAAAGAATCGATATTAAATTAAATCTTTATATTTTTATTTTGTTAATACTTGGAATGTCATTTTAAAACCACGGATAGAATAATCGTCTTTCGAAAAGAGAATTTCGGACGCTGGAGACGTACGTACACAACTATATTCCCTTAATGGAAAAATAAAAAGACGGATTTTAAGAATCATTTTGTGATAGAAATAGCTTAAATTTTAAAGTTTTAATAAATTAAAGTATAAGAAAAGATTCATCAGAGATAGCGTTCCATCTTGACTTATTTTTAATTTAGTTTATTTTTTCAAATTATTACTGTCGTAAAAATAGACATCGATTGTGTAATAATACCTTATCCGGCCACGTTGCTTCTGGGGTGACAATTCTTGATAAAAGTGATTTCAGTGGAAGTCCATTCTCGGCCAATTGTTTGGCTAATTGCTTCTTCTTCGGAGAGGAGGCCATAGCATAAATAGATTCAAAATTTCACAGATGAGCAAGAGAAAAATAAAGAAATTAGAAATTAGGTAGGGATTTCCTCTTTAATCGTATCCAGTTCAGCCGACAGCATCTAAATTGAACTTTAATATTGAAGAGTTAGACTCATGAAATTCTATATCGCACTTCTCTTTTTTCCCATCATTCATCCAAGTTTACGAAAATTCTTTTACTCTGGCGATGTTAATTGGTTTTCTTTAAATAAATTTCGATTAAATTATTTTTTTTTATTTTAGTTTACTACTACTACTACTAATACTACTACTACTACTACTACTAATAATAATAATACTAATAATAATAATACTACTAATACTACTACTACTAGTACTACTACTACTAATAATAATTTAAAAAAAAAATCTTCATTTTATTCGAGTCAACAAAAACAAACATTGATTTTGTTTCGGAATTTGGTCAAAATGCGCTAGATGACCAATAGGTACCTCCAACGCGCACCACAGATTTTACCCCTTCCTATATGTAGCAGCACGACGTGTAGTTCTTTTATTGCATGTGTGCAGATGGGCAAATTACGACGTTGTGTCTTTACTTGTACTTCATACGCATGTGTTGGAAACAATGATTGCTATTAGAATGTGTCTGCTGAAGATTTGTTCCCGACGTACATAGTGGTCGCTAGAACATTATTGACACTTTAAAACAACGTTCATATGTAATGATCATTTTGAAGCCATGAACACACCCGTGTTTAAAAAATCTAGCAAAAATCAACTAATGGTCAGATTTTCATTAAATTTTCGATATGTAAATTTTAAAAGCAAAAGCAATTTTCATTATATAAGGGGAAATATTTTTTTAGGTGTTCTACCCCCCCCCCATATTTCATGTTATAAAACTCAACAAAATAAATTTAGGCCCATAAAAATTGCAACATTTTTCAAAAGCTGAAGAGTTTAGATAATTAAAAATAGTTATTTTTATATATGTATATAAAATCCATTATTTATTTCATTTACCTTGAAGTTGTAAATAAAAAATAGACATTAAATCAATATTATTATGTTTAAAAAAAAAAAAGAAATCAACGTTTTTTTTTTCAATAATATATATTATAACTAGTTAAATTACAACCAAAAAACAAAAACAGAATTCTAAAAAATAATTAATTTTTAAAAGATTTAAATAGAATAAAATTTCAATATTCTACGATATGAAGTTTCAGACATAGACTTTTGATTAAGGTTTTCCAATTTCTTAAAAATATTTTCATATAATATAAAAATGACTATTGGCAATTTTAAAATAGCAAATTCAACTACAATTTGAAATTATTTTAATTGTTAAAAGATGTTTGTTTCTTGGGGCAGTTAACTTGATTTCAGCGCCTATTTAAAAAAAAAATGTATGGAGTCTTCTAATTAATAAAATTAACATAAACCATAACAAAAAAAAAAAAAACCCCACTGCTTCTCCTGACTCAATTAAAGCATTTAACAGCTTCCATAAAAAGCATGTACATTTTTATGGTAGACT
Source organism: Euprymna scolopes (assembly GCF_053919585.1). NCBI lineage: Eukaryota > Metazoa > Mollusca > Cephalopoda > Sepiida > Sepiolidae > Euprymna > Euprymna scolopes. The sequence continues at coordinate 176,774,125 of NC_136482.1, forward strand.
CAAAATGATGACGTAGCTGATAGTGCATAAAATGTTGGTGATTTACACAAAAATTTGAACATCCCTAATGACCAACATTCAAATAGTTAACTTTTCGGTGTATTCAACTCTGTTTTGAACGAATATCACATTTAATATTGTCGTTGATAAGTAGTTTTCATATTAAGATGGTGCATAGAATTTTTGCATGCTCGCACAAAAACCAACATGGCCACCAGTGAAAACAATAGGGAATACATTGGATAATAAAGGTATTAACATCATAAAAACTACTTATTGGCACCAATTTTAAATGTGATATTGGTTCAAAACAGATCCGAATGTGCCTAGAAATAAACCTTTTTAAGGTAAATCTTTAGTTGGTACTCTAGTGCACATTGACTCAGAATTTTTTAGATGAGGATTGATAATTTGGATTATTTTGACTACTATTCTCATATTGGTTAAACATTTTGGCATATGTAAGCTTCGACCTGCTTCAGGTGCATATTTTTTAACTTTCGAACCTGCTGAGTGTTTATCCATTAGTGCCACAGAGGAGTCAACCGAAACAGCAAAACTGAAGCTGCCTGCCAGGACACTATATATACAAATGTAGGCAAATTTGGGCATATTTTATTCGTTTGAAAATATACATTCTTTTTTTACCAATTGTCATAAAATTTAAACCATAGAATAGTATTATAATCTTCAAAAAGCCTGCAAATTTTTATGTAGTTTCGTTCCATAGAATCAAAGATATGAACATTTCAATATTCAATTTGGCTATCAGTATATATATATATATATATATATATATATATATATATATATATATATATATAGAGAGAGAGAGAGAGAGAGAGAGAGATAGATAGATAGATAAATAGATACCACCTTTTTTTGGCAATTTTATAAGTTCCAAATCTCAGGGGCTATTAATCTGAATTTAACAAATGAAGGCTTGTTGGAAAGGTAATGGCCTGAATTGTATCATGGGCTATGTGACATTTGCCCTTAAAGTCATACATTAAAGGGATCATCCATCATTCAGGGTCTATTTTTGGCACTTTTTTACAGTCATAAAATGTTTCAATCATAGGCATTTGTTTTCCTAGTTTTGCATATGAATTACAAAATATCTGATATTTTCCCTAAATCTTTGTCTTTGATGGAGAGGAGACTAAAACTTGTTGCTATGGTTTCAAATGATCTGAAATAAGACCAGGGGGAGACTTGATTCCAAATATTTCTCATGCTATATTTCCCCTTTTTGGTTTTCATACATGACGTTTACAGGGAATATGAACTGGAATAGATACATTGAGAGCATTGCCAAGGCTGCTGCAAGGAAGGTTGGCTCTCTCTACCATGCTAGAAAACTGCTTACGCCTGACAGTATCCTATACCTCTATAAGGCCACCATTCGCCCATGTATGGAGTACTGTTGTCACATCTGGGCTGGTGCATCTGCTGCTTGTCTCTCGCTCCTGGACAGGGTTCAAAAGAGAGTCGCCAACCTGATAGGTCCTGAACTGTCATATAGGCTTCAACCTCTGTCCCATCGACGAGATGTTGCATCCCTCTGCCTGTTCTACAAATACTTTAATGGTGAATGCTCTGACGAACTGCAAACACTTGTACCTCCCCGACGTAACTACCCCCGACAAACCCGACAAGCTACTAAGTCTCATCCCTTTACAGTGAGATCCCTAGGTGCAAGAAAGCCTTTTACTCCAATAGTTTCTTCCCCAGAACTGCGGGTCTTTGGAACTCCCTTCCGGGATTCTGCTTTCCCAACTGCACTGATATGCAGAAGTTCAAGTGTAATATTAACAAACATCTTTCTACTCATCTCCCTTCATAATGACCCCGCTAATTAAGTCCCTGATAGTAGCCCCCTGCTTCAAAGTGGCACTGTGCCTTGTTTGGGGTGTAAATTGAATAAAAAAAATTTTTTTTTAAATTTCACAGTGTATAAGGATTATTTGATACTGGAGATATTCACAGTCGTACCCTCTTTCCAAAAAGAGGGGAGATATACCATATGAGAAATATTTGGAATCAAGTTTCCCCTTGCTGTTATTTCAGATCATTTGAAACCATAGCAGCAAGTTTTAGTCCCCCCTCCATCAAGGACAGAGGTTTTGGGGATATATATATATATATATATATATATATATATATATACTCCTATAAATTTTTTTTTTTTGTATTGATATACTATTTTGTGACTCGTGGAATTGCATTAATCTGCAAAAGATCTACTAATCTGCATATTCTTTTGAACATTCATTTTCATTAATTCCCTGTTAGTTTTTTCGGTTTTCTTATGGGGTGACCATCTTTAACTATTATGTGTAATTATATTCATGCAGATATTCTACATAATTTATACTTGTATAATATTTGCGTAAAAAGGTTATAGTAAATACAAACCTCTTTCTATATATATTTAAGTATGCATATATACATCTGTTTAAAAAATTTTACCTACCAAACTTCTCTGTCAGCTTTTGGTCAACAGACATGAAACTTAATATATAGGGTATTCGAACCCATGCAAAACTTTATATTTTGGTTTTAAACGGGGAAAATCGGTGCAAAAGTGTGAAAATAAAAAAATGGAATTTGCCAGGTGAAGGTCGAACGACAGCATTACAAATATGCATGCATAACGTAATAGCTATTGGTTCATGTTTTAATTTTTAGTCTTGCAGCAAACATGTCTTCATAGGTTAGGCATTAATGTCAAGGGAAACAGTAAATCATAATCTACATCTTTTGGTTTCGATTCTTGATGGTGGCGCACAAGTAATTTTTAAAAAAACTTTTTAAATCATTACTATATATTGGGTCCAATATAATATAATAATACAAAATCTGCATTAATAAAAATACCATATTTAAGCGTATTTTATAACTGGGCAATGCCAGGTGGCCTGCTAGTGTACATATATTTTATTGACCACTTAAGATAACGAAACATATAGATAGTATTTACTTCACTAACGAAACATAGATAGTATTTACTTCACTCCGATTGCAAGATGTGATACAAAGTCAGAATGTAAGGATTGAAAAGCCAGCACCTAAGTGCTAGAGCACTCTGGCCTACAAAAAATGCTTGAGCAGCCCTATCGACATTTTCCTGTAAGGGTACCTTAGGTAATTAGCAATAAACTAACCCTTTTTCAAAGAGAGATGCTAAAGCCTGAGAAGGTGGACTTCTTAGAACTGCACAGAAACATACATCAGCTTGACATGAAAAAAGGGGCCACCTAACTCAAATGACCCAGATTCTGCCAGATTGATTGCATACTCAACCTGGTATGAAAAAAAAAAACACTACCTATTATGTAATATAGGAGTTGAGCGTATAGTTAATGCGAAGATTAGCTCCTATATCACTGCTATCCCCAGAAATTAAATAAAGGATTAGTGCTAAGGATTTTTACAGGTTCCCAAGTTTAAAATAGATTCACAAGTTTGACTAGAATATTTATTCAAAATAGCAGTGGCAGTGAATGTTGCTTTATGTATCAACTCTTGGTTGGACAAAGTATCCAATTAGCAGTTTCTTTCAACCAATCAAAGATGCAAGAACATTTATTTATTTATTTATTTTTTATTACATTTTCACCCAAAACAAGGCATATTGCCACTTTGTTGTAGGGGGCTACTATCAGGGACATGGGCATCAGGGGTACTGTGTAGGGAGTTGGGCAGCAAGATGTCAGTTCACATTGCACTTGAACTTCAGCATGTCAGTACAGTTGGGGAACCATGGACCTGGCAGGAAATTCCAAAGTCTAGCTGTCCTGGGGAAGAAACTACTGAAGTAGAAGGCTCTCTTGCATCTAGGGATCTCTACTGTGAAGGGGTTGGATTTAGCTGCTTGTCGGGTTTGTCGGGGGTATTTTACATTGAGGGAGCACAAGTGCTTGCAGTTCGTCAGAGCATTCGCCGTTAAAATACTCGTAGAAAAGGCAGAGGGATGCAACATTTCGTCGATGGGACAGGGGCTGAAGTTTAGATGACAGTTCAGGACCTATCAGATTGGTGACTCTCTTTTGAACTTTGTCTAGGAGTGAGAGACTAGTGGTAGATGCACCAGCCCAAATATGACAACAATACTCCATACATGGGCGAATGGTGGCCTTATAGAGGTACAGGATACTTTCGGGCGTTAGTGTCTTTCTAGCACGGTAGAGAGAACCTACCTTCACTCCAAATTTCAACACATATTTTTACTTTCACAGATAACGTATGTGCGTATAACATGGTCGTGCTCAGGCTCCCATGGGGTAAATATCCTAAAAAGGATGCAACAAAGGATACACACAAACTTCCATACACCCAGCAAAGCACGCACACGCCACTTAGTGAACATATAAACACAGTTCATAGACACACTCTCTCACCAACTATGCAGGTATGCTAATATACACACACATCTTTTTCATGTCAGCTTAGGCAAGTGTATCACACACATAATGAGAAACACACGCAAACTACTTAAGCATAGCATTCTTTTGACTACTGTTTTCATCTTACGTGTCATTTTCACAACGTTTCGGTCGATGTAACCTCCGACCTTCTTCAAGTGTATCTTGTCGAGCTTGCGAATTTGAACAGAATTTCAAACAGAACCCTTTATTTACACCAGGCTCTTGTTCCATCAGCCATGACGAAGAGAGCCTATGTACCGTGTTGGCGGCAAAGTTTACGTTTAGCTTGCACCCAAGTATTCTTTTTAATCACTTTCTCGTTGCGTTCCGCTGATAACATTTCGTTTTTTGGTTAGCAAGGTCAAGGCTTTTCGTGAAGGTCAAGGTTTCATGGCAGACAGCCATCTTGGCGATGATTCACAGACTTTTGACACATTTAAAATGCGATTTCTCCACTTAAAATAAAATAATTTTATAGTGAAAATGCCTCCTCATATAATAATATTTAAGAAAAAAATATTTTTAATTTTTTACGCTAGATAATCATCACGCTTATTTTGGAAATTACCAACTTTAAATATTTAGGTGTCAGCTCGCGGCCATTTTTCTTGCTCTCACTTCATACTTGACACTGTTTTTCGAAGCGAATAAACGTTTTAACAACTAAAAACTTTTCCAGATAGGTAGAACAGTTATCTTGCATCTGATAACGTTTATTTGCTAAACAATTTTTTTTTTATCACTTTTTTCGTACCCCGTGGATTTGAAAATAAACCATGAAAATCTTATCTTAAAAAAAAAAAAAAAAAAAAAAAGCACCGTCCATAAATTGCATAGGCATTGCATCAGAAGCAAGCATCTAAAAAATGAAAGTAAAAAAAAAAAGCTCTATAACAACACTCGAAAAATAACATTTAGGTTCCTCATATTTACTCTGCTTAGAGCCAAGAGGGTACTGATGCAGTGCACTGATGCACTGATGCAGTGCATTTATTGATTCCTGCTGAAATAATAACGTTATTATTTAAAAAGCCATTCTTAACATGGGGAGGGGAGGGTGTTTTGTCACGGCCACTCGGTAGCCACGGTTTTGTACCTATTCTGTACTTTAACCTTACAATTGAATAAAAAAAAAACATACCATAAAACTTTAATTAAACTTGGAAACACGATTTTAAAAAAATAGCGCGGATCAGTAAGTGCATTAGCACCGCCAAGAGAGAGTGCCTAAGTTGTAAGAATTGTGGCAATATTTTCACGATTGGCATAACAAAATATTAAAAAAGTATAGATCGAGAGAAACGAATTAAAAAAAACAAAACCTGCTACTTTGAGGTTTGAACATGCGCAATTATTTTGTTTTCATTCGCAGTTACCTTTCCTTGATTTGATGAAAACATGGCTTCTACTGACCCTAACGTTATTCCATCTTCGGATGCGAGCGACTCTGTAGGAATAGAGCGACCAGCTAAGCCATTTTTAATTGGAATAGCAGGTGGGACGGCATCGGGAAAGGTTCGTATTATCTTATGATTAACACAAAATTTAGGCCTTTGTTTTTCTTTGTGCAAATTTTGCTTCTACGATCACAGAGAGAGAGAGAGAGAGAGAGAGAGAGAGAGAGAAAGAAAATGCGTATCCAATTCTTAGAAGAAATAAACATTCAGGTTAATTAGCTTGCTTGGTTAAATCTTATTTCGGTCAATCAAATTATTTACAGTGAAATGGCTTCGACATTAATCCCAGGCCAATAATTATTTATTTTTTACTTAAACGTTATTTTAGTAAAACAAAACGAAAAAATAAATAAAAGCAAATAAATGATAAAAAGTTTTATCTTACACCTATAGCTACCATTTTTATAAACAAACCGAAAACTTAACTAAAGGGCACATAACTCATGTTCATAACGTTGTTAAGGACACAAGGGTAACCATTATTATTGCTATAAAAAACAAAGAGTAAAACTATTTGTTTAAAAATTTCGGTGCTTGTACAAGGAAAGGCAACAGATCAAATAAAGGAGATAAATCGTGAAACAAGGAAGATTTAAAAAAAAATTAAATTGTTAGTGGAAGCGCAGAATAATTACAAAACCCGCTCCCTATGTTAAGAATGGCTTTCTAAATAACGCTATTATTTCAGCGCGGTACAATGAATGCACAAGTACTTATTTAGTTAAACAAACAGCAAAAACTGTACAATAATTAAACTAATTGAAACTTGAATAATTTCCAGTTGTGATTTCGTAAATTTATATCGGAAATATATTTTAAAATAAAAGGTAGTTTAATTAAACAACAAACCATAAGCAAAAAAATTGAAAGTAATCTCTAATATGCATCCTAAAATAAGCAATCTGAGTTATGTCCCCCGCTTCGCTTCTGTAATCTTAACTTTAAAAAATCGCCTTTCCTTCTACAAGCACCTAAAAAAACAAAAACAAAGAGTAAAATTATTTGTTTGTTAAAAATTTCCAATAAAAACAAAAAGTGAAGAGAGGTGTCATCTGCACTTAAAAATGTCCCTTGTTGAAATGTGAATTATGTGCTCTTAAACCAGAAACCTCATTCCCTACTTTTTTTTTCTAAGATAGCGCCTATATTTTTCTGATAGTTCTCATTTCGACGGTTCACGTTTACAATGCAAAAATAACTATTGCCTACTGTTTTTAATATTATTAATTTGTTTTTACTAAAACCTGATTTAAGCTATTTGGGAGTAATGCTGAAGACCATTTAACTTGAAATAATTTAGGTGACTGAAATAGGAATTTACCAATTATAATTTTATTGAAAGAATTAAAGAAAATCATTAAAAAAGTTAAATATTCAAAATGGAGAAAATGTTTAGATCTGGATTAGTTCTTTCGTAATTCAGCGAAATTATTAAAAACGTCTGCATTATTTCCCTTTGACCGATTAAGTCGCTTAACACTTCTTGGAAAAAACGAATTCGTTTTTTCCAAGAAACTTCTTGAATTCATTTTATTTTCGCAGAAACTACTTATCTAAATTTTCAGTTATTGATAAAGAAATTACATTTGAGGAGGGCCGCTTTTTAACAGATAAGTGGTTGAATTTTTATTTTTATTTATTTATTTTTTATTACATCTTCACCCCAAACAAGGCACATTGCCACTTTGGTGTAGGGGGCTACTATCAGGGGCAACAACTACTGGGGTACTATGTAGTGATTTGGGCAGCAAGATGTCGATTCACGTTCTGGGCCCAACTCTCTTCCTGATCTACATCAATGATCTCCCAAAACACATACTTAAATCATTCGTTGACATCTATGCTGATGACACGACCATCTATGGCAACACATCAAAGGCCGTAAATGACAAAGTTCTCTCTAATTCTCTCTCCTCTGATCTTGAGCATGTGGTACAATGGGGGAAGAGGTGGCTGGTCACTTTTAATGCATCCAAAACCAAGCTTCTATCTTTACATCATCAACACTCTGATCCCCATCTGGCATCAATTGAAATGGATGGCTCTCGTCTTGGGGAGGCTCCATGTTTTGACAAGCTTCTGGGTTTGACCTTTACTTCTGATCTGAAATGGAACACGTACATCAAATCTGTTGCCAGGGACGCTGGGAAAATGGTAGGATCCTTCTACCGCTCCAGAAGATATCTCACTACTAATGCAATTCTCTATCTATATAAAAACCAAGTACGTCCAACGATGGAGTACTGCTGCCACATCTGGGCAGGAGCTGCTAAAAACAGTCTATCCTGCCTTGACAGAGAACAAAATAGACTTCGTGGTTTCGTGGGGGATGACCTTTTCTCTTTCCTGCAACCTCTCTCCCACAGAAGAGACGTTGCGAGCCTGTCTTTGTTTTATCATTATTTCCATGGCAGGTGCTCGTCTGAGCTCCAATCCCTCGTCCCCCATCGCCAATCTTTCACGAGAAACACCCGTCTGGCTGAAACTACTGTCAATAATTTTCCCCACTCTTTATCTATGCCTAAATCCAAACGTAGATTCCATGAGCAAAGCTTCTTTCTTAGAACTGCACAGCTGTGGAACTCTCTGCCGCTTGCCTGTTTCCCACCTGACTACAACTTGGACGTCTTCAAGTCCAACATAAACAAACTCCTGACAAACCGCCCCCTTAAGTAAGACACTCTATCAAAACCCCCAATACTAATGATTACTACAATACTATCTCATTGATTACTGTACATGTAATAACCCTTATCCCTGAGTGGCCTTCGGGCCTTGATAAGTGGTGACCCCCCCCCCCCATGTAAAAAAAAAAAAAAAAAAAAAAAAAAAACTTCTGCATGGAATTCCAAAGTCTAGCGGTTCTGGGGAAGAAACTACTGGAGTAGAAAGATCTTTTACATCTAGGGATCTCTACTGTGTAGGGTTGAGATTTAGCTGCCTGTCGGGTTTGTCGAGGGTGTTTACATTGTGGGGGTACAAGTGCTTGCAGTTCGTCAGAGCATTCACTATTAAAATACAGGCAGAGGGATGCAACATTTCGTCGATGGGACAGAGGCTGAAGCTTAGATGCCAGTTCAGGGCCTATCAGATTGGCGACTCTCTTTTGAACTTTGTCTAGGAGCGAGAGACTAGTAGCAGATGCACCAGCCCAAATATGACAACAATACTCCATACATGGGCGAATGGTGGCCTTATAGAGGTGCAGGATACTTTCGGGTGTTAGTAGCTTTCTAGCACAGTAGAAAGAGCCTATTTTCCTTGCAGCGGCCCTGGCAATGCTCTCAATGTAATTGTTCCAACTCATGTTTCCTGTGAACGTTAGGCCAAGGTGTTTGAAAGATGTACTCTCAGATAAAGAATCGTTGGCCATTGCTATTGGTGGTGGAGAAGGTTTCTTGTAATTATTGAAGGAAACTAGTTTAGTCTTGGCGGCATTGAACGTGACCATCCATTTTTGTCCCCATTCCACTACAGATTGGAGGTCATTCTCTAGTGTTTCTGTGGTTTGAGTTGTCCCCCTTTGCAAATTGGCTGTTTGGAGAATTGGAAAACTAGATGGCTCTGGTTGATAGTCAATTTGCATAAGTGGAGAAATGGGCAGCATATAAACGGTACTTTTTTTTAAGCAAAGTGAAGAGCGCAGAGAGTGAAATGATGGTTGGAAGAAGTGACGGTGAATTCTTTTTGTGACGGTGAATTATTTTTGGACGTTGAAGAGCTCAACCTTTTGGAAGGAACAGCTGTGTCTTATATATTTTTTTTTTAATTTCTTTTTTTCTACTTCACTACAAGCTATTTCGGCGTGAACTATGGAAGCAAAGAGGATCAGCAGTGAAATGCTTAAGACGTTCTCTGGCGAGGTGAGGGAGATGTTATAACCTGGCTGACCAAGGTTAAACTTGTCGCTAAGTTGCGGGACATCGCGGATGTAGCCAGCTTGATACCGCTATATCTTGATGGTGATACTCTGGCCCTATATCTGGAGATGCGGGAGGAGGATCGACTGTCTGTTGACGCCATTGAGGAAAAGTTGAAGGAAGCATTTACCGAAGGACTGTTTGTGGCATATGGCAAACTAAGCCGTATGGTGTGGACCGGAGAGCCTGTCGATGTTTACGCCAACAATATCAGGAGGTTGACGGGACTAGCAGAATTCAATGGAGGAGGCCGTCGACAGATGGTTAAGATGGCCTTTATCAATGGCTTCCCGGACCATATTTCTATAGCTCTGCAGCAACTGCCCGGTGTAAATACTATGGAGGTGGCGGAGTTGATTACACAGGCTAGGGTGCTGGCCAGGAAAAAAGAGAGTGAGCAGGGAATCGTAGCTGTCGCTCAACGAAGCAAACTGCAGCAGGAAATTGTGAAGGATGAAAAGCAGAGAGGACTGTGGCAGAGACCCAGGTTCTCTGGCAGATGCTACCGATGGCAAGGCCCCCATATGGCGAGGGAGTGCAGGGAGCCAAAGCCAGAAGTCACGTGTTACCGCTGTGGGGAAGTCGGCCACATCAGCAGATTCTGTCCCCAGGGAAACGAACAGGGGAAAGCCACTGTGCCAGTGGCTACCCCACTTATTCGATGAAGGCGCTTCAGGGTATGTCACCACAAGTAGAGGTGACCCTAAATGGACGAAGTGCAAAAGCCCTTGTCGACACGGGCTGTACTTCAACAATTGTCACCAAAGACATCGTTGACACATGCAATGGAACCAGCAGCATTACGGCAGTTGACGGCAGAGAGGTGAAGTGCAATGGCACAAGTATCGTTCGGTTGATGGTACGTGGGATGTCACTAACAATCCAAGCGATTGTTATTAACAAAATTGTCACGGGTGTCGATGTGGTGCTAGGGATGGATGCAATTGCTCGACTAGGGGGCGTTACGGTATATAGGAACTCCGTGAGATTTGGAGGACATCAAGGTGTGCAATTCGAAAAAGGTGTCATAGGAACGGCCGGGTCAGACAAAAGTTGCACGATAGAGGACCAAGATTTCTCTGCACACTTTGATGGTGAGAAATGGACAGTCAAGTGGGCATGGAAGGGAGAACCTCCCATACTGAACAACAGAGTGGAATGCTACGAGCATACGTTGCGAGGAGGCACAAGAGTTGAATTTGAGAAGGAGGTGGACCGATGGATCTCATGAACGGAGAAGGTGGAAGGTGTGCTGCCGTTAATGGCGGTTGTTCAGCCCACAAAACAAAAAGTTCGGCCAGTACAGGACTTCAGGGAGCTGAATGTACACGTTGCGTGTCACATGGGAGGCGATGTGATGGACGTGTGCGGAGAGACCATGCGAGAGTGGAGGCAGATTCAGAAGGCTGCGACGATTGTGGATTTAAAATCTGCATACCTACAGATCCACATTTCACAGGAAATCTGGAAATACCAGCTGGTCAGATACAAGGGCTGAACGTACTGCCTGACTAGGTTGGGTTTTGGCCTGAATTCTGCACCAAAAATCATGGCAGCGATCCTCAAAACGGTGCTAAGCAAGGAGGACGCAGTCAGAAGAGCCACCAGTTCCTACATTGATGATATTTTGGTGGATGAGACGGTAACAACTTCGGAGGACGTAGTAAAACACCTCAACAGCTTTGGGCTAATTGCAAAATGCCCGGAATCGTTGGAAGGAGGAGCTGTGTTAGGGCTCCAACTAAGAAAGGACCAGATAGGACGGTTAGTGTTCTGGAGGGGAAATGAGATCCCGGAGGTGTCGGAAAAATTGAGCAGGCGAGAACTCTTCTCAATATGCGGAAGACTGGTGGGCCATTACCCTATTGCAGGATGGCTATGGACTGCATGTAGTTATATCAAAAGGCTAGCTAGTGGAGCGAAGTGGGAGGATGGAGTTGATAAAGAGACTGTGGACATTATGAGAGATTATTGAAGAGGTGAAGAGGGAGGATCCAGTGAGAGGTGTTTGGCATGTACCCAACAGTGCAGAAGGTGTTGTGTGATGTGATGCAAGCTGTATAGCAGTGGGGGTCACCTTGGAGATAGGTGGTGTTACTGCAGAAGATGCTGCTTGGTTGCGGAAGAAGGACGACGTGGCTCACATAAATGTGGCGGAACTGGATGCGGTTATGAAGGGCATCAACTTAGCCATGAAATGGGGGCTACAGAATGTTGAGGTGAGGACCGACTCAGCCACTGTGTTCTCTTGGATCCAGTCCGAAGCTACAGGAGAAAGGAGGGTGAAGACGAAAGGCGCTGCCGAGATGCTAGTAAAGCGTCGATTGATGATGTTAAGGGAGCTGATTAGGGAATTTGATCTTCAACTTAGGGTCACTATCGTTCCTTCAGCGAAGAACAGAGCAGATGTGATGACGAGGGTGCGGAAGACCTAGCTAAAGGCGCCGAAAGAGGCGGCTGTTGCAATATGTTGTTTGAATGAAGACACTCTGAAGGATTTGCATGACATGCACCATTTTGGAGTGGATAGAACCTTGTTCTTGGCCAGAAGGTGGACCCCAGAATCACAAAGGAGGCCGTTAGGACAGTGGTTGAGAGATGCAGCCGGTGTCAATCAATCGACCCTGCGCCGAGTAGACACGAAGTTGGTGAGGTTCAGGTGGCAGAGAACTGGAGCAGGTTGGCGATAGACGTAACGCACTATCAACAGAGGCCGTATCTGTCAATGGTCGACTGTGGACAAGGAAGAGTAACCATTTGGAGGGAGATCAAGGCGGAAAATGCAGGTGAAATTGCAAAGGTCTTGGAAGAGGTGTTTTTGGAGAGGGGTCCAGTGACGGAAGTGCTAATGGACAATGGAACTGCCTTTCGCTCAGCTGCCATGGAGAATGTGTTGGATAAGTGGGGAGTGCGGCGCTATTTCAAGGCTGCATATAGACCAGGCGGAAACGGAATTGTGGAGCGGCATCACAGGACCATTAAGGCTATAGCTGAAAGGGGCCAGATTTCGCCGCCAGAAGCTGTCTTCTGGTATAATATGGCTCCAAAGTCAGGGCAAAAAGTGGAGTCAGTGCCGCAGAGGGAAGTCTTCAAGTACGAGTGGCGGCATCCCTGAACTGCACAATTACCCACGGAGGAAGGCGAGAAGCGAGCGACTGTGTGAGTGGGAGAGGAAGTGTGGATCAAACCGCCTGATGCTCGCTGTACCACATGCTGGGGGAGGGGCATTGTGACAAGTGTCCAGTCCCCGAACAATATATCTATCGACGGCATCCCTCGCCACATCCTTGATGTGCGGCCGGTAGTGGTGTCATCAGAGGAAGACAGCGACGTCGAGCCAAGTAGCGACGTTCACGAAGAGGCTCCGCGGAGATCGCAGCAAGAGAGACGGCCGCCATGTTGGTTGAGCGACTACGTGATGGGTTGACATGTGATGATCGTGTAGATCAAGGGGGCGTGTGGTTTGAGTTGTCCCCCTTTGCAAATTGGCTGTTTGGAGAAATGGAAAACTAGATGGCTCTGGTTGATAGTCAATTTGCATAAGTGGAGAAATGGGCAGCATATAAACGGTACTTTTTTTTAAGCAGGGTGAAGAGCGCAGAGAGTGAAACGACGGTTGGAAGAAGTGACGGTGAATTCTTTTTGTGACGGTGAATTATTTTTGGACGTTGAAGAGCTCAACCTTTTGGAAGGAACAGCTGTGTCTTATATATTTTTTTTTTAATTTCTTTTTTTCTACTTCACTACAGTTTCTGCCATTTCTTTAGATATGTGTTCATTTGTTTTCCTGTCATGCCTTTGGGATATGCTTTTTATTAGATGCAAATATTAATATTATCTTTATTTCAGTTTGTAATTCATGTATGTATATTTATTTTTTTTTATTTTTTTATTAAATGTATAATTGATTTAAACCTAGCATAAATAGGTCCAACATTTTTATTATTTTCAGTTAATGAGAGGGAAATCTATCAGCACACTTTCCCCATAACATGTCAATTGAACTTATCATAAGTACAATACTTATTATTTTTTTTAATTAATGGAGAGTAGACAATGCATTGTGGATGCATTATCGACAGCTCACGTAACTCTCACTTCTTCTAATTTGTCCCTCAATCCTCATTTATGAGTGATTTTTCTGATAAAGGGAGAAGAAAAAGCTGTATTCTAGGTCGGCAGTATTTTGCGTGAACAGGTAGCCTGAGATGTCGGAAATTTTCTGTGCCTGTCCTTGTGGCCATGTCACTAGTAAGGGTGTTGGAGGTAAACGTTTTATCTGGACTGACATTATCCACCTGATAGTCAGGGACCCGAACCTTGGTTTAACCACTAAGGAGGCTGTCCTATCAGCAGGTGCAAAGTACTGGGACTGCTGTATTGCTATTTAGTGAATGGATTTTGGACCATGCAGTAGCTTCTGGTGAGGCTTTTCGATGCCATATTAGTTGGTAATTATTACGACTTTACCTTTTCATGTGCTATAAAAAAAAAGTTTCTTTTCTTTTTCTTTCTTCCTTTCCCTCTCTGCCCTGCTCTAACCAATTCTGTCGGCCTGTTCCACAAATCCCAAAAACTCTATCATGAAAATCTCCAGAAAAAATACACGATTAGACCCAGAACTCCAACTTCCAACGTAGATCCCCACTACCATGTGTCCTTCTCCAACATCAGGGGTCTACGTTCCAACCTTATAGAGGTTGAATCCCAATTACAGGAGACTAAACCAGACCTATTTTTCCTAAGCGAAACCGGCATTGGACCGACAATTACCGTAGATGATTTTGTAATTAAAGGATACTCTAACATCCAAATTTGACCCCCAAGGGCGTGATGGACACGGAATATGTGCCTACATTAAAGATGGCTTTCCATGTGGTAGAAACATCGCCAGAGAAGACCCTAATTTTCACTATATGTATTTTCAGGTTGCACTTGCTTATACCACAGCATTTATATTTGCCCTCTATCACCCCCACAACAGCAGAGTTACTATTTTTAAGAGCATATCTGAGAAAATTGACACATAGATGGGACTCTAAGCTGTGGTTGGCATCCCGTCTAGTGATGGTGTAATGATAAAAAATGCACTTGATAGTCCTGGCAAAGCATCAAGTATTCAGCTTCCAACAAGATTTGAATTACACTACAAACTCATGCAGTGAGTTCAGTATCAGCTATGGCCATGCTGGATGAATGGATAATGCTAAGCTCAGTGGTTAGATGCTGATGAAGCTCCATGATGCTTCCCAAAGCCAGAGTTGCACCAAAAGAAGGTCATGCTGAATGTTTGGTGATCTGCGACTGGTCTCATCAATGACAGTTTTTGAATGCAGGTGAAACCATTACAGCGGATATGTACTGTCAGCAAATGGATGAAATGCATCAGAAACGTCAATAACAACACTCAGCATTAATCAACAGAAAAGGTTCAGCTGCAACAGCTACAAGAGCAGCCACAACAGTAGAAGCAGCAACAACTCCAACAGCAGTAGCAAGACCAAAACCTCCTAGTCCCAATAGACAAGGGACAAAAAAGAAAACATGAGGAGGAGGTAAAAAGCAAGAGGGAGACCAAAACTATGCCACTTCTCTCTGGTCCCTTGAAAAACAAAAAAAGAACCATGGATGAGGAGAAGCCTATTGGCATCTCATTCTTGCCACAAGAAAAAGGACCCTAAAGCCCTTCCCTTTAAATTGGGGAAGGACATATGCAAAATCGACCCCCTGTCTGTCGGCATAGACCTGCTCTAGCAAAGGAGAAATCTCAAGCTGCTGGTAGACACCTGGCAGATAGGGGGTAAAAACATAGAATCCTCCACCAACTTCCCGGATACCACCCTTGTGACAGCCTTCATCAGGTCACCAGCCGGTCGCAAAACCCGGGTTTGGTAAATGGTGGAGGCCGCCAAGGAAGCAATTCCGGGAATGGAATTAGTAAAAGACAATGACCTTTCCCTGGAAGAACTCCCAACCCAATGCAAGGGAAGAGTCCCAAATCTGGTACACTCGTCGCTGTACCAAGCTCTTAAATTAACATAGCCTCTTGGCATCAGCGGCATTGCACGCTGCAGTCAAAACATATAGGAATTGACGACACTGAGCATGGTACATTGCAACGATGTCCTCTCACCGGAGAACTTTGCAACTGTGGGTGACGCTGTGTAAGGTAAGTAACCATCATGACTCTTAACTTGGCAAGTTTGAATGCGAGGGGCTTGAAGTCCTCAAACCGGGTGGCTCATGTCTGGAGAGACCTCCTGTCCTTGGGAGTGGATATGGCCATGCTACAGGAGACGCACTTCATTTCCTCTGGGGATTCTAATGTTCTGTCAAGAGATTATGCTGTCTTTTCAACATATGGGAATTCGTGAGGGAAAGGCATCACCCTGCTGATGAAACGCACCCTGTCCATAATGATAAACGTTGTTCATAGGGACATGGACAGGCTTGTTATGGCTGATGTTGCCATCAAAAAGTGTGTGTATCAGTTCACTGCAGTTCATGCGTCTAGTACTGCTCGACAGATGGTCTCCTTCTACTGCGATCTCAACGCTTTTGTTGTGGGTCCAAAGTGCATAGTGCTAATTGAGAATTGGAATGCCATCCTTGACTTCAATATAGATAAGGTAGGAGGCGAAGCTAGAGGTTGGAGAGGTGCAAAACTAGCCTTGCTGATCTGATGGGTAGATGCAATCTGGTCGACAGGTTTCACGTCGAGCACCCGGGGCAGAGATGTGGACGTGGAACAGTAGTGTAGACTCGTATCCAAACACCTATTTGGATAGGATGTTAATAAAAAGAGGCGATATAGAGTTCCTAGATTGTTCCATGTTCCACTGGCTAGGCCATATGGACTATAAACTAGTTATTGCACACCTGAATCTAGGGAATAGGCCCAAACTAGGCAGGTACTGGAAATTGAATACCTCCCTACTATAGATACAAGACTTACAGGTGAAACTAACTAGGCTTATTCAAGAGGCTTTAGTGGGGACAGTTACAAGGAGTAGGTGGTGGGTCAGCCTAAAAATTAAGATTAGGAACTGCTCCGTCACATACTCTCATCACCTCACAGCAGATAAGGCCAGGACGAAGAAGCAGTTAGAAGAAAAGTTAGCTAGGTTCACGGGTGTAGGGGATACTATAGATCAAGAACTAGCTAAGCAGGACCTTCGACGTGAGGCTAGCAAGCGTTATGAAGGCCAACTAGTTAGGGCTAGGGTTAGAAAAGTAGCCAATGAAGCTGTGGACTCTGACACAGACATGTGTAGGGAGGTTTTCATGTGTTGCTCGGATAAGTATATCGCGAGTGTCAAGCACTCGGATGAACGCACTCTGAGGTCGATCTGGAGATATGTGAGAGATTTTGAGTACTTTTCAAAGAGCGTTTCACGCAACAATCTGATTTCCCTGTTCACGAATTTAGTAACTATTTGGCTGACTCTTCCTGCCTCAAGGTAACCAGAGCGGCTAGTTGTGAGACCAGGGTAACAGAGCAGGCGGTTCTGTCTGACTGCACTATAGCAGGTCGGTTGCAACAGATCGCCTGGAGGCTGTCACTCATGTTGCTAACAATTCTGACGTGCTAAATCATTGGTTTGACGAGGGTTCCATCCCGGGTTAAGTCACAGAGGGAATGATCACATTTCTGAGGAAAACGGATTGGCATGGCAGGGAACAATTAAACTATTACAGGCCATGCTAAACATAGAGCTAAAGATTTTGGCCAAGGTCCTATCGAATCAACTGCAGGTTGTTATCGGCGAGTTGGTCGAACCAGAGCAAAACTATGTCATGAAGATGAGATCAATTGAAAACAACTTGTGCCTGATCCATATGATCTTAGAAGGAGGAATGGAAGATGACATGGAAGTCACGCTGATCAATTTGGATCAATCCAAAGCTTTCGATAGAGTTGACCATCACTTCTTGGCATCTGTTCTAGAAGTCGCCGAATTCAAACTGGGCTTCCGTATAGGAAAACGAAAAGTATTTGAAATCTTTTGCTATGTCCTGGTCCATGCATTAAGGCTGTCCGCTGTCTCCCCTGCTTTACATCTTTGCGTTGGAGCCGCTACTTTGCAAGCTGAGGTGTGAGGAGGCAAGTCTAGTCCTGCGCAGATCGCTCTGCTTAGCAGATCAAGAGCCAGAGTTTCCACTTTCTCTGATGACATCGTCTTTGTGTCATGCTTCAGAGAAATTGAAGCAGTGACAGATGTGTTCACACAGTATGAAAAGACTACGGCGGGCCAAAATCAACCACAGCAAGTCAACCGGTCTGTAGTTGGGGGCCTGGAGGGGCACAGACACCTTTTCCACTCCCTTCAGCTGGATGGATGGCCCGGTTCGAATCCTTGGCGTGTGATTCGAACAGGGTCTCCAGCTTGAAAAGAATTGGTTGGAGGTAAAGTCAAAGTTCAAAGCCGCAGTTGATTAGTGGATTTGAACGAAATTATCTTTGAGGGGCAAAGTGGAGGCGTGCACCATCTAAGTCATTCCGCTCCTCCTGTCTGCAAACTTTCTAAAATCCCTTCAGAGCAAGCTATCCTTGCTTCTTTGGGACAAGAGGAAATCTTGGATTCGCAGAGAAGTCTGTGTTCAACATCCATGCAAAGAAAGCTTGGCACTGCCCAATGAAGTGTCATCGAGAGGTTCGCCTCCTGAGTCGAATCTTGACAGAAGAGTCTACGTGGGACTCCATGGCCGAGGCTGCTTTGCAAGTCAACCGGTCTGTAGTTAGGGGCCTGGAGGAGCACAGACACCCTTTCCACACCCTTCAGCTGGATGGATGGCCCGGTTCGAATCCTTTTTTTTTTTTTTTTTTTTTTTTTTACAAAGACATCACCACATTATCAAGGCCCAGAGGCCACTCAAGGATAAGGGTTAAAGAGTGTACAGTAGAAGTTGGTCAATATAGTAATCATTAGTAATGAAAATTTGGTAAATTTAATAACTTATATGGAACGGCTCATCAAGAACTTATTTACTTTAGACTTGAACAAAACCATATTGTAGTCAGCCGGAAAGCAGGAAAACGGAAGACAATTCCACAGGCGTGCAGTTCTAAGAAAGAAGCTTTGTTCATGGAATCTACGTTTAGGTTTAGGCACAGATAAAGAGTGGGGGAAATTATTGATAGTGTTTACAGCTAGACGAGTGTTTCTTGTGAAAGTTTGGCGAGGGGGGACCATAGATTGAAGCTCAGTTGAACACTTTCCATGAAAATAACGATACATTAGAGACAAACTCGCAACATCTCTTCTGTGAGATAGAGGTTGCAAGGAGGAGAAAAGGACATCTCCTACGAGGCTACGAAGTCTATTTTGAACTCTATCAAGGCAGGACAAGTCCTTTCTAGCAGCTCCTGCCCAGATGCGGCAACAGTATTCCATCCTTGGACGTACCTGGCTCTTATATAGATAGAGAATAGCATCAGCAGTGAGATATCTACTGGATCGATAGAAAGATCCCACCATTTTTCCAGCGGCCTTGGCAACAGATTTTATATACGTGTTCCATTTAAGATCAGGAGTAATGGTCAAGCCCAGAAGCTTGTCAAAACTTGAGGCCTCCTGAAGACGAGAGCCATTCATTTCAATTGATGACAAATGTGGATTAGAATGTTGATGATGTAAAGAGAGAAGCTTGGTTTTAGATGCATTAAAAGTAACCAGCCACTCCTTTCCCCATTGTACTACGTGCTCAAGATCAGAGGAGAGAGAATTGGAGAGAACATGCTCGTTTACTGTCTTAGATGTGGTACCATAAATGGTAGTGTCGTCAGCATAAATGTCTACAAATGATGTAAGGATATGATTTGGAAGATCATTAATGTAGATCAGGAAAAGAGTTGGGCCCAGGATGGATCCCTGAGGGACACCGGCATTAATTCTGTGAGCTTCTGATTTTTGCCCCTCAACTACTACTCTTATAAACCTATCAGAAAGAAATGATTTAATAATTGAGAAGACTTTTCCAGCTATACCATAGCTAGCTATCTTATGAAGTAAACCTTTATGCCATACCCTATCAAAGGCTTTAGATATGTCAAGAGCAATTGCCCTAGAAAGATTGCCACCGTCGAGAGATTTGCTAATCCTATGCGATATAACTGTAAGGACATCTGCTGTAGATCTAGCAGAACGGAAACCATATTGAGTGTCACTAAGAAGGTTATTTTTGTTGAGATGGTTGATTACTTCTGTATTTAATACAGATTCTAGCAACTTACTCATGACACACAGGAGACTTATTGGCCTGTACTGAGAGGGGGATGAGCGATCACCTGAGTTCTTAAATACAGGGCATACTGATGAGATTTTCCAGGGAGATGGGAAACTATTCTCCTTAAGACAACGTTTAAACAGTTTTGTAAGTATGGGCGCTAGTTCAGGTTGAAGTTTTTTGAGTACTATAATTGGAATACCATCAGGGCCAGTTGCTTTACTGGAATCAAGGTTTTTGATTAGCTTGGCAACATCACGTACAGATATACGTATATCACATAGCGTGTTTTCTGATACAAGAGGAAATATTGGGGGTTGGCGGTCTTGGTCGCAAAGGGTAGAATTAGCTGCAAAGTTCTTGACAAAGAGTTTGGCTTTGTCTGATGCTGACGAGATTACCTCAGGTCCATTGATAATAGTTGGGATGGAGCACACGTTTCTGTTCAGGATTCTGTTTGCTATTTGCCAAAACTGGTGGGAACCAAGCCGCTGCTCAGCTACTTTGGACTTAACAGATTGAGCATACAACTCTCTTGCGTTCCTTATTACTTTCTTACAATGGTTGCTGGCAGTCCTGAAAACGGCTTTAGTTTCCATACATCTATTACGTTTGAAGCAGTGGAAAAAGTGATTTCTGTGCGCAATGGCAGCAGCACATTCTGGAGAGAACCATGGCTGGCTGTTAGGTTTTTGCTGAAACTTTTTAGAGGGTATGAAATGGTCAATACCTACAATTAACCATTCAGTTAGGTCTAATACTATAGAGGACACATCCTTTTTAAATATGGAATGCAGAGGTAGATCAGATATAAATGTACGGAAGCTATCCCAGTCAGCCTTAGTGTATCGATATACTGTACGATGAAGAGGTACGTCTGGGGACTTATTACATTTCATTTTTATCTTAATTGATACAACAGAGTGGTCGGAAGATCCAAGAGGCGACAGAACAGAAACTGAACATAGTTCAGGGCAAGTTGTGAGAAAAAGGTCTAGTAGGCTCGCATACTGGCCGTCATTATCGGGCACACGGGTAGGTTCCTGAACAATCTGAGTGAGGTCATAGGCAATGGAGAAATCATGACAGAACCTCCCCTCATCATCGGTCTTGTTTGAGTGGGTCAACCATTCGACGTTGTGAACATTGAAGTCTCCACATACGTGAATGTTAGCTGAAGGATAAGTAGAAAGGACTTGGTCAATTTTCTCAGATATGCTTTGAAAGATAGTAACTCCGCTGTTGTGGGGGCGATAGAGAGTAAATATAAATGCAGTAGTGTGAGCTAAAGCAACCCGGAAGCACATATAGGGTAAGTTAGGATCTTCCCTGGAGATGTCCCTCCCACATGGAAAGCTATCTTTAATATAGGCACATATTCCATGCCCATGGTGATCTTGGGGGTCAGATTTAGAAGTTAAGTTAGAGTATCCTGTAATTGCAAACTCATCTAGGGAAATAGCCTGTCCAATGCCAGTTTCACTTAAAAATAAAAGGTCTGGTTTAGTCTCCTGTAATTGGGTTTCAACCTCTGGAAGGTTAGAACGTAGACCCCTGATGTTGGAGAAGGAGACATGGTAGTAGGGGTCTACGTTGGAAGTTGGAGAACCGGGTTTAATCGTGTATTTTTTCTTGAAACTTGTCATGATGAAATTTTGGAATTTGTGGACTAGGTCGACAGATTTACTTAGAGCAGGACAGAGAGGGGAAACTAAGAGAGAAAAAGAAACGAAGAATTTTATTTTTGTACCACATGATAAGGTAAAGCCGTAACAATTACCCACTAGTATGGCATCGAGAGGCCCCACCAGAAGCTACTGCATGGTCCAGATTCCATTCACCAAATGGCAATACAGCAGCCCCAGTACTTTGCACCTGCTGATAGGACAGCCTCCTTAGTGGTTAATCCAAGGTTCGGGTCCCTGACTATCAGGCGGATAACGTCAGCCCAGACAAAACGTTTACCTCCAGCACCCTTACTAGTGACATGGCTACAAGGATAGACATAGAAACAGAAAATTTCCACCAACTCTGCCAACTGTTCGCGCAAAAATACTGCCAACCTAGAAAACAGCTTTTTCTTCTCCCTTTGTCAGAAAAATCACTCATTTAAAAAATGAGGACTGAGGGACAAATAAGAAGAAGCGAGAGTAACAGGAGCTGCCGATAACGCATCCACAATGCGTTTTCTACTCTCCATTAAAAAAAAAAAAAACAAAAAAAAACTATTAAGTATTGTACTTAATAAAAGTCCAACGGACCTGTTTAAGGGAAAGTATGGTGATAGATTCCCCTCTCACGAACTAAAAATGAGTACAATTAGGTAATCTATTTTTGCAATAAACTCGGTAGATAAATAAACATTTATGGACGAGGAAAAAAAAAAAAAAAAAAAAAAAAAAAAAAAGCTAGCATTTAATACAACAGAAATACATAAGTTAAATACTGAAATAAAATGTAGTTATTAATATTTGAATCTTAAAATAAAAAGTGCGAATTAGTAGAGAAAATCACTTATCACAACAACGCATTCCGTCTCCAATCTAGTGAAGAATTTAACTTTTAATAGCGTTCAGAAGATTTTTTTTTTTTTTTTTTTTTAATTAACCGTTAAGAGAAAGCGTGATTTTATTCTGAACTTTAACTAATCACGTTTTAAGCAACTTATGATATAAAACAAAATCGGATGGGGGGGGGTTCTTCCGAAGTTAGTTGGTGACGTTATAAGTAATTGCGAGATAAGATGCGAGCCAGAAATTAGGGGTGGGGGACTGAAAATGATAATATAATGGATTGATTATACAATATTTAAGATCAACTTGGTAGATAAACATTTATGGACGAGAAAAAAAAAAAAAAAAAAAAAAAAAAAAATTAAAAAAAAAAAAAAAAAAAAGCTAGCATTTAATACAACAGAAATACATAAGTTAAATACTGAAATAAAATGTAGTTATTAATATTTGAATCTTAAAATAAAAAGTGCGAATTAGTAGAGAAAATCACTTATCACAACAACGCATTCCGTCTCCAATCTAGTGAAGAATTTAACTTTTAATAGCGTTCAGAAGATTTTTTTTTTTTTAAATTAACCGTTAAGAGAAAGCATGATTTTATTCTGAACTTTAACTAATCACGTTTTAAGCAACTTATGATATAAAACAAAATCGGATGGGGGGGGGGGGTTCTTCCGAAGTTAGTTGGTGACGTTATAAGTAATTGCGAGATAAGATGCGAGCCAGAAATTAGGGGTGGGGGACTGAAAATGATAATATAATGGATTGATTATACAATATTTAAGATCAACTTGGTAGATAAACATTTATGGACGAGAAAAAAAAAAAAAAAAAAAAAAAAATTAAAAAAAAAAAAAAAAAAAAAGCTAGCATTTAATACAACAGAAATACATAAGTTAAATACTGAAATAAAATGTAGTTATTAATATTTGAATCTTAAAATAAAAAGTGCGAATTAGTAGAGAAAATCACTTATCACAACAACGCATTCCGTCTCCAATCTAGTGAAGAATTTAACTTTTAATAGCGTTCAGAAGATTTTTTTTTTTTTTAAATTAACCGTTAAGAGAAAGCGTGATTTTATTCTGAACTTTAACTAATCACGTTTTAAGCAACTTATGATATAAAACAAAATCGGATGGGGGGGGGGTTCTTCCGAAGTTAGTTGGTGACGTTATAAGTAATTGCGAGATAAGATGTGAGCCAGAAATTAGGGGTGGGGGACTGAAAATGATAATATAATGGATTGATTATACAATATTTAAGATCAACTTGGTAGATAAACATTTATGGACGAGAAAAAAAAAAAAAAAAAAAAAAAAAGCTAGCATTTAATACAACAGAAATACATAAGTTAAATACTGAAATAAAATGTAGTTATTAATATTTGAATCTTAAAATAAAAAGTGCGAATTAGTAGAGAAAATCACTTATCACAACAACGCATTCCGTCTCCAATCTAGTGAAGAATTTAACTTTTAATAGCGTTCAGAAGATTTTTTTTTTTTTTTTTTTTTAATTAACCGTTAAGAGAAAGCGTGATTTTATTCTGAACTTTAACTAATCACGTTTTAAGCAACTTATGATATAAAACAAAATCGGATGGGGGGGGGGGGTTCTTCCGAAGTTAGTTGGTGACGTTATAAGTAATTGCGAGATAAGATGCGAGCCAGAAATTAGGGGTGGGGGACTGAAAATGATAATATAATGGATTGATTATACAATATTTAAGATCAACTTAACTTGGCATGTAATTCGGACAGGGTCTCCAGCTTGAAAAGAATTGGTTGGAGGTAAAGTCAAAGTTCAAAGCCGCAGTTGATTAGTATATTTGAAGGAAATTGTCTTTGAGGAGCAAAGTGGAGGCGAGCACCATCTAAGTCATTCCACTCCTCCTTTACTTCCACTGTCTGCAAACTTTCTAAAATCCCTTCAGAGCAAGCTATCCTTGCTTCTTTGGGACAAGAGGAAATCTTGGGTTCGCAGAGGAGTCTGTGTTCA
Organism: Euprymna scolopes; assembly: GCF_053919585.1. Taxonomy (NCBI): domain Eukaryota; kingdom Metazoa; phylum Mollusca; class Cephalopoda; order Sepiida; family Sepiolidae; genus Euprymna; species Euprymna scolopes. Next base: position 176,798,673 of record NC_136482.1, read on the forward strand.
ACATCCATGCGAAGAAAGCTTTGGACTGCCCAATGAAGTGTCATCGAGAGGTTGGCCTCCTGAGTCGAATCTTGACAGACGAGTCTACGTAGAACCCCATGGTCGAGGCTGCTTTTCCCGACCTCAACCTTGACCACACAGTCAAGATACATTGAAAGTTGTGGAATAACACGCAGTTCTTGAGAGAGTGTAGGGCTGTTCTAAGGAAACTCCCAGGGTCCAGTGACATTTCATGACTTACTGGAAAGGAACTTTATAAGGAACTAGTGAGAGGGCTGCCAATGACCCGTTTGTTGAGCGTTTGAGGTTGTAAAAAAAAAAAATTTATAGGAGTATAGATCTGGGTGTGCAATGAATACTTAACAAATCTCAGCTCCAATATTCTCTCTCAGCTGTCAAAAATATCATAATCATGGTTGTGGCATTTACTCTGGGTCGGTTGGGCTGGTTCTTTTTAACAAATCTACTGTGTCCCAAAACTGGCTGACCAAACATGGCAATCCAATGCAAGCTATTTATGGTTCTAGTGATGGACCCCATAAAGGTGAAGGCCCCAAATCCGTTCAGCATCCTGCTTCACCATTCTGAGCTAGGTTTTGAGTTGGCCACTGTGACATTTCTTCCAGCATGGTGATGGTGCTGAGTCAATAACTTCCTGGATGAAGTCACCTGGGTATCGATGAAGAGCGTGACCAAAGCAATGGAGGTGTTTAGCAAGGAGAGATTTTTTGGAGGTAGTGGATCTTGCAGCGAGCGTAAAGTGTCAAAAATGTAACTGCTTGTCTTTCTCAATTCATCCATCTTAAAATAGTTGTTCTAGCACAAATGAATACTACCTATAAAAAATAACTAGTTGCAAACACAATTTCTTTTTTTCTACTGAAAGTCAAGTGTCTAATGTGGCAATTGATTGAAAAATTTCTTCATTCATTAGCTAGCTATTTGTAATCTTGTTTAGGTCTGACGTAGAAAATCAGGTCGACAGTATGTTGTTCTTTCTTTGTACGTGGTACTTTCTTTGTACGTGGTACTTTCTTTGTATGTTGGTCTTTCTTTGTATTTAGTTCTTTCTTTGTATTTGGTTCTTTCTTTGTACGTTAGTTCTTTCTTTTTACGTTGGTTCTTTCTTTGTATGTTGGTTCTTTCTTTGTACGTTGGTTCTTTCTTTGTACATGTTCTTTCTTTGTATGTTGGTCTTTCTTTGTATGTTGTACTTTCTTTGTATGTTGTACTTTCTTTGTACGTTGGTCTTTCTTTGTACGTTGGTCTTTCTTTGTACGTTGGTCTTTCTTTGTACGTTGGTCTTTCTTTGTATGTGGTTCTTTCTTTGTATGTTGGTCTTCTTTCTTTGCACGTTGGTTCTTTCTTTGTACGTTGGTTCTTTCTTTGTACGTTGGTTCTTTCTTTGTACGTTGGTTCTTTCTTTGTACGTTGGTTCTTTCTTTGTATGTTGGTCTTTCTTTATCTCAGAAGAAAAAGAAGGAAACAATACTATAAAAATATCTGATTTGTTTGTACGTGATTTTGACTAAATTATCTGACATGATCTTAAATATTTTTAAAAAGTCAAATTCCTACTTAGATTTTATATTTTGTTAATACAAACATGAAGTGTATCTGTTTAATAAAGCAAGCTGATCCTCTGTAGGAGATATGTGCATCCTTATTTGTCACAAAATCAGCAATGTAATTGAAGAAATAATTTGATTAATGATGTTGAACATGAAATTTATCTTACTTAAGGATATATTTGACTGGATAAAGAAATGAATCGATTGAATTGTTATTTTAGTATGCAAACATGGTTGAAAATTCCTTAATACATTGGCTAGGTCGAATCAAAATGCTCTGTTTGTCAAATGTTGGCTCTGAAGTAGAGAATTTGACCAACTTTATATATTAGGCTTTCTTTTTGTTAGATTATGTGATATAATTTAATTCTATCATAAATTCAGACTTTTTCTTTTCTGTTGAAGATTAAACAAACTTTTGTTTGCAATTTCTATATTTGATCGGAAGACATGTTGACAATTTCTTTAGCAGATGACAGAAGCTGAACCATTTCTATTTACTTTACCATCTGACATAAGTTTGTAAGAATTTCAACACAAATCAAATCGATATGGAGTTTCTTGGATTTCATAGACAACTGTTTGAAAGAACAATTGATGTACATGTAATAGTTATTGACAGAGACTGTGATTTCACCATGTAGGGTTTCAGTTCTATTAGTGCCATAAGTCACTTTGACTCATATTCTTGGGAAAGATATTCTATTTGCCATCTCTTGAATGGTTGAAAAAGTTGGATATATATATATATATATAATGCACATTCATTACTTGCCTGGTGGAGAAAGTGGGTCATGTTTTCTACAATGCATGGTTCACTATTAACTCGTATCCCCGAGTGGCTCCTGGGCCTTGATAAGTGGTGACCCCTATGTAAAAAAAAACACAAAAAAAAAACACATTCATGTTGTCGTTGTACTCTTTCATTGGAGTGTTAAAGGAAAGCCTATTAATTGATTGATATATGTATATATGTTTCTTTCATATATTGAATGGAAGATGAGGAATAAGTTATATACACCTTTCTTCATTTTTTTTTATTTTCCCCTTTTAATTTTCCTTATTATTCTGATGATATAATAAAGTTGTATGTTACCTTTATTCCTCATCTTTCATTTAATATTATTGCTACTCTTAATAGTGTTGAGCTTTTCTTATCTTGATAAGTTTTGCTTTGTTAAAGATACATTCTTTGACTAGCAGGGTGTTGCAATATTTTGGTTCTATAATGGGGTATGATCCCACACAGTCGGACGATTCTATTTATAAACGATGCTGCTAAGACCTGACGAATCAGATTAATTCACGTTCTGCTACCAACCAATCAGAAACCAGAATTGCTTCATAAATATTAAACCTTTTCTGGAGCAATTTCACATGTTCTTTCCTGGATTTCGACACGGTAAGAATATTTTGTTCTGTGGAACTGTCTACTACAAACAAGTCACCTTCCAGGACTTGTGTGTAACAGCGAACCATCTGAAACTGTTCGGAAAGTCAAAATGGCTTACACTTCTAGAGGTTATGGGCCCAGCGTGCATCTTTATTTCAATGGATCCGAATCAAAATTCAAATTGTGGCAAGTTAAATTTCTGGGATATCTACGAATCCAAAAGCTACACAAAGTACTACAAACACAACCTGAAAACAGAAACGACCCCGACTTCATTGAAAAGAACGCAACTGTCTTTGCGGAATTAATACAGTGTTTAGATGACCGAAGTCTATCACTGGTAATGAGAGAAGCCCTGGACGACGGCTACAAAGCATTAAACATATTGAGAGAGCATTATTTATTGAAAGGAAAACCCAAAATTATTTCTTTATACACTGAACTGACCTCTCTAAAACGAATGGAAGCTGAAACTATTACTGATTATATTATAAGAGCCGAAACAACTGCAAATTCTTTAAAAATGTCTGATGAAGTTATAAGTGACAGTCTGTTAATTTCCATGGTCCTTAAGGGATTACCGAGTGATTTCAAGCCATTTACCACCGTGATAACCCAGAAATAAGAGATAAGTTTTGCTTTGTTAAAGATACATTCTTTGACTAGCAGGGTGACCCGAATGATGATCAACGAATGTTTCACACTCCCATATTTTTATGGTCATTGAAATCGGTGAAATCAGCCATTTTTCAATCAAATCAGTTGATTACATGCTCTAATTGGGACTTAATTCACACTACATTGTAGTAGACATTGTGCTGTAGAGAACCTACTGTTGATTTTTATAAAATTATTTTTTTATATATGATAGCTTGCATTAAAGTTTAAAATGCAAATTTCAAGTATCATGCTTCAATTTTGCTCTAAACAGAAACATTCATTTCCAGCGTGCCTCTGTCATATTAAAGAACCTACTTGTTGATTTTTATGTAGAGCTTTTCAGCTTCTGTGGTAATAAAATTTCTCAAATATTCTTGTGATGTTAGGCTGTGCAAGATGTTAACTTTGGTCAAAATCGCCTCTTCCTCCTTTCATCGGATTATTTCGATCATCAATACTTATCAAAGACATTCTGATACAAAACCTATCTAAGAACACTGCCAGGCACATAAAGTACCTTCATGTGAAATTTCATAGAAAATGAACTACTACACACAAAGTTCAGTTGGGGAGTTGCATGAGACTCCCGAAACAAATAAATAAATAAATACACTACCAAATAATGTATAATAAACTTCTGTTTATTTTTGTAAAAAAAGAAAAGAAATTACTTTTTTTTGTGTGCACAAAGATGTCAGTCTGTATGAAAGAAAAAAGGGGGAAGAAGGTGAAGACTTGAGAGAAAGAGTTCGACTACGTGTTGTGGCAAAGTGAGAGAAAGAGATAGTCAAGCGATGATCCTTGACGTGCAAGATAAGCTATCATCTCAGCTACTGAATTTCACTCTGCGAGCGTTCCTGTTAGTGTCTGCTGTCCTATCTCTGATGAGAGAAGTTCTTCTTGCTTTTTTATATTTTTTTAGAGGCTCCAGAGGCTTGCCAAAAACAAGTTTTTTAAATTGAGCCCTGATTGGTCAAAAATTCATATTTTTTAAGAAAAAAAGGTGCTTTCAACTATGTCGTCCATTTCTCAAGCAATCCTGCTTTTTGACCCAAGAAGTTTGGTGTGGGTGAATGCTGCCATTCCTGTACAAATATAAATTTTAATGTGTGTGTGTGTGTGTGTGTATCTTAGAAAAATAAAACAAAAAAACCCTCAAATACTCCCTCCAGATTGGAAAAAATATGGAAGATGTATATATAGTTTTTTTTTTAATATGTGATATATTCTTTAAAATGTTTCGGTCAGTGGACTCTTCTACCGGTTTTTGTAGTAGGTGTTATGTCGGTATTTTGTTTGTCAGTTTCCTCATGTTCTGTATGAATTTGTTCTTGTGGAGGAATTGCATGAGGATGTTCCTCAATATATGCAGGTTTAATGTGATCAATAGCGATATTATCTTTTCTTTCTTCAAGATAGTAAAATATTTTTCATGCCTTCCAAAACTAGGTATGGTCCTGAATAATTTGGGCAAAGTGGCTTTTTAACTACATCATTCCTGATAAATATATATTTACAGGTGTGAAGATCGTTTGGGATGTAAGTTTATTTGCTTTCCTGGTTGATGTAAAGTTGAGAAGAGACATTTTATGTTTTAATTCTGTCACAAATGATGTTGTAGGTGAACTGTCTGTCTTTGGATTGAAATACTGTCCAAGTAGAGTCAATGCTGATCCGAAAACTACCTCTGCAGGTGTGCTCTGTAAATCTTCTTTCACTATGTTTCTTATCGCTAGGGGAATTAATTGTAAATTGTCTGCCCATTGTTTAAATACATAGCCAAGGAAGCTTTCAATTGTGGAATCTTTCTACCATCCCATTTACACAAGGGTGATAAGCAGTTGTCTTAAAATGATTCGTTCCTAACAATTGATTAAATTCGGCAAAAAAAGTTGATTGGAACTGTGAGCCCCTGTTTGTTGTAATTACTGAAGGTACTCCAAAAATTGCTATCCAACCCTGCAGTATAACTCTGGCTATTGTTGCGGCTGAAGTGTCTTTGACTGCTATGGCTGTGTGCCATCTGCGAAATCTATCAACTATAATGAGGATGTGTGTATATCCTTTTGAGGTGGGTAATGGTCCTACTAAGTCGATGTAACATTGGTGAATCTAGCATCAGGTATGCTAGGAACCCAGAAGAAATAGCACAGTTCCTTTTATATAATAGTAGACGTAGAGATAACATAATTGTATATATTTCTTTAATATATCTCCCACTGTTTGATGGTTTGAATACTTTTCAGATTGCTTTTTTAAGTCTCCGTGTGAGAGATTTATCTCAACAACTGGATTCATTTTATTCAACAGGTTACCTATATAAGCATCAAGTTAATCTATCTTGTCATCTTTTCCTCATTGTCTGATGAGTTTTTTTTTTTTTTTAGTAATTGGGTTGGTTATTATTAATATACTAAAACTGAATTCATTAATGCTTGTCTCTCTCTAAGGTTTTTCTTAATCACACACAATATATTTTAAAGTATTCCCAGATTCTATCTATCGTTTTTATCCTCCCTCACTGTATATTTTACCACCCCCTCTCTAATTTAAACAGTATCTATCACTCTCACTTTCATGACTTTCTCTTCCTGTTTATCAATAATTGAAAGTAAGGAAGAAAAATAAAAAGATTGAAATAGTCCATTATAAACAAAAGGGAATATCACCAGAGGTGGTAATATTATTTATTCTGTAGCTGTAGAGACAAAGAGAGGTGAGGTACATATAATAAGCAGAAAGCAACTATTTTGGATTTTATCTTTTTATTTTTTTTTATACTAGCAGGCTGCCCGGCATTACCCGATCGTAAAATATGCTTAAATATGATATTTTGATTAATGCAGATTTCGTATTTATTATTATATTGGACACCAAACATAGTAATGATTTTAAAATAAATTTTTAAAATGACTTGTGCACCATCACCGAAAATTGAAACCCAAACGTATGATTTACTTTTCCTTTGACATTAATGTCTGAGCTATGAAGGCATGTTTAAAATTAAAATATGAACCAATAGCTATTACATTATGCATGCATATTTGTAATGTCGTTCAACCTTCACCTGACAAATTCCATTTTTTTTTTAATTTTCACTTTTGTACTGATTTTTCCCAGCTAAAACGCAAATGTAAAGTTTTGCATGGGTTTGAATACCCTATATATTAAGTTTCATATCTGTAGACCAAAAACTGACAAAGGAGTTTGGTAGGCAAATTTTTTTAAACAAATATATATACACATACATACTATAGGAAGAGGTTTATGTTTACTAAAACTTTTTTATGCAAATATTACGCAAATATAAATCATGTAGAATATCTGCATTAATATAATTACACGTAATAGTTAACATAAGATGATTATCCTATAAGAAAACAAAAAAAAAAACTAATAGGGAATTAAAACGAATGTTTAAAAGAATAGGCAAATTAGCTAGATCTTTTGCAGATGAATGCTATTCCACGACCCATATATAACAAAGTTGTATTTTCTTTATAAATAAATAGAAAAGAGTTTTTAATATGAATATCAATACACACACAAAAAAAGAAAAACTTATAGCATTATAGATTTAATTTGCTTTGCAAACATACTTTTTCATGATTTAGACAATCTAATCCAAACTCAATGGTGATCCATTGGGTCACATTGCTTTCTAGTATATATATATATATATATCTATATAATTATAAAACTGTGTAGACCTTGCTTGCTTGCATCTTGTCTTCAACGATCAGGTGATTCCATCTTTTAAGATAGGGATGACAGGTGAATTTATGTGTATGGGCGTGACTCAGAGGCTAAGGAATGAGGTTAGAGAGTTGTATGTTTTTGGTTTCGATTCTAGCTGATGGCACTCAAGTCATATATATTTTTTTAGTTTTGATTTCACTATGATATATTAGGTTCAATATAATAAGCAACAGAGAATTGTCTCTATAATAATAAATATGCAATCTACATGGATTAAAATATATTTAATCATATCTACGACTAGGCAATGCTAGACGATCTGCTCATATGTATATATAAAATTTTCAATTATACACTTGGCAGAGAAACAATATAGATGTATATGTCGCTAGTTAGAGACTGTTGGTATTTAGCTATTAGACATGTATTTCGATCCTGGTTGAATATATTGGAGTCTTTTATGTTATAACAGACTCGCCGTTTTTTTTTTTTTTTTTTTTTTTAAGATTATCCAGGTATCTCTTTAAATTTGATGAATAAACCACTAAAGTTAAAAATAGGCTCATAAAGTAAACAGAGGCTGAGAAATACTAAGCTATGATTAGCTAACCAAATCATGTGGTAGCTTAGGGTAAAGATATCTTGAATTAGTCATTTCAGCTAAACAGTTGGTGCGAGGCTGTCGCAATTGAAATTGCAACAAACACAAGCAGGAGCTAATTCTCGCGGCTTGAGATTTTGAAATTCATTTTCTCAGTCACATGACCGAGTGCATAAAACGTGAAACCGGCAACAGACTTCCTCTCTTTCTTCACTGCTCTTGCTGACAGCAGACATCGTCCAGGCCCGTTTGGGCCCCAGGCTAGCGTGAGTACAAACAAGCCAACATGGCTATCTTCAAACACGAACTTACTTTCACATGCGATACACACACAAACCTTTTTCTCATGCTACAGGACTGCTCTCATCCATACATCGACGCACGCGCCTACTACCAACTTCAACACGTATGCCCTGAACATTTTTCTCTTTCCTTTTCATTAAACTGGCTTGCCTAATCTATGTCTTAGGACTTTCTAATCTTTTGTTCCCGTCCCTACATGGACGCACGCTACTACTACCAACTATTATATGTGTACATTGAACTATTCTCTCCTTCAATAGGCTTGTATAATATTCAATCTGCATTTCCACACAAGAGCATTTTCAGCTACTAACCTGTTTTTCTTGTATATTCTTACTAATGAAGATAACCAATAAAGTTGCTTTTAAATGTTAGAATGAGGCTTCTTTTCATGTCATTATTCTATAAGGCATATATGCAGCCATGTAGAGTAGTCCTTTTTATGACTATCTAGAAAAGGAAGCAAATATCTTGCAAATATATGATGCTATGTAGCAGCCAATGAATGCTAGTAAGAATTAATATCTCTATAAGTTTGATAAGATGTATTTTATTTCTCTTATTGATCAGGATGTAATTGAAACATTTTTTTGTGAGCCAGTCTCTGCTCTATCATTATTTTCATGGCAAGTGTTCGACTAAGCTCCAATCTATGATCCCCCCTTGCCAAACTTTCATAAAAAAAAATACTCGAATAGCTACAACCATTATATACGCTTTCCCCCACTTTCTCTGTGCCTAAATCTAAACACAGATTCTATGAACAAAGCTTCTTTCCTAGAACTGTTTGCTTGTGGAATATTGTTCCGCTAGCTTGCTTCCCAGTTGAATACAACATGGTAGCCTTCAAATCCAATGTAAGCAAGTTCTTGTTGAGCCGTTCCCATACAATGACACAAATTCTACCCAGTTGACACCATTAACGGTGACTACACTACCATCTTACATTCATTAACCCTTATCCTCGGATGGCCTTTGGGTGTTGATAAATGGTGACTTTCAACTAAAAAAAATAAAGGAATAAATACCAAGATTGAGAGTCTAAATAATTCTAGAAATAATAAATGAATATTTGAAATATTTTACAAGGTTGAGTCCTCAATTTATGCCAAAGTAGATTCCACATAAAATGAAGATAACGTCAGCCACCACACATGAACTTGAATGCCTACTGGAGAGAACTTGAATGCCTACTAGACATTATCCTCGAGTGTCTAAGGTTTCTCTGTACAAGAGTTTGTCAGAACAATCTGGCATGAGGATACTTTTTCCTACAAGTAAACCCAGACTTATATTCAAAATCACATAATATTCGCAGCCCAAATAAGATCTCCTTGGTATGACTAGTCAACACTGACTTTTACAAGAAATGGTGCACCTTCTCAAAGTGATGTTATTTCAAATAATAGCACAAAGCTGGATACTCCACCAGACAAAGGAAATTATAGTCCTGGAATCCAGTAAGATCAAGAGACTTCAAGAAATCTATACTATAAAATATTTAACTGATCAATTGGAGAGAGGAAATTAATATTAACTTCTTTACTAACTCTATTTTTGAGACAGAATATTTGAATATTTCTGTATCTCCTATAAAGATGAAGTGTTAGCTTCTAGGAAGGCAGTCCCTTGATTTTTGAGAATTTTGAAATAAAATGAAACAAGGGAGAATCCAATCCCACCTCTTCACTGGAAAACTTTCCACCGTAATAGTTTTTTTTCTCAAACTGCTAGCTTTTGTAATTCCTTCCCTGTTCCCTTCTTGTTTGATTATATTAGAATGCAGAAATTTAAATGTAATGTGAACAAACGTCTCATTCTTCGGATCAGATGTCTCTCTAGGTATGATCCCTAATTTAAAGTAGGCGCTCACCTCTTGATGGCAATGTGCCTTGGTTATGCTGAATAAAAGTAAAAAAAAAAATTTAATTGAAACAAGGATGTAACATGCAGAATGCAAAATTTTTCACTGACATAGGCAAACTAAAAATCCCCAAATTATGCTATTCATGATAAATGACAGGCACGCATTAAACCTTTTCATATTTCCCTCTTCTAGAAAGAACAGGTTCTAGTTTCAATTCCCAGCATCATATAGGCGGACACACCCTTCTTGATGATATTCAGCTGAAATGGATCCTCTCTTTATTAGCAACAATTCTTGCAATGTATTGGATAGAAAAATGTTAACGATTCTATACTTATGTGGACAGGAATCTGCAAGGCAAACATCTAATCAATGTTACACAGAAGAAGAAATAAACACTAGATCAGACTCGTCTACTCAATAGTAAATTGGAGGTTCAGCGACTTTTATATTTTGTGCTTTTTGACGAATCCTAAATTTACCAGTTTTCAAACATCTAAGTTACTTGGCATAACTGAGCAATTCTACCAAACATATTAAAGTAAATTTGTATGTTTGTGCAAAATTCTTACAGGTGTCTTGATTTGCAGTGAATTTGTTATTGATTAGGTTTATATTGATGATGACTAATCTATTAACAATATCAACGTCAATAGTGACCACCATGTTGATAATGTTCATGGGTTCAGCTATGGTTGTCTAACATAAGTCATATTCAGAGATCACAAATGAAACTGATTTAAAACTCCATTCAGTTTTCAACTTGAATGAGTAACAAATAATTTCACATTCAATTTTTGGACACGCACATATATACCATGTATATGTATATTGAAATCTTGCTCATTCATTTCTTGAAGGTAAATATATATAATAATATTTGCTACTGGAACAATAGCAGAAACTCAAAATGAAGCGAATGACCAAATAGAAGATATTGTTGTTTGGAAGAAACAACTTAGCTTGTAGACATGTATATAATCAAGTTTATCAGATTTTTTAACTTATGGGGTATTTCATTCTGGTCTCCAGATAATGTCTGATAATTAGGACACGATATGCACCATCTCAGAGCCTACCTATCCCTGTAGATTTGTATATAATAAAGTTTACTATTTTTTCTTTGTTGAGTAATCCATTTCAGTCTTGGAGCTTTAGTGTTGTGGGAGGTCATGTTGGTGATGTTCTCTACATAAAACCAAACAAAGTAGTCCAGCAGGTTCAGGTCGAAGCAGGAGGGGGCCAGTGAGAGACGGTTACAAAGTCATAGCACTTCTTTTGAAGTCAAGCCTGGCTTTCTTTGGACTTGTAGGCCAGCACCGCACCCAGGGTTTGCCAGCAGCCACCTGATTGCACCAGAGGATCACCACACTCTTCAGCACATCCAGATACACTTTGATGTTGACTTTCAAGCCGACTTTGAAAATGTGAGGTGGCATGATGTAGCTGTCACTTGAAACCACACCAAAGATCATAACTATTGCAATATTTTTGATATAATATGGGGTATGATCACTGAAAGTTATGAGATTTTATTTATAAATGCTGCCGATAGGAACAGATAAATTGAACCATGTTCTGCTATCAACAAATCCGAAACCAGAATTGCTCCATAAAAATTGAATCCTTTAGCATTCCAGTATATAATTTTTTCTTATCAACATGAAAGATCTCTTGTTCTTTGCTTTCAAAATTATAAAGTCTAAAACAAACACAGAACAGCTACCCACTAAAAATTCATCATCTCCAGGACTTGTAAAGAATAGCTACCCATTGGAAACTTTTCTGAAATTAAACATGGCTTACAATTCAAGAGGTTATGGGCCCAGGCGAAGGCTTTGATGGATCAGAATCAAAATTCGGATTGTGGCAAGTGAAATTTTTAGGATATTTACGAATCTAACAGTTACACACAGTAATTTAACCTGAAAACAAAAGCGACCCTGAGTTTATTGAAAAGAATGCAACTGTCTTTGCAGAATTAATACTGTGCTTAGATGACAGAAGTCTATCTCTGGTAATGCGAAAAGCCTTGAATGATGGTTGCAAAGCATTGAACATATTAAGAGAGCATTATTTATCGAAAGGAAAACCCAAAACTATCTCTTTATATACTGAACTGACATCTCTAAAATGTACAGAAGTCAAGACAATTACAGATTATAAAGGCCAAAACAACAGCAAGCTCATTAAAAATGTCTGGCGAAGTTATTAGTCTCCATGGTCCTTAAAGAGTTGCCGAGTGATTTTTTTTAGCCATTTTACCACCATGATAACTCGGAAAGAAAAACTCATGGCATTTAGTCATTTCAAGGTAGCATTCAAGAGATAGGAGGAAACTGAGAAAATGATCACAGAAAACAACGAATCTACAGATATCATGAAATTTAAAAATGCCCACTTAAAAACACTAAAATTAAATGATACCTTTACCTTGAATAAAAAATACAACTTTTCCAAAAACAATTTTTCTCCTAAGAAAAGGACGAACATTAATTGCTATAATTATGGATGACCCAATCACAAGTTTCCAATGTAAATACAAAATTTTTAAAGGGGATTCCATTTAAAAATATGCAGAGCTCTGTTAGTGAACATAGATTTTTATTTCATGTACATTTGACACTTCAGCAAACAGTAACAACTTTCTTGTGTATTGTGAGGCAATCTCGCATGTAATTACAAAGGAATTGGATTTTATCAATTTGTATCCCAACTTTAACCTTCAGTCACTCACTTTGTAGAGCTAGCAGACGGCAGTCGAGTAAACAATATCATTTTGAAGAGAGGCGATGCTAAAATCTCGCTAAAGAATAATAAAGGTGAACTTTGTTTCTGTATTCTGGAAAATGATCTTCTAATCCCGAAATTTGAACAAAATATATTTTCTGTACAAGTTGCCACTAAACAAGGGGCAAATATAAACTTTAGCTCCAATAAATCAAAACTGGTGTACCTGAATAGAACTGTATTCGATATTAAAGAAAATGAGAGACTATATTATTTAAACAGTGTAATCCCATCAAAAACTGCTTTCCATGATTTACAAACATGGCATAAAATTATTGGGCACTGCAATATTCCAGATATCAAAAAGTTGCCGAATGTGGTTGACGGAATGAAAATAAAAACATCCAAAAAAACTTAAATTGCGATGTTTATACACAGGGAAAAATGACAAAGTATCAAAACAAAATACCAGACAAGAAGACCACGAAAATCTTATCACTGGGACATTGTGACTTGAACCGTCCCATGGAACCGATGGGCAGAGCATATTTCAGATATGCACTAAAATTTGTAGACGATTATTCCGGTTTAATAATGGTCCATTTCTTAATGAACAAATCTGATACCTTGCTAGCAACTAAAAATACTTAGCTGACATAATACTTAGCTTACGTGCAGTAAAGTGTATTCACTCTGACAATGGTACAGAATTCACTAAAAAAATTTTAACTTTTATTAATTAATCATTGTATCAAACCTGAAAAATCGGCCCCTAATTCAACTCACCAAAACGGAACCACGGAAAAATCATGGCGGATACTTTTGAAATGACAAGATGTCTACTCCTTGAATCAAAACTCTCCAAAAACCTCTGGACATATGCACCTATGACTGCAACCAGTCCTATAACCAAAGACTATCTAGAACCCTTTATAAAGCTTTCTGCAGCAGAAAAACCAAATTTAAGCAGCATACATGTATTTAGTTCAAATTGCTTCGCATTTATAGATAAGAAAAGCAAATTAAATGTCAAAACTGGTTGAGGTGTATTCCTTGAGTATGATAAAAACAGCCGAGCCTACTTCATATTTTTTCCAGACAAAAATAAAAAGGATCCAATGTGTAAAATTCAGACACCTTTAATTTCAAAGATGAAAATCCATCATATGAAGAGGATAAATTAATGTCTTCAAGTCCAACGTTAACAAATTCCTAATGAGCCGCCCCCTTAAGTAAATACTTCATCAAATCTCCACACTAACGTACTGTACTTGCAATTTCCACACTAACGTACTATACTTGCAATAACCCTTATCCCTGAGTGGCTTCCGGCCCTTGATAAGTGGTGACCACCGTGTAAAAAAAAAAAAAAAAAAAAAATTTTCTTCAAATTCATAAAACAAATGCCGACAATGAAGTTGCCATTGACGAGGACAAGAGTATTAATAATGACAGCGATGATGCTGATGTTAAAGTCGAAAATTCATCAGAATGTTATACAAAAAGAAGTAGAAGACGACCCGATATTTTGGGTGGACAATTTGAAAGATTATCAAGTCAAGCTCTTCAATGGATAATATATCAAAAAGCTTCAATGAAGTAATTAATTTAGAACATTATTAGCAATGGAAACTGAAATAGATGCTAACAGAAAATAATACCTATTTGGTAGTGCCTCTCCTAAGGGATAAACATGTCATTTCTTCTCGATGGGTCTTTACAAAAAAGACTACAGTGTTAGGTGTTGAACAGTATAAGGCTAGATTTGTTGCTAAAGAATACTCCCGGATTTACGGTAGAGAATATTTTTCTACGTTTTCACTGACTACAAACCTAACCACAATCAGAATGTTATTGCAAATCACATCACAATATAACCTTAACATCCATCAAATGGATGTTAAAAAATGCTTATTTAAATGCCACCGATAGACTGTGAAATTTATATTACCCCTCCAGAGGGATTCATAATGAAAAATAAAAATTGCATGTGGAGGTTTAACAAATCTCTGTACGGTCTGAGACAGAGCGGTCGAATTTGGATTACAGTATTACTATATGATTGAACAACAATTCAAACAATGCCCAGTGAACCCCTGTTTGTATACCCAAAACAAAGACAATAAATTACTGATTTTAGTTTTATGGGTTGATGACATTTTAATTGCATCAAATTGTGACGTAATGTTAAAGACAGATTAAATAAAAATATTCCAAATGGCTGATCTTGGCAAGATATGGTTTCTGGGCATACAATTTACTCATGAAAATGAATTATTTAAATGAATCAATCAAGGTACAAAATCCTATTACAGACACAGAATCTGAAATAATTGACGATAAACTATACTGGAAGATAATAGGAACTAAAAGTCATAGAAAAAGGCGATCAACAGATCTTTATGTCGCTGAAAAGGACGACCACCTCATATGCCCTTCAAAATCACGGTATGGGACAACCAAATATTCTGGATATATCGGATTACTCGATCACCTCTGATTTTCCCCTTGGATCACTACTCGTCCAACCTGGCAACAATATCCCGGAAACTATTGAATTCATTCTGATATTGGATTGCCCAGGTTATATGTATCCTTTTTCTATGACTTTTAATCACCATCTAAATAACTTTTAAATAACATTTTCAACATATGTGCTGAAAATCAAAATATTTGTTTATTCATAGCTGAACATTTTGTTAATTGCATTTCATTTCCTCGGATGATATGAGCCATTATTGAAAATCCATGGATTAAGGAAATAAATATAATTTTTCTCCATATATTCCTTGTTTCAAACAATATATTCTTAACTTAAATATATTTGTATATATTTTAATCTCCAGAATTTAACTTTAATCATTAAACTTATATGTTGCTCTATTTTTATATATTGAGCGTTACCTTTTGGCTAGGATTGTCCTGAAAGTATTACCTCAATGTAATATCTGACAGGAAAATCCACTTGATTTCTAATCTGTGACTTATCTCATATATATGATGGCAGCAACTCGTTCTCGAGTATTGCCATTGTTTAATATATCTCTGGCTCAAATGACGCAAACATGAGCGCAACTAGCAGCATGTGCTGGAAGGTCACTTCTATGAACCTTCTATAGTCCTACACATCTATTGATGACAGGGTCCAAGCTGTGGTGCCCCGATCACTTACCAGGCTAGACCCTGGAATTTCCAGAGCCTTTATTGCCATTAACGCTTCAGGCCACAGCCAGCCTTTTTATTATCGAGATACACACTGATTGCAAAATATGTATTCCATTGCATATCAAGTAATGCCTGTGCATTTAAGCTTTTTATAGTGAGGAAAGACTTTGCACTGAGACAATCCCACTCTATAAACAACTGCCACATTGAACCAAAAAGAAGAGCAAGTCAACATCATTGGAAGCAGCAGTCACTGTAGGTTTTATATCAGAGTTTTCCTTCTCCTAGAGAGGTTGCCTTCACCATGGCTTACGGGAGCCCTCTCTACCCACCATGCCATTTGATCCATGATTGGGACTTAGGTTGCTGGGCACCAGAGCATACTCCACACGCCGGTGGGTCATGTATGCCACAGCTGACAGGGCCTAAGCTCCTCTGGAGGTTTCTGTCAAGGTTACCTCACCCTTAACCTTTGGTTAAAAGAACCTTGGCCCACAAGGCAGTGGAGGTTCAGTTATATGGCGCAGGACACTCGCCGTTCATCAGAGCCCCGCCTGCGTGGCAGTGGTCAGGACATGCACATGGGGTTGATTTGTCTGGGAGAAGCATAGTATGACGCTAAGACATCTGTGTGCTTTTAACACACGTCCACACCAGACCTTGACCCTCATATATATATATATATATATATATATATATATATATATATATATATACAGGGTGACTCAAAAAAAGAGGACATTCAATTGTTTTTCTGAGCATTTTACAGTCAACAGAGAAAAAAGGCCAAAGACCCTTGTGTTTTAATGTGATGTTTTGAATATAATAAACTAGTCATGACCAAAGTTTCATTTCATTCGGACAAAACACTAAGAAACAGGGCCTAATTAGAGTTGGGACCCGTTTTTTTGGGGTCACCCTGTATATATATAATAAAATCACCAAGTAAATATCCAAATTGTCTGTAATTTGCATTATCTTAAAATTAATTCAAGTCTTTGATTAGTGTTTGAGACTGCAAACTTATGTCCTAGGTGGTTACCTTTCCGACGAAGAATGCTATACCTGATTGAACCTTTGTAAATCTTTTATTTATTATTAAAAAAATTAAACGTTATTGTTAAAATGATTAATCGTGCATCGAAACGATTGGAACTTTTGGGAGTATCAGAATTGGTATCTTGATCTGAAAAGTTTGTGCTTATTCTCTGATGCAAAGTAACATTTCTTTAAAATGAATTTTTTAAAAGTTCTCTCTTAAACTTAATTTCTATTGCTTGTATTAATGATTTAATGTTGAATACTTATTGATTACAAACTGCTAGTAAAACTAAACTCTATAGATCACTCCCCCGCCCCACCTCCCAGCATCACTGGTTTATTTTTACTTTTACGAAAATATATTTTTATAATAATCCAAAAATAAAAAAAAATAAAAAAACAATTCTATATCTAAATATTTTAATTTTTTTAAAGAATCAGCATTGGAATCGATAATTATATCAGAATTGGGAGTTTACAACCAAACAGTGGCGGCTCGTGCCTAAGATTAGTGGGGGTGCTGTTTAAAAAAAATGCGTATTGTTTTAATATTGTGTAAAAATAAAACAAACATAAAAAGTATACATAATTTATACGTATGCACACGTATAAAAATACAATAACTTAAAGGAATTCTAAATAGATGTAAATATTTGGAATATCTTACTTATTATATTTATTTGAAAGTAAATTCCATTCTTCTTGTTTTAATTTGTGAGAAAAGATTGATAATTTTCTCCTTAACTTCTGAATGACTGCTGAAGAACTTTTTTTTCAATTGAAAGCACTGCAAGTGCATTTAGTCTTTCGCAACCCATGGTGCTCCTTAGAAAAGTTTTTATTCTTTTCAGAGTTGAAAAACAATGTTCTGCCTCTGATGTAGTCATGGGAATTGTCAAGATAATTTTTATGAGTTTTGTGATTTCACTAAGAACATCGTTTAAATTGTTTTCCAAAATAAATTTCAGGAGATCAATTACTTTGCAATACTCATGGATATCTGACCTACTATAAAATATTTCTAACTCAGTTTCAAGCTTTTGTTTGTCAATCATGGGATATGCTTCAGTTGTCAAGGATATCTCTTCTGTAGGTAGTTCTTTCTTAAAACTAGCAAAGCTTTTCTTGTTAAACAATTTAGCAAGTATTAAATGTTTAGTTGAAGAATATCTGTCCGTTATATCAACAGATATATAGTCACACAGTTCTTTAGCTTCGGCCTTGAGTGTTTGTGAAGGATTTTCACAGTATTTGGAGTTTCTTATCTCTAAAATAGCAGTTTTGAAATTTGCTATGTATTCATTGACTTTATATATGCTAATTTCCCGAGATTGCATTTGATTATAAATAATTTCAACATGAGACATAATTTGATGAAATAGCTCTAACCAAAATATGAAATTTTCATCGTTCAAATATTTCAGAATTCCTGTCGCTTCTGCAACGGTTTCATCTACATATGATGTTGACTGAATTTCAGTGAGACATTTTTTTAATGCTTGAACATTTTCATGAACTCTATTTATGGTCCGTATGTTAAAGTTCCACCTTGTGGCAGATGGACGTGGAATGCTTACATCCAGATGCTTCTTGAGAATGGACAGACGCTGTGGTGATCTAGAAAAGAAAGTCGGAATAGCCAAAATGTTAGAGATGAATATTCTAGCATTTCGTGTAATGCTTGCTGCATTCCTCATTATTAAATTAAGTTGATGCGCATAACAGTGAGTGAAATGTGCA
This sequence comes from Euprymna scolopes, assembly GCF_053919585.1. Taxonomy (NCBI): domain Eukaryota; kingdom Metazoa; phylum Mollusca; class Cephalopoda; order Sepiida; family Sepiolidae; genus Euprymna; species Euprymna scolopes. The sequence goes on from NC_136482.1 coordinate 176,817,443, forward strand.
TTACTATAAACTGCTTTTATTTTTGCCTGAACACCAGCTTTTTTGCCTTTCATGACATTTGCACCATCAAATGTCTGAGCTATCAGTTTTTGGCGATTCCCTTGAAGGATTATATCCAATTGTTGTAGAATACATTTTGATATTCCATCAGCGGTTTGGTTTTCTGGAATAAAGAATCCCCAAAAGCGTTCAAGTATTTTTTCATCCAAGACGTACCGTAAAACAATGATCATTTGTGTATGTTCAGACACATCTGTTGTATCATCAGCCATGACAGCTACAAAGGAAGCTTTGCTAATTTCTGCCCTTATTTCATCACGGTATATTTGTAAAAGACAGTCAAGTATGTCATTCTGAATGGTCTTGGAAACACCTTTGAAGACACTACTGGTTTCTAAGTGATTCTTTAAATCTGGATCTAATTTAGATGCAAAATTTATTAATCCTCTAAATACAGCTGGATATACTGAATCATCTTTTTCATCATGTCCTCGTAAGGGAGTTTCAAAGTTCCCACAAAAGAAAATACAATCTATTATTTTAGATAAAATTTCACGGTTCTTCTTAACATTCATGTTATGATGATTGATTGAAAGTCTGTAGGCCTCACTAAGTTTTTCTTTAATATTTACGGTCCCCAAAATTGATAGGGAAACTACATTGTCAACGTGCTTCTTTGACTTCTCATGCTTTTCAGTTCTATATTTCATTTTGCTAATAGTTGTGAAACCATCTTTTGTCCACATTACATCACCCCCAAACAACAAACAAGGAAAGCAGAACAATGCCTTTTTCAGTTCACAGCCGCAAAGCCAACTTTTCCGTTGGTACCAGTCAGAATTAAAGCTACGAATATACACTTTGTTGTTGCTAATGCCTGGCTGAGATATTTGAATATCAGGCGTTGAACGGCCTCTTTTCTTAATTTCAACTTTATCATGGAGAGGCAGCTGTGAAAACTCAATCTGTTGAAGTTCACTTACCGTCACAGAAGTTATTTCTTGGGGATGCAAGGAGGCCATGGTTAAATTCTTTTATATCAATTGTGTTGGGAAAGGTAAGTACTAGGCAGTCTATTAGTAGAATATTAATTAGGGTAGAAGGAATACAATGTTTACGTGATTCTCTTTTTGCGATTCAACTGAACCGGAAGTTCTAACTGAGTTGAATCGTACTTTTATAACTTTTAGATAACAGATTTTTATCAACGAAAATAGTTTTACTATTTAAAAACGTTTTTATTTATAAAAAGCTTGTTCTTGATTAAAAATAGGCGTATAACAAAATAAGCTTGCCATTAAAATTGTTTTTTTTTTTTATACAAATATTTTTTAACTTTGCCATTATAAGCCGTCGAAAAAGGGATAATACGCAAAAACATTTTAATAAAAAAATACTATTTTAAATTGTGTACACTTTACAGAGTAATAAAAAAATATACAAATATATTTCTTTAAAACTTTACAGATTAAATAAATTTTATGGGCTTTTCCGCAGGCAAACAAATGAAAAACATTTTTTTAAATACATTTTATTTACAATTTTTTAATAATTTATTTTTTCATAAAAACAAAATCTTTGAAATTTACTTGCTTGCACACGATGGTAAAGTTAGGAGTTTACCATTTAAAAATGGTTTTATTTGATAACAGTTTTATTTAAAATTTAAAAATTTGTTTATAACTAAACTTACTTTGTAAATAAAATATAGAATAAAAAAAGTTTACATGTTTGTACTATGAGCAACATTTAAAAACATTTTTTAACTAAAATGTATTTAAAAAATAAAATTTTCTTCGCTTTTCTATAGAAAAAAAATGTAAATATTTTTTATTCTGTAAAGTTTAACTACCACAAAATGAATAGATTTCAAACTACATAAAAACACAAACAAAATAAGCCGTACGTGAAAAAATAACATTAGTTACGTTGGTAGCTTTACGGGTAAAAAGCCCGAACACTTTTAATTAAAAAAAAAAAAAAGTTTCGCATATTGTATATTTTTGTCTGCTTAAATCGCATTTAAAAGTGTGAGAATTTTTTTTAAGGTGGATATTTATTTACAAGAACACTTTACACTTTTTAATAATAATAAAAACAAAACATTTGTAAACAAGCCTTTTAAAAAAATAATAATATAAGCGAAAACACGCAAACACCGGTTTTCACGAGCGTTTGGAACTGCGAAAACGACAGTTCCAACTTAGCTTTCATTCGCCGTCTGAAGCGGGCATGTGTATAAGCGAACTTCGCTAAGAATGTGTAACTGTGAATTTCACAGCTCCAAGCAAAGTTTTACTTTTATACTTATATGAATATGGGAACAGTTATCGACATTAAGCTTCAGGATATATATATATATATATATTATTAATATGATATATTATCACATAGAAAAGAAAAAATAGACGTATTATTTTTACCGTGTATCGATAATATTGAGTAGAAATGATTGGGGGTGCTGCAGTTCCACAGCTCCCGGTACATGCCGCCACGGCAACCAAATCAGGCGAAAATATTGGAATGATCCCATCACTATCTTTCTGGGTTTTTACCATCGACAAGAGAGCATTTTTCTTTATTTCAGCTAAATCGACCAAGATTACTTTTGCAAGATTCTAGAGAATCCATGATTTAACTGGCACCAAACTCTGATCGAGTTTAAACAAAGCAATACAAGTCATCACAAAATTAAAATGTCTTATTGACTGCATATTAGTGTTTTAGTAAAATGTTTTTTTCTCTTTATATTTTCACTTCTGCTTCTTTTCTAGTTTATTTATTACCCACTCATCTTGCCACTACGAAACTATGTTGGTTTTCTTAAGAAACCTTTACTTTTTCCAAGCCTGCCACTCTCCCTTCCTGTTCCTTTTCACATTAGGTTGCTGGGACGTATGTACACTTTTCTCATCTCTTTTTATATATATATATCGTTACAAACGGCCACCTTGACATCAGATATTATTTTATTATTCTGTTAGCGATATAGAATAGACATTTGATTGCATATTTGAACTGAACGAGAATCCACTAAAACCCAGTATTATATGTACAGGCTGTTCGACCGAAGTCCTTTCGCAAGAGTGCTTCTGGACGTTTAAGCATCATGACACATTTTCGGAGCTGGCAATGACGGAGGAAAAAAAATATCCCGACCGAAAGCGAGCAGGAACGCTTAGCTATGGAAATACCCTAATTAACCCCTTAGAAAAGCTATTGTGGAGCATTGAAAACAGAGATGCCAATAGGCATGTTTGGAAAAAGAAACGGATCGAAAAGCTGTGGACTTATCATTTGAATTCCTTTTTTCCTTGGAAGAGAACTCTCTCGAACTAATTGTCAATTGCAAATTGTTTAAAAGAACATAGACAATACGAAACAAACAGAAAAAAAAAAGAAGTGAATTGCAAGTGCAAAACTTTATTTTCTCCCTCTGTCAAGCTGGAGTTTGAATTTTTCCTCGTGTAGTCTGGTCACTGCCGTTTACCCTTTGTCTTTCTGTTCCGGGATTCTCTTTCAGTTTGTATGTTAAAAATATCCCAATTCCATTAACTTCGAACATATTTGTTTTTCGTTAAATCTTTCTTTCCCTTATCTTTAATAAATTTAGTTTATATTATTTGAAAGTGTTTGTCTCGTTCTTTCTCGCAAATTTTATTGTGTTCGATTTTTGTCTCATAGAAAATAATTGCTGTTTTTTTTTGTTTTGTTTCAAACCTTGTCTCAGAAAATAATTGCTTCTTTTTTTTTTTTTTGTTTCAAACCTTTTTTGTACAAAAAAGGAAAATTGAACCCGATTGGGACCCATGAATATACCCTCAATGCAGAAGATTTGTCTGCCTATGATAAATGTTTGCTGTTCATAAATTCCTATCCATATCCCTTTGTTTGCATTTTTTTATATTTAAACTCCCAGCCCCATCCCGATTGTAACAAAATATATATATATATATATATACATTAGTGGTGGGAAGATTCCAATCCCTCCCCCTCATTCCGACCCCGATTCTTTATAAATCTTGAAATATTTAACTACAAAATACTTATTGTTTCCCCTGATTACTTTAAAAACACATGTTTAATGCGTATATATTTTCTTAAATGTAAGATACATGGGGGAGGGGTTTAATTTATAAATTTTAGTATTACTGATAGTTTAACATCAATAAATATTTATTATTTTATTATTACTACCAGCAGTGGAAGATTTTGTTTTAAATAAAATCAAATAAAATGATAAAGGAATCTTTTTTATCATCGGAAAATAGGCACACTTTTTCGATATCCCCAGAAGTTAAGATTTTTCCAATTACTCGTCCTAGCACTAATATATAAAGACCACAATTAGAAAGCATGAAGTTCTTTATAAGTAAACTTTTTTTTTTCTTTTTATCAAATTAAGTAAAACCTTTGTATTATTTCCACTTATTTCCAGTCTTCTGTATGTGCGAAAATCATCGACCAACTGAAACATATCGACAGTGATGGACAAAAGGTTGTGATAATAAGTCAAGATTCATTTTATCGAGATCTTAATGAAGAAGAAAAAAAGAAAGCAAACAAAGGGGAATTCAATTTCGACCATCCAGGTAATAACGTTCAACTTTTTACATATTTTTACTTGGTCCTTGTTTACAAAAGGAGTCCGAAATTTTTGGGCTGGAAAATTTAGGTCACATGGCATGAGCTGCTCAGTGTCACTGCAAATGACATAGTCTCCTCTTTTTTGATCATGCGGTCTTTCAATCACCCCCTCCCCAACTAATCCAGGTAGGTAGAGTAACTTATGTTGTCTTTGGAAACCTTTGTTTCTTTAGCACTTTTTGGTTTGTTGTCTATAGTAATAAATGCCTAAAAATTCTTTATACCATTTTTTTTTCTTTTTAATTTAATTTTTTAAGTCTCAATTCTGTTCGACGTTTAAGATCAATAAAATCATAATTACAGAAGATAAGTAACCCATTAAAAACAGAAATATTTTGTTTTTTAAATGAAAAAACTTTTGGTCGGGGGAGGGGGAGTCAAAAAGGAGGAGGTCATGTCATTTGATGTGACACCAATCAGCTAATACCAAGTCATCTAAAAATTTTTAAGGACTGAAAATGGCCAGAAATTTGAGATCTCTTTCGTATACTAGCACTATTTACACATATAAACCTAGCAGAGCTACCCATACATTGTTGTATAGTTGCCTTCATCTCATGTTGCCAGCCATCTGTTTTTTTTTTTTTTTTTTTTTTTTTTTTGTTGCATACCCAGCTTTTGTTTGGGATACAAGAAAATTTGCGCTCAAGATATTTTTTCTTTTTATTTCTTCTATTTATAATCTTCAAAGGGTCATCTAAGCTCCGTAGTCATTACTTCTGCATCATTGCATGGAAAATTCTTTGATCAACATGCATTTTTTATATAGTTATTTATTTTTTTCTGTGATCAAAAACAGCTATTAGTCTATCTGAAGTAATTGTTGACTTCTGGTTATAAGCATGGCTGTAGTGGTGATGTATCAGTTATCCAGATATTAATTTCCTTTTATTTTCCTTCTCTTTGAGTCTGGAGTAATTAGCGAAAATTTCCATCCATCCATCCATAGCCTTGAGCCCCAGGAGAAGCATAGGCCATCTACAACTTTGTAGATACTTTTGTAGTGAGGAGTTCCTATTTCGGGATGAGGGTCTTGGCTCCACGTCCAACCTTCCCAGAAGGTACATACAGTGCTTAGCCTTCCAAAATGGTCACCCATCTAGTACTGGCCAGGCTCAACGTTGCTTAACTTCAGTGATCTGGCAAGAACCAGTGTGTCAACGTGATTATGCCGTGCAGCAAAAATTTAGTTTTGCTAAAAAAATAAACCATAGAGTTCAAATCATAATAAGGGAGGTAATTATTTTCTGAAAACTTGGAAAATCTTAGGCAAATTTAGCAATTTTCGCTAATTGTTTTCAAAAACTGTTTTCATTAATAATTAATTTTCTACTTGTTATAATGGAAAGACCTAACACCCCTCTGATAATAAATAGTTAGACGATGACTGAAAGGAAGTTAGAAAAGGAAGAGAATTTGACAAAGATGGAAGATGAAAGAAAGTAACTCCATACGCATGTCAGCGAAACGATCTTCAAACCTTACCCACTGACATATATATATATATATATATATATATATATATATCCTTTCTTGGACTATATTCTTGTTTTGTACTATTTGAACAATAAACCTCATTGTGTTACCAAACCAGTTCTATTAATTATTCCACCTTAGAATTATCTGCTTATATCGAAATCCCCGATATAATATTACCTTATTGCTTTTTATAATTTTTGAATTACTGTGACATGACAATTAAGTAGATTACCATTGGTTTTAAATGAAATTCCATATTTTGATTTTTGAATTTTGCTTGAATTATGAAGCAGCACCTTAACTTTTTACTTTTAAACATTTTACACAATTTATGTTCTCACCCCTAATCCTAACATTGCAGTAATTTGTAGCAAATACATGAAGATGAACTGCACCTTCCCCTTCCGATAATCATAGGATAGGGATCAATTCTAAACCCTGAAGCACATCAAGATAAATTGGGTTCCCTTTATTTACCCATAGAGTGAAGGAGAATTGTAAAGGCACATCTGATCATCTGAACATGAGATCCTGCTACATATTTGGTCCTATGATGTCATACATTATCATATAGTCTTAATTCTAAATTTTTGACTTCTAAAAGAGATTTTCTATTCTTTTCATAATTTTAACCTTGTATGGAAATTTTGATTCTAATCTTATTTTTTGCATTGAAATATTGCTACACTCTTCGCTGTCATTCCACAAAACAAAATGGCTTCTTTTTTGAAGGTCAATGCTGAAATTCTAAGCTAGTATGAAGTTAAAAAGGTAGTTTAAATTGGAAAGGTATTTTTTTATCTTGAAACTATATTGCTTTAGAATTTAATGCAGCTGTGATTGTTTTGATCATTTCAAGATTGACATTAAAATGTAAATTGTAAACATTATTTTGTTTTCATTTTGAAATATGCTGAGGAATGCGTGAAAAACAATTGCAGACGTAGGTCACCAATCGAGAGAAGATTAGAAGGAAAAGAACATTAGAACAGATTGGATGATTGGAGTGAGTAGATGTTCTACATTTTGCTTCCGCAGTTTTGGGTAATTGATATTGAACATAAGAGGAGAGTGTTAAAAGGAATGCTAACATTCTACATACTTGTAAGTATAAAAAATATAAAAATCCTTGTTTTTGATTTAATTTCGGTTGCAATGGCTTTTGATTTAGGACCAGTAAAAGACAGGATAATGTTGCATTTCTGTATTTACTAGCCTCCCCACAAGGGCTGGATGTAACACAAGATTGAGTTTTGAAGTGTGATTATTGATAAAATTACTCAGTTTTTCAAAGATCACATGTCTTTTATAGTAAGATTGAGTTACTGTAACATAAATTGGAATCTGGCAGATTTCCTGTTTTCATTTGTGCCTTAGAAATTCCATGGAATTTTCTAATTAATTGCTTTGAGATTTGATTTGCTTCTTATAGTAATTTACAGCAAACAGCAAGATAAATTTGATAAACTGAACCTATAGTTTTTTTTTTGTTGCTTCATACAGTCACTACTCATCAAGGCCCAGAGCCCACTCAAGGATAAGGGTTAATGGGTACTGTAATGGAAATTTGATAATTTATTTTAGAGGACTGCTTTTCAAGAACCTGTTCACATTAAACTTGAAAATGACCAAGTCATAATCAACTGAGAAATAGCTCCATGGTATTGTATTCTGCAGACAGGTAGTTCTCAGAAAAAAATCTCTGCTCATGGAATTTCCGCTTAAATTTAGGCAGAGATAGCGAGTAAGGGGAACTACTGATAGTTGTTGTAGCTAGTCGAGGTGGGTGTTTGCTGTGAAAGACCTACTGGTTAGGAGGGACTATAGAGTGAAGCTCAGTCAAGCACCTGCCATGAAAATAATGGTAGAGCAGAGAGAGGCTCGCAGCATCTCTTCTATGAAACAAAGGCTGCAGAGAAGAGAAAAGGACAAAGAGAATTCTAAACTAAAATGCTCGCCAGCATTGATACTTCTGCCCATTGACGGCTACTTTCCTGTTTTCATTTGTAATTAGCATTGTCCATGGAGTTTTCTACATGTTGTCTGGAAGAAATGCTGTATGCTGATGATTTCGTGCTTTCCTATGAAACAATGGAAGACCTTAAGTTCAAGATTTTGAGGGATGCTGTGGAAAGGAATGACCTGGAAGTAAATTTTACCAAAACCAGTTTGATGAGCAATTGTTCTAGCATTGGAAAGTTTCCCTGCTTAGCATGTTGATAATGTTAATTTTTTCTGATACTTGTAAGCATTGGATATGCAGAAAGTGTAGTGGAATTACTGACAGGTAGAAAGAGGATAACCAATTTGTGTGCAAGAAGTGTAAAATAATGGAGATGGATGAGAACTCAAATGTGCAGAAAGTATATTTTGATGACGAGGATATTAAGGTTGTTTAGAAGTTTTTTTTGTTTTTTTAAATTCATTCTTTTATAGTTGACACTAATTTGCTTTCTTGGATGGAAATCCTACTAAAGAAGGAAGTTCGATTTTGACCAAAGTTAACTCTTTTATACAACCCATCATCACAAGCGCATTTGAAGTATTATCATCACAAAAAGGTGCAGCCTATAAAATCAATTGTAGATTCTTTTATAAGACAGGGGCGCATTCGAAATGAATGTTTCTTTTTAGACCACAATTGAACCATGATGCTTGACTTATGTACATTTAACTTTAATTCAAGTAAAGATAATTTTCATAAAATCAACAGTTGGTTATTTGATAAGAAAGGGGCATGTTTAAACTTAAAATGAATCTATTATTTACAGATAATTTTATAAAATCAACAGTAGATTCTCTACAGTGCAATGTAGACTACAATGAATTGTGGACAGCTACTGTGGGGAGGCATGTGAAGCTTCCTTCCAGTACACTGCAGGGGGGTGGAGGGGTGGGGCTAACTAGAGCAGACACTCGATCGATTTGATTAAAAAATGGGTGGCTTCACCAATTTTGATAACCATCAAAGTATGGGAGGGTTGAACATTTGTTAGTGCTTGTGGAGATAATCAACAGATCGATTTTTTTTTTAAATGTTTTTTTTAAACAAAATCAATATTATGTACTTAATTATCATGTCGAAAATATTAATATATCCAAAAATTATGAAAATTCGTAGAGTAGGACAACCGCTATTAGTATACTATTTATTTTTAGTAAAAAAAAAAAGTCTATCGCTATAGACAAGAAATATTGCAGCCATGAACAAGTAATCTAAAATATTCGTCCAGAGTTATGTCCCATGTGTATAGTCTCTTATTGTCTACTTTATAAGGTCTAAGAAATATGCAATTTTACCCAATTTTCCGTATAAATTACTGCTAACTATAAATAACTTTTCTATTTGATGTAATTGTAATGTTTGGGTATATTACTATTTTCGGCATGATAATTAAGTACATAATATTGTTTTTGCTTAAAATAACACGTCTTTTTTTTTAAATCGATCTATCAACTCTATCTTAACAAACACCCATTTGTTGACCCTCATCAACGTTAGGTCTCCCTGCTAGTATTATCGAGTAAATTTAGATATTTTGAGTTATTTGATACGTTTATTTTTATTTTATTTATGGTTTTTTTTTTTTTACATCAGTTAAATCCAATTTCACTCATGTAAATTATTTAAAACTATTTGGGTGCTAAATGGTTGCTGCTATTAGTTTGATAATACTTGCAAATGTCATATGACAAGACCAAAAGACACTGCTTATATATATATATATATATATATATATGTATGCTGTGTATTTAGGCAGCATGTTTTCGTTTAGACAAGTATTGTTGAATAGCATGGAGTGTTCTTCCTTAATGAGCTCTTTTGTAATTTTTTAATTTTTCTAATTGTCGTTCTTATTTCTCAGTTGAATCTGTGCAAGAAAGTTCCATAGTCGTTTTCATTCATCTGTTTTTTTTTTTCTTTTGGTTGTTTTTTGAAGTACTTTCAACTGAGTTTCATCAGTCGTCTTCAGATAATTTTGATTATTGTTCGTTTAAAATCTGGATGCTTTTATATATATATATATATATATATATATATATATATATATATATATACGAGCAAACAGTTAATAAAACATGTTAAAAACACTTTGAAATGAGTTAAAAACATATTTAATCTGAAAAGGAAACACTAGATTCACTTATCTAGTGTTTCCTTTTCAGATTAAATATGTTTTTAACTCATTTCAAAGTGTTTTTTAACATGTTTTATTAACTGTTTGCTCGTATTATAAGCTCTATCTCCTATTTGGTTTTATCGAGCTTTTACATCTGGCTGAGATAACTTTATAAATATTAATTCTTTAATATTTATAATATACTTTAATTTTACCATCTTGGATCATTTTTGTAATTTTTATTTTATATATATATATATATATATATATATATATATATATATATGTATATATATATTCTTGCAGATTCGACAGAGAAATAAGAACGACAATTTGAAAAATTACAAAAAAAGCTCATTAAGCAAGAACAGTCTATGCTATGTAACAATATTTATTTGAATGTGTGTATGTATATACATATCATGCTTGATACAAGATTTTAATTTTTGTTTATTTAATTTTGTTTTCCAGATGCATTCGATCATGGCAGAATGCTACAAGCTTTGACAGATTTAGCGGCTTCTAAGTCTACGCTTATACCAAAATATAATTATATTTCTTGTTCAAGGTAAGTTTTGCTTTATCATCAGATTACCTTTAATTTTAAACAATAATTCAGCATTTTTTTTTAATGAACTAATCAACAGAATATTGTTAATATCACTTCAATTTGATAAGTAAATATGTTAATCAGTAAAGAGGACACTTAAATGGTTCATTGTGCTTCTTGCAAACTGGTTACTAAAATTAGAAAAGATTTTTGAAACATCATTAGAAAATATGAACACATAGAAGTTACTGCCAAGTCTGCTGAAAAGAAATTGAGCAACCTCTTTGGGGCTATAAAACCTAACACCTGTCAGTATCCTATATCTTTCTGAAGACATTATTCATCCAAGCATGGAGCATTGTTGACACATCTCGGATGCTGCACTAATCACTGGTCTCTCCCTCTAATCTTACGTCCTGCACTGCTTGCTAAGCTCCATTGCTGCAATGTTGCATCTCTGTTCTTGTTTTACATATAAGTATTTCCATGAGATGTGGTATTTAGTTCTCTCCCACTGCAAGAACTATGACACTAGGATTGGAAAGTAGGATTGAGAAGTCAACGCTCCTGAGGAGGGGCACTCTGACCTGCAAAAAAGTGCCTGGGAAGCCCCGTTGGCATTTCCCGGTGAGGGCGCCTCAGGCGATTATGAGATGTGCTCCGACTAACTTACTGCACTTGCAACCCTTCAACATAAATACCCCCAACTATTCCAACTAGCAGCAAAATCCCACCCTTTGACTAGTAGAGGTTCTCAGATACCAGAAAACTTTTACTTTAATTGCTTCTTGTGTTGCATTTTCAAATTTTTGGTGCAACTACATTGTAATAGCAAAACTCGAAAGTTTTAATATTGAATTTCAAGGCAAACCGATGGTCTCTACTTACTTGTCATGTTGCAGTAATAGATATATCCAAAATTATGAAAAATAATAAAGTAGAAAAAATCTTATTAAAGAAAACATTTTTTGACAAAAATTAGCTAAAAAAAAAAACACCAGATAGTTTCAACAGAAGATAAATAGTGTGTAACTATTGCCAATTTTTAAATATATTCTGTGTTAACAATCATAAATATTAGTTTCTTGCCTTGTTTTTAGTATGTTGGGGGCAGGACGGTCTGCTGTGTGTTAGACAATCCCGTCCCCAGGTATAATATGGTGAATGGATGTATTTAATGGTAGAGGAATTGAAAAGACTAAAGGTCGCATAATGAAGACGAAAATATACCATTAAATATCAACGAAACAAATGCAATTTATTTGCATAAATATACAGGAAAGAGGATAGAAAGAATGAGAGTTCATTGAGAGATAAGTAACGTTACTTGCAATTGACTGGCTAGTCAGGACACGGTGGTGGCTCATGGCCCCCACCGGAGCGGTGTTTGTCACATCTTGACTGGTCGAGCGTTCAGCGGAAAAGAGGGTGAAATATGAGAAACAGGAAGTGACGTAGGTAGGTCGCTCTTCTGAGTTAAAGGGCGACAATCGAGTTAGGCTGAGAGTGTTCAACTCCCACAAGTATAACTGAATTACTTCCCTTCTTATGTCACATGTTCCCAAAGAAATATGGTGAGGGTTTTTTTATGATAAAGGTCAAAAACTTCTTTTTTTTTTTATTTTTAAATAATGTGGTAATATTTAAGTACTTCTTACATTTAAATTTAATAGATATCATTGCTTTTAGTTGAAATTGACACAAAAAGTTAGTAGATACCGTTGTTTTTTTTTTTAATTTCCAAATTTCCCTATTGTAGTGTAGTTGCACCAATATTTTTCTTTTTACACAGTTTACAGTTCAAAGACATTAAAATTACCCAGATTAGCTTGCTCAGTCGTTGAAACAATGTTAATAAAAAGAAACTTAACTATTAACACATAATAACATCTAACTTTTTTTATAATGGAACCTAACAAAAAATCGTACAATAAGTAACTGTTAACAAAGGCAATAAAAGTGGCATCTCATAGTTAACTGGTTGGTTAAAAATAAACGAAGAAATTAAAGCCATTTAACTGGTAAATCCTATTTCTCACTGTAACTGCAACCAAATGCAATAGCAGTGACTTATGTATTTGCTTTAGTTTTTTATGATTTAAAATATTTTTAAGTCCTTTTTAATGTATTAGAGTCTGTAATTGGCAGTTTAAAGACATTCAAATTACTTGCAAATGTTTACTATTACTTTGAAGATTATGCAAACAATAGACTTTTTAACCTGTTAAAAACAGGCAAAAGTTATAACAGTTGACTTATAAGTGATTTATGCCATACTGGCTTTCATTAAGAGTCAAACTTCTTTGTTTACAAAACAATTTGGCAGAAGTGACATCAGACAAAAGGTATGGATGACCAACACTTTATATAATGTTACTTTCTTTATTCTTCTTTTTTTTTTTTTTTTTTAAAGCAAATATAAAAAATAGTTTTTATAAATTTTTACTTGGTTGCCACCTTAACATTTTCCTTTAAAATGACGACTTTTTGGTTTTTCGATATGCTGAAAACAAATATCACATTTAAATTTTCTGCAAATATATAGTTTTCCGGATATTAAGCAATATAATTCTTTGTTAAAAGTAGTGGCCATTATTATATGCATAAGCGCACACATTTTTGGCATAATTAATATACTCACTATTTCTACAGCTAGCTATAACATATACTGACCAAACTGGTCACAGGTAGTCTAGTAATAACAAAATTAGATAATAGAAATATTGAATTTCAAGCAAAACTAATAGTATCTACTTAATTGTCATGTCACAGTAATGAACATATCCAAAAATTGGGAAAAACGATAAAGTAGAAAATTAATTATTAATGAAAACAATTCTAGAAGTAAAGTGAGTTTTGCTTGAAAAAGAAACCGGAGAGGTTGAATTGTAACAAGTGAGGTAATTATTTTCTGATAAATTAGGCTAATTGAGCAAAACTCAATTTTTGCTAATGGTCTTAGAAAACTGTTTTCAGTGATAATTAATTTTCTACCTTATCGTTTTTCCTAATCTTTGGATATATTCATTACTGCGACATGACAATTAGATGGATACTATTGGTTTTACTTAAAATCCAATATTTCAATCTTTGAATTTTGCTCTAATAACGAAGAAGCACTGGATGCTTTTATAATAGCAATAGCAGACATCATAATGTTCAGCGCTGGACAAGGCGTACACTGCTATTTAATTTGACACTCATAGTTTTTAAATCAGTAATAAGTACATTTCTCTTACGTCCATCAAAATAAAACTTATATAACTGGATTCACAATAAAATTTACTTCAAAATTGTATTTTAATATTTTTCTTATGATTTGTATATTCAAAGAAATTGCTATTTAAATCCGACTATTAATGATGAAACTGGTCAGCATAGCATGACCGCTGGCGGTAGATCACTTTTTGCAAATAAGCAATTGGGGTGTGTTCACATAAATACTCGTAGCAGAAGTTGTACCCATTGACGACGTTTCTAGTTGTTTTAGCTAATTAGGGAAAAGAATTGTCTTTGCTACAGAATTTGAACGCATGTACGTCTTTTCAGTCAAAAGTTAGAATATCTCAAAGTTGATGCTTTGTAGTACAAAGATGAGTAAAGATAGAAACTATTTTCAAATGCTATTTAATAGCGAAAATATTAATTTCTTTTGTTCTAAAATTTAAAAAGAATTGTATAAAATCTTTTTATGCTAGAGTCGTTAGAAATACTGACAAGCGCTTATAAACATTAGAATTTTTGTGTGTCGTCGCGTGCACAAAAAAATCTGTAAACACACGTTTGTCAACTAACTTATGAACAAAGTATTCATTTTATTTTTGTTATTATTTAGAAAACATAAGTTTTTAATTATGGAAAGCAAAAAAGTATTTAAAAAAAAAAAATTATTTGAAAAAAGAATGACCGACAAGGACCACGCTTTTAAATGAGTTAAAACACACGAAGCACATCCAGTTAAGTAAAAGAATACCTTTTATTGGGTTTGTTTTACAATCCACAGAGGTATGAAAAGTGGCCAAAAAACAAATATATAACAAATAAATGTTACCAAACGCAAGTACTCTTCTACCTACCTTGATAAATTTTTGGTGTTGTAAATGTTCATTCTGTTCATGTAATGTTCAGCGTTACATGAAAACAAGAAAAAAATGGCCGTGATGTCTCTTGAAGTTTTGACAATAACTTAAAAATAAGAAATTGTACAAAATAGTAGTAAAGACTCACCCAATAATTGTCACAATAACTTGAAACCATTAAAAATGAAATTTAATTATCCTAATTAGTTTAATGCACTTGAGAACATAATTATAATCTGCACAAGATTTACTTCCATTTGATATACTGCAAGTCATATTTTGTTAATAATTTCTTTGAATTGTGTCATGGTGGCCATCTTGGATTTCCCGGTTGCCGTCTTGGATTTTTCACAGTGTAATGATGACAAATGATAAAGTCCATCAGAATAACATTTCGCATGATGATAAAGTTTTACCTCCCATTTTTTAAACTGTTTTTTTTTATGATGCTTCTACTGGAAGCCGTTAAAATGAAACTTAATTATGCTAATTAGTTTAATGTACTTGAAAACATAATTCTGATCTGTACAAAATTTTCTTTAATTTGATATGCTACAAGCCATATTTTGTTATTAATTTCTTTGAATCATGTCATGGTGGCATCTTGGATTTTTCATGATGTTATAATGGGAAATGAAAATGTCCATGAGAATAATATTTCTTATGATGATAAAGCTTTACTTACCATTTTTCTTAGCTGTTTTTATGATTTTTCTACTTAAAGCTGTTAAAATAAAACTGAAATATGCTAATTAGTCCATGTTACCAAGTGAGATGGTCATAAATAACGCTAACTGAACCTTCATAGTATTATGATATGTTCAAAATTTCATAATATCTTAAAAAGATCTAAAGATACAACTTTTTAAAGATGGGTTAGTCTGTAAATTGTACAAATTTCCTACCATTTTCAGTCAAAAGCTAATATGCATTTGAATAGGACTGACTTAAGGCAAAATGTCCAGTGAATCACACGCATTTTAATACTTTGAATGGTCATAACTCCAGTTCTAATGGGCCGATTTTTAAAAACTAAATATATTATTTCTTTGTTTTTTATGCTCTTTTCAATAATGCTTGATTTAAGTTTATTAGATCTAAAGAAAAAAATGGTGTGATGTTGCTACTTATAAATATGAGCTTTAGTTCTCAGTAGCCTAGTGATAGCTAGTGAAGCTTTGCTTGGGATGAATATAAGTAATAAAAAAAAAGAAAAACTAGCCCAACTAATGCAAAATTAAAATTATGACTCATAATTGTATCACTAAATAATTTTATAGAGTTCTTCATTGTTAGAGTGAAATATCAAAATATTGAATTTCAAGTAAAACTAATGGTATCTACTTAATTATGTCACAGTAATAAAAAAATTACAAAAAATGATGAGATAGAAAATTAATTGTTAATGAAAACAGTTTTCAAGACCATTAGCAAAAATTGAGTTTCACTCTATTAGCTTAAGATTTTCGGTTTTCAGAAAATAATTACCTCCCTTGTTATGATTCAAACTCTTCTGTTTATTTTTTTAGCAAAACTCAATTTTAGCTAATTTTCATTGATAATTAATTGGTCCCTCGACAAAGGAGGGATTGGACCTAGTAATTCACTCCCGTTTTTCTATTTGTTTGTTCGCACTTTTCTCAATAACCACACCTTGGATTTTTTTTTTAATTTTGCACAAACATTAGTCATGGTGAAAGTAAATTTTTGGCAGAATGGATTTTCCAGGATAACTCTGGTTGCTCCCCTAGGGGGCATTATAGGGATAGAATTGCCCCCAAATCGTTCAGCTGTTCATTCATTCACACTTTTCTTAACAACCATGCCTTGGATTTTAAAAAAATTTTGCCCAAGCATTAGTCATGGTGAAAGTAAATT
Source organism: Euprymna scolopes (assembly GCF_053919585.1). Classification (NCBI taxonomy): domain Eukaryota; kingdom Metazoa; phylum Mollusca; class Cephalopoda; order Sepiida; family Sepiolidae; genus Euprymna; species Euprymna scolopes. Next base: position 176,834,197 of record NC_136482.1, read on the forward strand.
TTTCACTTGTGGAGAGGAGGGGGGGGGGAGGCTCGGCTTGTTTTCTACCTTAGCAGTTTTTGTATGTGTTCATTGTGACATGACTATTAAGTAGATATTATTGGTCTTACTTGAAATTCAATATTTTGAATTTTGCTATTATAATGAAGAAGCACCTTTCATTGATATACTAGTAGATATCCAATCATGCAATCTATGCTAATTTCTTTTTTTTAACAGATGTGAAAAAATTCATTTTTAGCTGAGAAACACATTTAGCAAATTCATGAATTTATATAATATGTATTTTATTTTAAATTATATCTTATTTTTTTCTTTAACTCAAAAAGTTGAAGAGCTATGAAGACATGAGTGGTACCATTAAAATGAACGACTTTTTATGCTCCAGAATTTATTTTTCAACATAGTCACCACTGTTTTCAATGCACTTTTGCCAGGAATTAAATGGTGCATTTCTGCTGACCCACTGTTGTGTAGCGGTGGGTTTATATATGTGTGTGCATGTATATATATATATATATATATATATATATATATAGCAAAAATGGTAATTAGTAAAAACCTGGAGAAAGTGCTCAATACAATTGCAGAGCAAACACATATATTTTTATTTTATTACTGCTTTATCTGTCTAGTTACACGTTTCTGTTACCGAATCGTATTATCCAGCAACCTCGTCAGACTTTAACAGAAGTGGTTATTATGATTTGAAAAAAAACGATATTAGAAGAAGACAAAGGAAAAAAAGGGGCGGGGGTGATCTCAATTCTGATTTGATAACATTTAAGATTTGATAATTAAATAAACATAGAAAAGGGGTGGAATTGAGTTTAAAGACTTCAGTCAGATATGGCACTGATCGAAGTATAGAGAGAGAGACGTAGAGGGGAAGAAGGTGGAAGAGAAGAGCTATCACTAGTGTTCTGTCGGGCTGTCATGGTGTCATATGGAATTTAACACGTTAAAATTCATGCGGATTGGGGGGGGGAGTTCGTAGTAACTAAGATGCGTCCTCTTAAAGTAAGTTAAGTTATATCCAATTTAAGTGATTTACCTATTTAAATGCATTAGCTATAAAAGGTCTCTAAGAAATTAAGTAAATTGAATTAAAAATTGCCGGGCATGGATTGAATAGGTATAAAATTATAAAAATATGCATGTAGGTAGATATAGATGATAATAATAATAATGATAATAGTAACAGAAAGTGATAATAATACCAGAATGATAAGATAAAAATAATAGTAAAAATGAAAGGAAAGGAAATTGAGTAAAAGTGTGTGTATGTATGTATGTATATATATGTATATATATATCTATATATCTATAAAAGTGAACGTATCTGTCTGTCTGTCTGTCTGTCTGTGTGTCTGTCTGTCTGTGTACATTTCCCTACGCAATAACTCTGTCAATTTTTAGTCTATAGACTCGAAATTTGAAATACCGGGTACTGAGATTTGGGAAAATCGATGTGACGGGTGTCAGCCAGAAATTTGGCTGTTAAGGGGTCAAATTTCAACGATTTGACCTTTAAGAACTCTACCAAACTCCTCCGACAATTTTGGGTCTAGACACTTGAAATTTTAGATCTAGGTTCCTTGAACATGGATCTAACTTAATAAAGTGATTTGAACCCGAAACAATAAATTTTAAGGGGTCATAATAGGGGTCAAAGTTTTAAAACATTAACCATTTTTTTTGTTTTTTTGCTTTTTTTGCACAGCATACACCTCCAAACACCCGAGCAACGCCGGGCACCCCTGCTAGTATATATATAAAATAGAGATATATTTAAATAAGTATAACTAACGCGGCGAGTTTAGGGCCAAATGCAACACATATACATGCATGTACACAGAAACATACATATACATGCATATGCATATATATATATATATATATATATATATAAGTATATACACATATATATATGCATACATATACAAACACATACAGAAATACAAATAAATATGCACAAAAATAAAAAAGAAATATATATATATATGTCTGAATTTGTGTATCATCTAGTGCTATATTGAATGTGTTTGTATAACGACTAGCAATTGTTTAAACAGGACATATAACAATTATAACATTAGGGGAAAAATAATAGTCTCTGGGGTTTACATCAGCCAATGGAAAATCATACCTGATCTATCTTTGGTTATGATTTCACAGATTCTCAGTAAAGCTGCAAATGAAGATTCGTGCAACTCAAAGTCTTGATGGTATTTACAGCAACTTTATTCCGGATGTTTCTCCCGTTGGAGAGCTGCAATGCTGGTCGTAGACTTTTACCATCGACATTTTCTCTTACTCGGAGCCATTGCTGTCCATGACTGTCTTCTTCTGACTCCGACCACGTCTGCTCTCTCTGACTCCCAACTCTTGACTAACAGATATGTGCCTTTCAAGATCTCTCGTTACGTCATTAGTATACATTACTAAGATAATCAACTAATGTTTTTACATGTCATTATTCTAAGTTGTCATCTGGATTGCTATGATAAGTTTTAAGTTACATTCCTAAATCAATGTAAATATTGTGGTGGGATCCTTCTACTGCTCCAGTAGATATCTCACTGCTGATGCAATCATCTATCTACATAAGAGCCAACTACGTCCAATGATGGAGTACTGTTGCCATATCTGGGAAGAAGCAGCTTATCCTGCTTTGACAGAGTTCAAAATAGACTTCGTAGCTTAATGGAGGATGCCCTTTTCTCTTTCCTGCAACCTCTTTCCCACAAAAGAGACGTTCCAAGCCTGTCTCTGTTTTATCGTTATTTCCATGGCAAGTGCTCGTCTGAGCTCCAATCTATGGTTTCCCCTCGCGAATCTTTCACGAAAAACACCTGTCTAGCTGAAACCACTGTCAATAACTTTCCCCACTCTTTATCTGTGCCTAAACCTAAATGTAGAGTCCATGAACAAAGCTTCTTTCTCAGAACTGCATGCCTGTGGAACTCTCTTCTGTTAGCCTGCTTTCCAGCTGACTACAATTTGGTTGTCTTCAAGTCCAATGTAAACAAATTCTTGATGAACCGTCCCATTAAATAATCCAATTTACCAATTTTCTAATTTTCTACTACTAACGATTACTAAGAAATTATCCCATTGACTACTGTACACTCAATAACCTTTATCCTCGAGTGGCTTCCTTGATAAGTGATGACCCCTTTGTAAAAAAAAAAAAAAAAAATTTATTTTGATTATTCTAAAACATATTTTAGCTGACAAAACTTTTTGGCTTGAATAATCATAATTGTCGACTAGCACACCTTTGGCATTGCTCTGCCAATATCTGACAACACATCCATGACGGGTTGCTTTTTTAGAGTCTTGCACTGTCAATATCTGCAGCAGAGGGATAAAACTTTCAGGTCATGAATGCATAAGTACAGTCATCATAACCATGCAATTTGCAATCCCCTCTGATCCATTCAGTTGAATAAAAAAAGTAGGAGGCATTACCTTTGGAATGATTCCTTGCATATATTTTATTTTATATATGTATTTCCTACATACATCCATACATGATGATGATTTCAACGTCTTGTCAGACGAGTGCCACTCCCTCAGACATTTAAAATCCATGAGCCCAAATGTCTGAGGGAGTATCTATACAAATATGATGTTACAGAGTCTTAGCTTTGTACGACAGCTAAGTCTCTCTCTCGGTTCAAAATGTTGAGATCCAGCAACAAGCAAGAGCAAGATAGCCAGCAACAAATTAAATTGCAGACCAGCTTAATGCGGGTACTGGTCTTCCGCTTTATGGTTTTTTAAATCAGAGATTTGCTTCTCCTAGAAAGGTTGCCTTCACCACGGCTTACGGGAGCCCTCTCTACCCCAATACACATATACACACACACACAAATATACACAGTGCTAGTTGGCCGTTGACCCCGAAAAAGAGTTCATTCGCCCATCCATCCATCCATCCATACATACATACATACATACATACACACACACACACACACTGACAGGTGAGATTTCTATAATAGATTTCCTTATGTAACTTTCTGTTTTCTGTATGAAAAGTTTTACTTTAATTTTACTTTTCTAGGGAAGAAGGTGATCTTCTTGAACAGCCAGATGTGATTTTTGCTGAAGGAATTTTGACGTTTTATTTTAAGGAAATCCGTGACATGTTCCACATGAAACTATTCGTTGATACGGATGCAGATACTCGACTTGCAAGAAGAGGTAATTTGTTTATTTTTTATTTATTAGCATATTCAGTTCAAATGGTATACTGATTGCTGTGGAATGAGCAAATCAAGTTCCAATTCAGTTCTATCATTCATATGCACCACTACAGCATACAGCCCAACGCATGTTTACAGTTTAAATTTGGAAAACAAGAAAAAGTAACTTGTTTGTATTACTTGTCTTATTATTCTCATCTTGAGTGTTCTTTGTACAACATTTCAGTCAGATTGTCCTTCGACCGTTTCAGGCAAGTTGGTTGTTGTTTGGAAAAGAAAAGAGAAAAGTTACTGGCTCCGTATATATTTTCGTATTCTGTGAGTTAATCTCTATTTTATGGTTATAGTTTCGAATTTGTGAAACGCGATTAAAGAGAGATAATCCTCTATTGATCTTTATTAGTGTTATTTCCCCTTTATCAACCAATTTTTTTTTTCACAAATTTGAAACTATAACCATAAAATAGACTAAGTCACAGAATACGAAAATATCTATGGAGCCAGTAACTTTTCTCTTTTCTTTTCCAAACAACAACAAATATGCCTGAAGACGGTCGAAGGCCAAACCAACCGAAACGTTGCACAAATAACACTCAAGATGAGAACAATCAATACAAGTAATATAAACAATTAGCCCTCATCTAAAAAATTCAGAACTTTAAGATCATATTTATTTTTAAACAAGATGAATTTAAAAATTGGCTAACCGGTTTCAAACCTTGCGCAACAGAGTTAAATCAAAGTTAAGATAACGATTAAGATAAAAAATATCATAAAATGGAGATTATAACAGGGGAAAAGATATTAATGATAATTGGAACGACGAAATATAAAAGGGTTTGGTACCATAAATGAACAATGTAATGGGTAGTTAAAAGTTATAACCATAAAATAGATTAAGTCACAGAATATGAAAATATCTACGGAGCAAGTAACTTTTCTCTTTTCTGAAGACAGTCAAAGGCCAAACCAACCAAAACGTTGCACAAATAACACTCAAGCTGAGAACAATAGTCCGATCAATACAAGTAATATAAAAAAAACAGCTCGCATCTAAAAAATTCAGAACTTTAAAAGTAACTTGGTTCTCCTCTTGATCCCAATAAAGCTGAATGCTGGAAGGAGGAAGTTCTACATCAATTCTTGGATGTCTACCAATATTCATATTATTTGGATTCTTCAAACTTCTATTCTCACCTTGAGTGTCATTTTCACAATGTTTCGGTTGATATGACCTCTGACCTTCTTTAGATGTATCGTGTCGAACTCTGGAGGAATGTTTCTGTCGACATCAGGAATCTGAACAAAATTTTGAACGGAACCTTTTATTTATTTCACGGGGGCAGTATGTGTCTCATTTCATCAGCCATGACCGCTATCCAGTCAGGGCTGACAGTTCAATAATATACACCTGAAGAAGGTCAGAGGTTACATCGACTGAGGCATTGTGAAAATAACACTCAATATTAGAACAGTAGTCTGAAGAATCTAAATAATACGAATAACCAATTCTCATCTGAAAAATTCACAAACGTCGACCAATATGACAGACATTTCAAAATTGTCTTTCCCAACTGGCATTGGAGCAAATGTTGTTTAAGATTTGTAACAGTCATTTCTAATTGAAAACCTTGTCTTTTAAAAATAGATGTTACAATTGTTAAATGTTCACCCAGTATCTGTTGCATTACTTTTACAGAAACAGACAGGATCATCTCTTGTATTAATGCTTCTAATTGTGTTTCTCGATTATTTACCTAGCCTGATGTGGGTATTTCAACTAGTAGTTAACATATGAATTATGTTTTTGCTATCATTGACTGAATAGTTAATGAAATGTATCAATAAATTCTCCCCCCCCCTCCCTTTTTTTTCAATTTTCTTATTTTGTTCTATCTGAGGATGGGGCATTCTACTGGATGCCAGACATTCACCCACTGTCTTATACATTCCAACCGAGCGATCTTTTTAAGATTTTAATCGTCCCTTTTAGTGCAATTGTTTGTATCTCTGTTGCACTTGGTTCATCGGGTATATTTGCCAGGTAGCTTTTGAAATCCTTTTCCATGAGTCCAGTTGCTCCTATAATTAATGGAATGATAGAAATTTTCTTAAGAATAATGTTTCTTTGTATGGCATACATAAGACTTTTGTATTTCGTTATCTCTTCCAAGTAATAATGTGTGTGTGTGGCATGTGTGTGTGCGGTGATATGCCGATCCAGTTTGGTGCTTCGATCATTGCGAATATTTATTTTATGGATAGTGTTACTCAAAGTAATGTACTCAGGATAACCGATACATAATTTTGCTGAGAAATTCCTATAATTACTGAAATGATAATAATTTCCCAATGTTTTTTGATGTGGGACAGTGACCAATGTGTTCGTTTGGTGTATTTAAAAAACGTTGTCCAGGAGAAAAACATTCTGAAGTTATATATTTTTTTTATTACATGTTAAACATTCTGACATTGGTTCTCTCCTCCATCAAAGGACAGATGAGAATATAAGTAAAGTCGCTTGTAGAATTGGATACTTAACCCGTTTTATTTTTATTTTTTTTATATCTTTTTAATGGCCTTGAATAAACATAAAATTGCAACAATCCCAAATGACCTTGATACATGTTCATAGAACAATGTCAAATACATTTGCTACTGTTTATAATGATATTCAGTTTTTGAAGATTTTTTTTTTTCTGTTATGTAGTTTTGCTTAATATCTAAATAAAGTTTTAGTTTTATTTCAGAAAGTTCTCCAAACCTCTATCTCTACTATTGCATAAAAGGAACTTTGTGTGTGTGCCTGTTCATTCCGTATGAAGTTGAAAACGGGTGGGCCGATTTTTATAAAATTTCACACAAATGTACTTTATGTGCCTGGCAGTGTTCTCAGATAGGTTTTGTATCAGAATGGCTTCAGTAAGTATCAATAATCAAAATAATCCGATCAAAGAAGGAACAGGCATTTTTGATCAAAGTTAACATCTTACACAGCCTAACATCACAAGTTCATTTGTGAAGTTTTATTATTACACAAGCTCCACATATAAAATCGACACTAGGTTCTTTGATATGTCAGGGCCATGTTTGAAATGAATGTTTCTGTTTAAAGCACAATTGCACCATGATACTTGACTTTTGTATTTTAAACTTTAATGCAAGCCATCATATATAAAAAATAATTTTATAAAATCAGCAGTAGATTCTCTACAGTGCAATATAGACTACAATGTATTGTGGACTAAGTCACTGCAGGCAAGCATGTGAAGCTTCATCTTGATGAATCACAATAGGTCCCCAACTAGAGCAGGCAAACTGTTGATTTGCTTGAAAAATTGGTGATTTCACCAATTTCGATAATAAAAATATGGGAGTGTGAAACATTCGTTGATCATCATTTAATCCTGGGCAACATTGGGTTTCCTTGCTAGTTTTATGTAGTTTTGTTATAGAAATACATTTTAAGTCTTTGCTAAACAACATTTTGTTTTATGACATAAGTCATATATTTCATCAACTGTTTTAAATTGTTTGTTTTTTTTGGGTTTTTTTTTTTTGTTTTGTTTTATAATTCCTTATTTTTACTTTCAATTTTTAGAGTGGTGTGAAATATTCATGGAATGAAATTTTAAAAAAACAAAAAAAATAATGCATGCACCCCCCCCCAACTATACTAATATTTTAATTAATATATCTGAAAACTATTTTTTATTATATTTTTAATGTGAAGACCTAATGTCTGAATGCATTCATTTTTTTTTTTATTTATTTATTTCAAATTTTTGTAATTTTTAATCTAAGTAAATTAATTTCTCATTTTTATTTTCATCTTTTTAAAATTTTCTGTTGCCATTTAGTTGCAAGAGATGTCCAGGAACGTGGAAGAGATCTTGAGAACATCCTCAACCAATATACGACATTAGTTAAACCAGCATTTGAGGAATTTTGTCTACCAGTAAGTATTAGTATATTTTAGTATTAATTAGAATTCATTTGATGCACTTCTCATACAAGTGTGACCATTATCCCCAGGTTTTGCTTCACATTGCCAATTTTTGTGATGGTGTGTGGATACTGGTCATCATGTTTCAGGATTGACGTATTTTTCTCTTGGACAGCCAACTGGAATTTTTTTTTGAAAGATGACAGCACTTTTGTCTTAATATATATATATATACATACACAGGGTGACCAAAAAAAAAACAAAAGAGGCCATCTAGAACATATGCTGTAGAATGGAGAAAAAAAAAAAAAAGGCCAAAGACCCTAGTGTTTTGATGTGATGTTTTGATTATAATAAACTAGTTATGACGAAAGTTTTATTTAATTCGGACAAAATAGTAAGAAACAGGGTCTAATTAGAACTGGGGCCCGTTTTTTATGGGTCACCCTGTGTGTGTGTGTGTGTGTGTGTGTGTGTGTGTGTGTGTATGTATATATATATATATATATATACATATATATATATATATATATATATAAGCAGTTCAATGGTATTGTGTTCCACATTGAAGCAAACTATCTTGTAATATAATAAGGGTAGGGCTGGCTAACACAGATTAGAAACTCAGACAGATCCATCTTAGCTGAAAACTGCGTATGTCAAAAAAAAAAAAAAAAAAAAAACAATAATTAATGTCAGAATCAAGAGAAAAAGAATTAAATTATTAAACAGGTTACTTGTTCAGTTCATTATAAACTCCAACTAATTAGAACAATTAAAATAGAATTTTTCAAAACATAACTCGGTTCCAGAACTAATTTATATTTTAAAATGCATTTTGTTTTATTAAAGTATGCTGAAAAAAAAAAAACTCCAAAGAAACAATTGCTAATGAATTCACACACACACACACACACACACACACACACACACACACACACACACACACACACACATATACATATATATATATATATATATATATATATTTACTGGAAATTGCTTCAGACAAAGTATGAAGCCACTTGATGTAAAGAACTAAAAAATAGCAAAATACAACTTCAAGGTCCAAAACTGGCCAACGATTAGTGTTAGATGGATAGATTTTAACCCAGAAAACAGCAATTCTTCCCCCATTGTCAGAAACATTGTTCATGGGATGTGAAGACTTATGAATAAAGTAAGGGGAGCAAGAGTTACGATGCTGCTGATGGTTCACTCTTCTAACTTTCTGATACTTAAGCTATGATAGATTGATTCTCCTTAGTTATGTGTTGTTTTGGGCGAAATTCTTCTCACAGAATTCGCCCCCCCCCTCCTTTTAGGATCTTTCATTACATTATAGATATCTACATTATAGATAGTTTCTTTTGAAAATCTATTCACCAACTTATTTTAACTGAATCATTTTGAATCTAATTAATCCCCTGAAATGAACAAATCAGATGTTTTACTGCGTGCATATGGGAGGGGAGGGGGGTTAACTTTTTTGTGAATCGACTTTTGTCTTTTAAGAATTATTTGACACGTAACCTCAAACATTTATGGCTAAAGGACACGTCATTGCGTATTATTTTTTATTACCGCACCTCTCACCACCCATGTTGCCAAATGGCACAGACACGTCACAGCACACGCATACATGCATACTCACAAAGTGCTGCTGCATATGCACTTATGCACTCGCATTGCCACGTCATAGCTCACACGCACACACATTGCCACGTCATAGCACACACACATACACGCACACACACATTGCCACGTCATAGCACACACACGCACACACATTGCCACGTCATAGCACACACACATACATACACACACACACACATTGCCACGTCATAGCACACACACACAATTGCCACATCGTAGCACACACACACACATTGCCACATCATAGCACACACACACGCACATCACCACATCATAGAACCCGCATGTGTACATGTATTTTGATATAGCACACACTTGTATGCATACATTGGTATAACGCAGCAAAGAAATATATTCACACATATTGTCACATGAGAGCACACACACACACACATATATACATGTTGTAACATTACATGCACACGCACACACACACACATATATATATATATATATATATATATATACTTTTTAATTGTTTTACATAAGTATTAATAGTTGCTACACATTCATGAGCATGTTTCAGTCAGCCAGTTATAAGTAACTAAAGATCTCTTCAGGTGATATTGCTTATACAAAAGTTTAGTATAAAACGTTTTGTATAAGCAATATCTCCGAAAGAGGTCTCTAGTTACTTGTAACTGGCTGACTGAAATATGTTCATGAATGTGTAGCAACATATCAATGTTCATGTAAAAACAAATAAAAAGCATATCCTTCTTGCCCTACTTTGGTATTGAGCATTTTTGTATTAAACTCGTTAAAATTTCATTGGTTGCTTTACCTCTGGAAAATATTAACCTGGAATTATACATACACACATACACACACATATCCATTCTAGTAATTATAGGAGGAACTGAACTTATGAAAAAGAATTTAAAAAACTACCTGGCAAATATACCCAGTGAACCAAGTGCGACTCAGTAAAATAGCAGGCACTGGCGCTCATGGGCAAAATGAATGTACTGTGCTGAAGTAACAACGTTAGTATCTATAAACCCATTCTTAACATGGGGATTTGATTATGTGCTGTGATTTCCCTATGTTTTCACCTAACGTGTCAACATTGAGTCACGAGGAAAAAAAACAACAAAAAAAAAACATTGCAGAAGACCTGAATAATGATTCTTATAGTCTTAAAAATTTTTCCTTTTAACTTTGTTGTAATTTTTTCCGGTGATTATCATAAAGTATAGGCTTAATTTTCATATAAAAAAAGAAATTTAAGGTAGTATTTTTAATGACTATCTTGGACCAATTTGTAATAAGTGTTTTAAATGAATAGAACACACACTTTGTTTTCCACGTCAGTTGTTAATGCTCCACCTAGCTTTTAAATGTTTGCCTTTTCTGTTGGTAAGGTGTATTCAATTTTTTACAAGGTATTTTGGTAATGTGGAAGCTAAGCGTGTAATCTATAATAAGCACCGTAGAAATTTGCGAAAAATTGAAAAGGAAAAAATGTAAATGCTAGTGACAGCATTAACAACATGAGCGGCCAACAAGTGAGTGTTCACTGTAGTAGAACGTTATAATTCCAAATTTAAGCCTGTAAGCACTGATAATTGCCTGTAAAATTTATGAATCAGTAGGGGGGGGGAGTAAATGGTAGGAGCAGCATTGTTCAGATCCACCAATCCTTTTTTAATTAAATTACAATTTGAAAGTTATGTATGTTTTAAAGGTAAGCATGTCCAACAGCTGACCCTAATTGGGTTTCCATACTCTACTAAATATTTGAAGCTAAATATTTCAGAAAAAAAGCCAAAAAAGGCCAAATTGATAACTATAGCCAGATTTCCACAAACAAAAAAGCCAAATTGAAAAAAACAAATAGTGTGTAGGTAAATATATAAGTATTTATGTATTTTACACCTAATTATTGTTATTTATTATGTGCTTGTGTAGATTGGTAATGTTTTAAACTAACACATTTCATATATATTTATATATTAAAGAGTTTCACTTCCAAATATTTGCGTTTTTTATTACAATTTGTTAAAAAAAAAAAAAACAGAATTTTATTAAAAGAAATAAAGTGATGAAATACAATAGTTGGCAAAAAATAAGTTTGTTTTATTTAATTCAATAAACTTCCGTATTTTTTATTTTCTGCATTTTTATAAAAAGAAACGCAAATATTTGGGAACTAACCTCTTCAATTTAGTCCAGAGTTAATTACATGTAATAGTTATATTTTGTGTGCTTATGTAGATTTGTACCAAATTAAAATTTTTCCAATGTCCCTTCCTCTGTCCATGTTAAAAATGGTTTTCTAAAACCTTGTAAGTTTTAATTATTTGGAGTTATTTCCCTTGTTTCTTCAGCCTGCTTTCAAGATGGCGTTGCAATATGGTCACTGTTCATTTAGCCACAAAATTTGATTATCTTATTTAAAAATAAAACAACTTAATCAATTTACATGATTTTTGGTCTACAAGATTTTCTTTCCATCATGGGTTTATACATTTTTCTATTTTTTTGTTTTTTCATGGGGGAAATTCTGGACAAGTACCATAATAATAATAATCCTATATAATAGACACACCAGTTAACACCAAATCTCTGAAATGAAGCAACGATGAGCCTGGCTAATACCAGATGGGAATACTTTTGGGAATACTAGGCGCTGTATAGGGTGGCAGGACAGCACTATTGTCAAAGGAAACATATTACATCAGTCACCTACTTTCCATGACATCACGTTACCCTGATTCCAGAGGCTGAAGTGGGTACTCGACCTTGCCCAGGGATCTCCCACAGACTAGCAGAGGGAAGGAGGTGTCTGCAGCCTCTTTCCCACAGAAAAGGTGTTGTGAGCCTGTCTCTGCGCTATCATTATTTTTATGGCAAATGCTCATCTGAGCTCCAATCTATGCCCTCCCCATTTGCCAAACTTTTACAAAAAGCACTTGTCTAGCTAAAATCAGTATCAATAATTTCCCCTACTCCATATTGGTACCTAAACCTAAACATGGATTCCATGAACAAAGCTTCTTTCTTAGAACTGGCTGCCTGTGGAATTCTGTTCCGCTGGTCTAATTTCCAGCTGACTGCAATAATGTCATCTTCAAGTCCAATGTAAACAAGTTTAAATAATCAAATTATACCAAATTTCCACTACTAATGATTACAACGCTATTGTTCCAAGACTACTGTACACACCACCACTTAGCAAGGCCTTGAGTGGCTTCTAGACTTTGATAAGTGGTGGTTCTTTTGTAAAAAATAAATAAATTAAAAAATTTAGAAGCTTTCTAAATTTTTATCTTTCAAATTCTGTTAATTTTTTTAACACTTTGCTTTCTGATTGTTTATTGTGATTTTCAATGCTCTCAATTATTTTAAATCTATTAAAAAAATAAACTCTTTATTCTATTGATAATTTGGACTTCATTTCTTTATTTTAGACCAAAAAGTATGCTGATGTGATAATTCCAAGAGGTGCTGACAACACAGGTAAAGCATTTTATGAAATAGATTTCCATGGTAACTTTTACAATTAAGTTTTCTGATATTAATTTAGCAAATCAGGTGACCACAAATGCCTTGAGGAAGAGAGGTAGATGGAGAGTCATAGCCGTCAATGCCTGAACTAGGCAGGACACCACTTGAATTTGATAAGTGCTTTTTTTTTTTTTTTATTGAAATATTTACCCCCCCCTTCCCGACAAAGGATGGATTGGACCTAGTAATTCACTCCCGTTTGTCTGTTTGCACTTTTCTCAATAACTATGTGTGGGATTTTAAAAGAATTTTGGACACACAGTCATAGTGAAAGTAAATTTTTGTCTGAATAGATTTTCTGGGATGACTCTGGTTACCCACTAGGGGCCATCATAGGGGTAAATTTGCTCCCAAATCATTTATCCATTCATTTGTTCACACTTTTCTCAGTAACTACCCCTTGGATTTTTTAAAATTTTGCATAAACATTAGTCATGGTGAAAGTAAATTTTTCACTCGTGGAGGGGGACTTTGCATGCTCGACTTGTTTTTTTTAATTATTAACAAAAGATTAAAATGACTGATTTGTTTATGAAGAAATTGAAATGAATTCTGAAGAAAATTTAATTACAAAATTATTTTGTAATTAAATTATTTTCAAATAAGATTTAAAAAATTGTTTTATGCTATTGCATATTTTATTTCAATAAATAATCGATTAAAAGTAATTAAATGTGTAATTACACAGTGGCAAGAGAAACACTCAAATATACACCCAAGAAATGATCACACAATTTTATTAATATAGACATTTCCAATGTTATTTAACATATTTTGATATTTTGTAGTATTGAAACAATTAATTGGAATTGAAAATTAGAAAACTCAATTGTTTGAAGTATTGGAATTGGGATCAGAAAAATTTTGCTTATTTTCCAATGGCAAAAACGATTCTTTTAATTGTTTTTTTTTCTAACTTAATTTTCCATTACTGGCACTAATAATATGACAAAACTTATTGATTTTAAACTACCAGTAAAACTAAAATCCATAGATCACCCCCACAAGTTCATTTTTTTATGTTTGTGGAAATATATGCACATACGTATTATTTGGATTCTTCAGACTGCTGTTCTTATCTTGAGTATTATTTTCACAACATTCATCTCAAGAATCCAAATAATATGAATAATTATTTTGCATCTCAAAAATTCAAAGCGTTATATGCACATATTACATGTTTTTGTTTTTTTATGGTAATCTGAAAATGTAAAATAAAAAAAACTCTCTAGCTAAAATATTAGAGATTTTAAAAGAATTGGTAATTGTATTTTTTTTTTTTTTTTTTACTTTTTTATGGTAATCTGAAAAGTAAAAAAAAACCCTCTGACTAAAATATTTAGAGGTTTTAAAAGAATCGGTGATTATATCATATTCAGAAAAAAATATTGAAATCGTCTTATCACTATTAGTTAGTGTTATGTAAAAAAAAAATGCCTTTTAAATTTGCTTTAAAACAAAAAAACAATCGCACCACCTTGTTCAAATAAATTATTAATTTGAAAATAAATATTACAAAAAAAATTAAAATTGTTCTTCTGATTGCATGGTAAATTCACTAAAACAACTTTGATCTTTTATTTCAGTGGCGATTGATCTCATTGTTCAACATATTCATGAACTTTTACGGCCGAGTAAACACCAGTTTTTTTCGGTACCAGATATCTCGGATACTTTATATGGATTCCACTAGAACGACATCCACTCCGTGTGTTTTTTTTTTGGTGCTGTTTATAAATATTTGGAAAGAATAAAATTCTGACCTCTGCTTTTATGAGACTTTGGATTTAATTATTCAGGATTTTTAATTTGAATTTAATTTTTATCTTCAATCCATTATTACACATCATTTTATAAGAATAAACTTGTAAATGAGTCGATTTTTATTGATGTGTGTGTGTGTGTGTGTATGTATGTATGTATATATATATATATATATATATATATATATATATATATATATATATATTATTTTCAATTTAAAGTGCTTTTTTATATTGGTGATTTTTTAAACCAACACATTTCAGGTGAAAACATTATTGCGTACTTACATGTCATATCGAAATCAGTATAAATTTTGAAAATTACAAAAAATAATCCAATAGAAAAATAATAATTAGGAGTAAAAATAAAATTTATCAAATTACCAAGTTTCATTGTATGTTTTAATATAGAAGATTTGTGCAACCAATTTAGTATGACAAATAAGGGAGATAACCTTTGACTTTAATTGACTTAAATTAAACATGTTATGTGGGGACGTAATTTGTAGCTGATTTTTTTTATACTTCTAACTTACCCTATATGTGCTTCCGGGTTACTTTAGCTCACACTACTACATTTATATTTACTCTCTATTGCCCTCACAACAGCAGAGTTACTATCTTTAAAAGCATACCTGAGAAAATTGACCAAGTCCTATCTGCTTATCCTTCAGCTAACATTCACGTATGTGGAGACTTCAATGTTCACAACGTCGAATGGTTGACCCATTCAAACAAGACCGATGATGAGGGGAGGTTCTGTCATGATTTCTCCATTGCCTATGACCTCACTCAGATTGTTCATGAACCCACCCGTGTGCCCGACAATGACGGCCAGTATGTGAGCCTACTAGACCTTTTTCTCACAACTTGCCCTGAACTGTGTTCAGTTTCTGTTCTGTCACCTCTTGGATCTTTCGACCACTCTGTTGTATCAGTTAAGATAAAAACGAAATGTAATAAGTCCCCAGACGTACCTCTCCATCGTACAGTATATCGATACACTAAGGCTGACTCAGATAGCTTCCGTACATTTATATCTGATCTACCTCTGCATTCCATGTTTAAAAAGGATGTGTCCTCTATAGTATCAGACCTGACGGAATGGTTAATTGTAGGTATAGACCGTTTCATATGCTCGAAAAAATTCCAGCAAAAAGCTAACAGCCAGCCATGGTTCTCTTCAGAATGTGCTGCTGCCATTGTGCACAGAAATCACTTTTTCCACTGCTTCCAACGTAATAGATGTATGGAAACTAACGCCGCTTTCAGGACTGCCAGCAACCATTGTAAGAAAGTAATAAAGAACGCAAGAGAGTTGTATGCTCAGTCCGTCAAGTCCAAAGTAGCTGAGCAGCGGCTTGGTTCCCACCAGTTTTGGCAAATAGGAAACAGAATCCTGAACAGACGCGTGTGCTCTATCCCAACTATCATAAATGGACCTGAGGTAATCTCGTCAGCATCAGACAAAGCCAAACTCTTTGCCAAGAACTTTGCAGCTAATTCTACCCTTTGCGACCAAGGCCGCCAACTCCCAATATTTCCTCCTGTATCAGAAAACATGCTATGTGATATACGTATATCTGTACGTGATGTTGCCAAGCTAATCAAAAACCTTGATTCCAGTAAAGCAACTGACGGTATTCCAATTATAGTAATCAAAAAACTTCAACCTGAACTAGCGCCCATACTTACAAAACTGTTTAAACGTTATTTTAAGGAGAATAGTTTCCCATCTCCCTGGAAAATTTCATCAGTATGCCCTGTATTTAAGAATTCAGGAGATCGCTCATCCTCCTCTCAGTACAGGCCAATAAGTCTCCTGTGCGTCATGAGTAAGTTGCTGGAATCTGTGTTAAATACAGAAGTAATCAACCATCTCAACAAAAATAACCTTCTTAGTGACACTCAATATGGTTTCCGTTCTGCTAGATCTACAGCAGATGTGCTTACAGTTATATCTCATAGGATTAGCAAATCTCTTGACGGAGGCAACCTTTCTAGGGCAATCGCTCTTGACATATCTAAGGCCTTTGATAGGGTATGGCACAAAGGTTTACTTCACAAGATCTCTAGCTATGGTATAGCTGGAAATGTCTTCTCAATTATTAAATCATTTCTTTCTGATAGGTTCATAAGAGTAGTAGTTGAGGGGCAAAAATCAGAAGCTCACAGTATTAATGCCGGTGTCCCTCAGGCGTCCATCCTGGGCCCAACTATTTTCCTGAGCTACATTAATGATCTTCCAAATCACATCCTTACATCATTTGTAGACATTTATGCTGACGACACTACCATTTATGGTAGCACATCTAAGACAGTAAACGACCAAGTTCTCTCCGATTCTCTCTCCTCTGATCTTAAGCACGTAGTACAATGGGGAAAGGAGTGGCTGGTTACTTTTAATGCATCTAAAACCAAGCTTCTCTCTTTACATCATCAACATTATAATCCACATCTGGCATCAATTGAAATGAATGGCTCTCGTCTTCAGGAGGCCTGAAGTTTTGACAAGCTTCTGGGCTTGACCATTACTCCTGATCTTAAATGGAATACGTACATCAAATCTGTTGCCAAGGCCGCTGGAAAAATGATGGGATCCTTCTACCGCTCCAGAAGATATATCACTACTGATGCAATTCTCTATCTCTATAAAAGCCAAGTACGTCCAAGGATGGAGTACTGCTGCCACATCTGGGCAGGAGCTGCTAGAAAAGACTTGTCCTGCCTTGATAGAGTTCAAAATAGACTTCGTAGCCTCATAGGAGATATCCTTTTCTCTTCCCTGCAACCTCTATCTCACAGAAGAGATGTAGCAAGTTTGTCCCTGATGTATCGTTATTTTCATGGAAAGTGTTCGACTGAGCTTCAGTCTATGGTCCTCCCTCGCCTAACTTTCACAAGAAACACTCGTCTAGCTTAAAACACTATCAATAATTCCCCCCACTCTTTATCTGTGCCTAAACCTAAACGTAGATTCCATGAACAAAGCTTCTTAGAACTGCATGCCTGTGGAATTGTCTTCCATTTTCCTGCTTTCCGGCTGACTACAATATGGTTGTGTTCAAGTCTAACATAAATAAGATCTTGATGAGCCGTTCCATATAAGTTATCAAATTTACCGAATTTTCATTACTAATGATTACTATATTGCCTGTGTAAAAAAAAAAAAAAAAAAAAAAAGGACATGAAACTATTACTACAAATATTATGATGTATTAGCCAAAAAGCTGCCAAAAGATCTGTTTATTACATTCTGCATTCTTCCTTGTGCATAATCATGTTGACACACCGTTTCTCATTGAATCATCAAAGTTAAGCAATATGTAGCCTGGTCAGTATCAGATGTGGGACTATTTAGGAATACCAGGCGCTGTATGTAGGAGAACATTGACACTTGTCTGCAAAACGCTAAGATCGTCATTTCTCTTAACGGGGATATACATGTGACTAGGGACAGCTTGTGAATTTCACACTTCCATGAAACTTTTTCCTTTGGAAAAAGTTGGTTCAACCCATCTAGTTCAGTTTCAGTTCAGTAAATTTGGTGAATTTCTAACTCTTAGTAGAAGTAACATTTTAATGTTGACTCTCCATCCTCCCATAACACACTCAGTATCCCAATGGCGCTTCATACTAAATATAGTATGATTCTGTTGAATACATTTGTAGGCTGTGAGTATTCATTATTTGTACTTGTGAGGATCTATGAATAAAATAATAAAGCTCCTGAAGTGTACAAAAGTGTCTCTGCGCATCGGCTCCATGCACCTTTCCGCTAAGAAAAATAAAAATAATAGAAATTAATCCGACCAATGGGAAGTGTGCGTGCCTTATGAACAGCCGGCATGTTGTGGGAGCCAGTTGGAAGAGATAAATAGCCAAGCTTTTGTGAACTGAAAGAGAGAAGAGGGCCCAAGCAAACATGAAACAGACACAGCATCAAGCGAAAAACAGATCCACTTTCGAAGACAACACTTTTCTGCTAAGGCTTATCACAAAACCAAAAACTGAAGAAAAGATGCCGAAAACGATATTGCGTGTCACTAAGAAGGTTATTTTTGCTGAGATGGTTGATTACTCCTGTATTTAACACAGATTCCAGCAACTTGCTCATGATGCACAGGAGACTTATTGGCCTGTATTGAGAGGGAGATGAGCGATCACCTGAATTCTTAAATATAGGGCATACTGATGAGATTTTCCATTTTTATATACATTAACCTGGGTGCCTTGCCCGAGTGTTTGTAGGTGTGTGCTGAGCAAAAAGAAAAAGTTGCAGTAGGCAAGCAGGCTCAAACCTGTGACGTGAAGGCAAAAAAGAAAGTGGAGGTGTGTATAAGGGTGTTGGCTGAGCCAAAGAAAAAAAAATTGTAAGCACAAAAAAAAAAAATTAGGAGTGGTAAGCAGGCTCAAACCCGTAACGCGCAAGAGGAAAAGGAGTTGAAAAAAAACACGGTCTTATCGATGCGCCCGATGTGATTGTGACATCATGGGCGGTCGAAATAATGTCTTTTATGCAACATCGTTAATGCGAGATTTGAATGACTTCCAAAAACGTCAACAAAAAATCGACCCCCTCATTGTAGAAAAGTTGAGAGTGAGCGAATTAATGTTTTAGCCAATTTTTTAATATTTGTCGTCCGAAGAGTCAAGCTTCAAAACAATACTGATCTTGTGAAAATCCGTTGCCTCTATCGAAAGTTTTAGGCAGACATTCAAACATACATACATACATACATTTAAACAGACAGGTGAGGTGTGCACACACACTAGACGTCATCACATATATTGACAAGTATACACTCAACACACTAGAAAAGATACAGACAGTGATACGAACATACACGAACACTAGGCAATCACAACATATTATGTATACACACTATATACACATATTCAATAGATATGTTACACACTTTAAAGATATGTAAATATATAAACACGTTACATGCATCAGTTATATAACACCAATACTCTCTGCACTTTTCCAGTGAAGGTCTGATTAGTGTTTTTCCTCCTCGGTCTTTCTGTCTTCCTTGACTCTTCATAGGTACTTTGTGTGGTATCAGACGAGACTGATTCACTTTCTTCTTTTTTTATTTATTTATTTTTTGAAGGAGAGTGGAACAATTTATAAGAAATCTTGCAGTTTTATTTTCCTTGGTTTCATGTTCCTTCAACCATTTCTGTTGCAGTTTCCATTGTTTATAGTTTATATTGGTTGGGTTCCGCATTTAAGGATTTCCTTAAGATTCCAGTTATTTTTATCATCATTGCTGTCTGTTATATAGTCTCAGTCTTTCCTTTGATTTCAATTTCTCTTAATCTTTTCTTTTCCATGTTTTTTAGGACGGTAAATACTATATTGATTCTTTTAGTGTTCTCTATTCCTTTCAGTTCTCTGGCAAACTTTATATATTTGCATCATTTTTCTGTCTCTTTGATTTTTAGTCTACTGCAATGGCAAATGTGATTAAATGCCTTAAAACTTGGTACAAACCTGTTTTTGTGCAGCCTGTCGTGTCTGATGCAGACAAAAAGAAAGAAGAAAAGAAAATAATGGCTGCTGCTGCTTCTTTTTATATGCTGGCAACCTTGTCATATGAAAATCTAATGCTTCCAGTTTAAATAAAAGCCTTTGGTTGTTGGAGAAGCGAGCTTTGACAGCAGTGTGTCAAATTTTAAATTGTAAATTGCTACTTTGAAGTGCAGTATAGTTAACAAGCCATTAGAAAAAAATGTGACTAACAAGACGATCGTTTCAATGCTTGCTGCATTCATATGCGTAACCTTTTTGGGGGGGGGGGAAGTATGACGAATATTGATGTTCTCCAGTTAGATGCCCATTCTTTTTGTTTCCAAATTGCTGTGCACATTTTCTGAAAATATTGAATGATGTTGTTGCCCCCTTTCTTTAAAAGTTCAGCTAGAAGATCATCTATTCCTAAAGATTTGCCTGCCTTCAAGTCTCTAATTGCTTTTTCAACTTCTGCATATGTTGGTAGAGGTTTATCTTCTTGGTCCTTCTTAGCGTGTTGGTCAGCTGGTCGGACGTTTGATTTCTTGTAAAGATTTTCACATGTCTTCCATCATTCTTTAACTTACGACTCTTCAGTAAGCATTTCTCCAGTCTTGCTTTTTACAAATCAATAGCTGTAGTGGGACAGATTGCTGAAACAATCTTTCACTTGGTGATACAAGCACTAAAATTGAAATTTGTCAGGTTGGCTTTTGCAGCCATCTTGAAAACTGGCAGGCATCTTGAATTTTCTGATGGCTAACATTCTTTTCTTAAAATGTATGTTCTGAACGTCATTTGTGTGTAAATTTTGGTGCTTGTATCACTAAGTGAAAGATTCTTATGGAATATTGAGATAACCTGCCCCACTACTGGTTGAAACTGTCTTGTCAAATTTTTGACAACATTGTAATAGGTTTTTTGTAAAGTTGGTGACCGATTTGTTTGCTTATAGTTTGCATTGTTCATCAATTTCCCGTCGTTTGTCTTTCCACATCATTCTCTGGATAACTGCATTTTGTTCTTTGTATGCCGCCCTGTCTTCTGGTTTGAAGAGGTTGCTTGCTTTGATCGTTCTTCTTTTTTCTACTTCTTTCAATGGTTCGTTAGAAATCCATGAGAAACTTGTGTTATTTTTTTTTACTTTTTGGGATGTTTTCCTTGGCAATTTCTAGCATGATGCTCTTTCCTGTTTTCCATATTTCATTTAAATTTACTCTTCTTCACACCTCATAGCAAATCGGATGTGGAACAAGTTAAGTGCTAAAATAGCAGAGGAACAGGTTGGTTTCAGACCAGGGAAAGAAACTACTCAACCTAAAAATGATACTTGAGAAGAACAGGGAGGTAGAAACAGATGTTTATCTCTGTTTCATCGATTATAGAAAAGTTTTCGACAGAGTGGTACAAGAAGTCCTTTGGAATGTGATGGCAGATATGGGATTCCCCATACACATAATTGATCTCATCAGAAACCTATATATTTCCCAGAAAGCAACGATAAGAACAACTCACAGAATGACAGACTTTTTTTTTAAATTGGCCAGGATGCATATTGTCACCCCACTTTTTAATATACTAGCAGGGCGCCCGGCATTGCCTGGTTGTAAAATATGCTTAAATATTTATTATATCATATTTGACCCAATATATATTTAATAATGATTTAAAAAGTTTTAAAAAATATGATTTGTGCACCACCACCGAGAATCAAAATCAAAACGTTTAGCTTACAATTTATTTTAATAATGATTTAAAAAGTTAAAAAAAATATATATAGTAATGATTTAAAAAGTTAAAAAAAAATATATATAGTAATGATTTAAAAAGTTTTAAAAAATATATATAGTAATGATTTAAAAAGTTAAAAAAATATATATAGTAATGATTTAAAAAGTTAAAAAAAAATATATATAGTAATGATTTAAAAAGTTTAAAAAAATATATATATAGTAATGATTTAAAAAGTTAAAAAAAATATATATATAGTAATGGTTTAAAAAGTTTAAAAAAATATATATAGTAATGATTTAAAAATTAAAAAAAAAATATATAGTAATGACTTAAAAAGTTAAAAAAAAATATATAGTAATGATTTAAAAATTTTAAAAGAATATATATAGTAATGATTTAAATAGTTAAAAAATATATATATAGTAATGATTTAAAAAGTTAAAAAAAAATATATATAGTAATGAATTAAGAAGTTAAAAAAAATATATATAGTAATGATTTAAAAATTAAAAAAAAATATATAGTAATGATTTAAAAAGTTTTAAAAAAATATATAGTAATGATTTAAAAATTTTTAAAAAAATATATAGTAATGACTTAAAAAGTTAAAAAAAAATATATAGTAATGATTTAAAAATTAAAAAAATATATATATAGTAATGACTTAAAAAGTTAAAAAAAAAATATAGTAATGATTTAAAAAGTTAAAAAAAAATATATATAGTAATGATTTAAAAAGTTAAAAAAATATATATAGTAATGATTTAAAAAGTTAAAAAAAATATAATGATTTAAAAAGTAAAAAAACATAATGAGTTAAAAAGTTAAAATAAAAAAATGATTTGCACACCACCACCGAGAATCAAAATCAAAACGTTTAGCTTACAATTTATTTTTTCCTCGGCCATTAATTACTGATCTATAAAAACATGTTCGCTGCAAGGCTAAAAATTAAAACATGAACCAATAGCTACTACGTTGTGCATGCATATTGGTAATGCCGATGTTCGACCTTCACCTGGCAAATTTTTTTTTTTTTTTAAATTTTCACACTTTTGTACCGATTTCCCCGGGCTAAAACCCAAATATAAAGTTTTGGGTGGGTTCAAATACCTTATATATGAAGTCTCATGTCTTTAGACGAAAAACTCTAGGAGGAGATTGGTAGGAAACATTTTTTAAACAAAAATATGTATGTATACATAAATATATATTGAAAGAGTTTTGGGTTTACTATAAACTTTTTACACAAATATTATGCAAGCATAAATCATGTAGAATATCTGCATGAATATGATTACACGTAATAGTTAATTAAAGATGATTATCCCATGAAAAAACCGAAAAAACTAATAGGGAATTAATTACAATGAATGTTTAAAAGAATATGCAAATTAGCTAGAACTTTTGCTAGTGAATGCAATTCCACGACCCATATATAAGCAAGTTGTATTTTCTTTTTAAATAAATAGAAAAAAGGGTTTTTAATATTTAATATGAATATCAATACACACACAAAAAAAAAATTATAGGAGTATATATATGTATATATATATATATATATATATATATGCCGGACAAGTAATGTGAGAAGCACTTGAAAATCACCCAGCAGAAGTCAAAATTGGTAGAAGAGCAATCAACAACCTGAGTTTTTCTGATGATGTAGTTCTGATTGAAACATGTATCCAGGAACTATAAAACTTAACCAGCAAGGTAAAAATTGTCATCATCAAACAAATGTAATAACCCAGGTATCAAATGATTAAAACCTAATTCTAGACAATTAAAATGTTGAAAATGTAGAAGATTTCAACTACCTGGGTGCAATTTTCACAACCAAACTAGATGACACCAAAGAAGTAAGACGACGCATCGCAATGGCAAATACAGCAATCATTACACTAACCAATATCTAGAAAGAGAGATCCATTTCACAACATGCAAAGAAACAATTCCTGCAAGCTTTGGTATTCTGAATAGCAAGATGTGGAGCAGAATGTTGGGTCTTGAAAGTCGGCATGAGGAAAATTACTGCGTCTGAATTGTAGTATTATCATAGACTTCTTTGTGTAAGCTGGGTGGACAAACATACGAACGAATCGGTTCTGGAGAAGATTGAACCATGCCGAAGACCGCTAGACAACATCAATGACAGGAAATTGCGATTTTTGGGACATGTGACCAGAACAGACAGCCTAACAAAAGATCTGCTCTTTGGTACAACCCCTGGCAAAAGAGGATGTAGACTGTAAGTATAGTCGGGGAAACAGAAAGTCGGAAGAGAATTCCAAAGTTTAGCAGTTCTGGGGAAGAAACTATTAGAGTAGAAGGCTTTCTGGAATCTGGGGATCTTTATTGCATAGGGTGGGATTTTGCTGCTTGTTAGGTTTGTCGGGAGTATTTACGTCAAGGAGGTACAAGGGCTTGTAATTCGTTGGAGCATCAACCATTAAAATACTTGTAAAACAGGCAGAGAGATGCAATATTTCATCGATAGAACAGAGTTTGAAGCCTAGTTGACAGTTCGGGACCTATTAGACTTTTTGATTTTTTTTTAACCCTGTCCAGGAATGAGAGACAAGTAAAAGATGCACCCGCCCAAATGTGACAATAATAATCCATACATGGGTGAATGGTGGCTTTGAGAGGTACAGGGTACTTTCAGGGTGAGTAACTTTCTAGCACGGTAGAGAGAACCCACCTTCCTCACAGCAGCCTTGGCAATGCCCTTGATGTATCTGTTCCAACTCATGTTCCTTGTGAACGTTAAGCTGAGGAATTTGAACAAAGCACTTTCAGGTAATGTATCATTAGCCATAGCTATTGGTGGTAGAGAAGGTTTCTTGTAATTATTAAAGGAAAGACACTTAGTTTTGATAGCATTGAATGTTACCATCCATTTTTGTCCCCATTCTACTACAGACTGGAGGTCTTCCTCTAGGTTTTCCGCCATTGCCTTGGATATGTGTTCATTTGTTTTCCTCTCATGCATGTTATAGAGCATGGTGTCGTCAGCAAATATACTCATCTAAGAGACAGTTTTATCAGGGAGGTCATTTATGAATATCAAGAATAATAAAAGTCCAAGGATTGACCCCTTGGATACATCCGCATTTATATCATATTGTTTTGATGTACAACCATTGAGGACAACCTGGATTCTTCTCTTATTAAAAAGGATTTAATTATGTTTAGTATTCGTCCAGTAATACCATAGGATTTGATTTTCATCAGAAGGCCATCATGTTAAAAGTCGTAGATATATCTAGGGCTACTACCCTACCTTCCCCTACCTTATCCAGTGCATGGTATATACGTGCAGAGATTACAGTCAAGATATCTGCAGTAGAACGGGCTTGCCTAAATCCATATTGTTGGTCAGGCAGAAGTTTAGCAACTGTAAGATGGTGGCCTAGAAGTTTGAATAATTATGGACTCAAATATTTGGGCAAAAAGAGGGAGGAGGCTAATGGGGTGATAATTTGATGGGTCAGTTCTTTCACCAGAATTCTTATAAACTGGTACTACAGAAGCAGTTTTCCAGCAGTCAGAAAAGCAAGATTCGTTAAGGCATTTGTTGGAAAGTTTGGAGAGAACTGGAGCAACCTCAGCGGACCATTTATTTTAATAGTACAGATGGGATAAGATCAGATCCACATGATTTTGAGGTGTCTGTAGGTTCGTTTCCACATTCAAGGGTTTTCCTTAAGATTTTCAGCATCATCATCTGTTGTATTGTCTCAATCCTTTTGGTTCCGATTTCTCCTCATCTTTTTCCAAGTTCTTTGAGACTGTTCCTAGTGTTCCTAAAATTATTGGTATTAATATTGATTTTTTTCATGTTTCATATTCCATTCAATAGTCTGGCAAGTTTCACATATTATTTTTGTTTTTCTGTCTCTTTGATCTTCACCCTGTGGTTTGCTGTGACAGCAAAATCTATAATTTAACAGTTTCTTTCCTTATAACATTTGGTCTCCTTGTACCATTTGTCTGCATGTTCAAATTGCAGTCGTTTGTATAGTTCCCAGTGTACTACTTCCCCCATACAGTTGTGTCTGTTCTTGTATTCTTTTGAGCTCATTTGTCTGTACTTGTATTATTATTATTATTTGTACTCAGTTGGAATTCTTACACAGGCTATTATCAGAGATTACTCACTGACAATAACCAATAGTGTGGTGTTCCCTGGAGTCTGGATGACAACAAGTCTCTCCAGATTTCCAGTACTCCATATCTTTCAGTAATCTTTGGAAATGACTTTGCATTATTGCAACTGTCGTTAACCATTGATTTCTCACTGACAACACTGGAATTTGGGTGGCAATTAGTCTCCTCAAGGTCTCAGCACTCTTCATACTCACCCAGTGCAGGTTCAGACAGTGTTTTCCCTCCTCGGTCCTTCCATCCTCCTTGACTCTTCAAGACTGTTTCGTGTGGTACCAGCTGGGACTGATGCCATTTTATAAAATTTTCTTTTATCATTCTATATGATAAATATGAGTACTACTGCTACTACTACCATCACTTTCATAGATTCTTCATGGTAAATTCAGTGGAATTTTTACTGATATTTTCTTTCCTGTAAATGCTTATTGTTATCAGTGGTAGTATTATTAGAATGTGGATGTGCTCCTTCCTTCATAGGGGCACATATGCCGAGGGTGATTCATGTCAAATTTGATTCAATTCTGAGAAGTAGTTTTGGAGCCTACAAGTGATGAAAAGACAGACAAAAATATCCAATTATAATACTGATATTAACAGGATAATCTAATTAACTCCAAATAGGAAGTATCCACAGAAGGTAAATATAAATAAGAGCTACTTATATATTTTATAATGCAAAATATCCATTTTTGCTTTTTATAAGTATACTAACAGGCCATTCAGCGTTGCCCGGTCATAAAATGCACTTAAATATGATATTTTATAATGTATGCTGATTTCATATTTACTATTATAGAGCCAGTTCTCTATTGATTCTTATATTGCATCCAATATATAGCTGTGATTTCAAAAGTTAAAAAAAAAATGGGTGCCATCAGCTAGAATCGAAACCAGAACATTTAGCTCTTCAGTGATATTCACTACCATATGACCTAAGGACACATGGACATCAAAACTTTAAAAATTAATGTATTTAAGCATCTAAATGTATATTTGCACATGCGTAGAGGACTTATGTAAGTCGACCTATGCCTGCCAATTTCCGATTTTTCAATTTTAACCACTTAGCTGCTATTTTTAAAGGCTAAAATCAAATCAAATTATTCCCACAGCTCCAAATCCCCTATATATCAAGTTTCAAGTCTGTAGACCAAAAACTGCCATAGTAGTTTGGTAGAGACCGTTCCACACACATTCACTTTTATAATATATCTAGGTGTACATTGCAAAGGAAATGTTAAGATTAAAATCTTGAGAATTTTTTTTTTTCAATTTCAAACCAACATATGGAAATCTAAATTCTAGATTGGATCTTTTTTCTATTTATGTTTTTATTCAAGTAAAAAAAAAAAAAAATGAGATAAAAATTTCTACTTGCTTTACATATATACGAACAAAACTATCTGATCTGGCCTAGGTATGTAATAAAATTAGGTATGAAATAAAACATACTACTACGATCAAGGATTTTAACAGAGAAGCCAACAGACGAAAAAAAGGGGTAAAAAATTCAAATATATAACAAATAAATGTTACCAAAGGCAAGATAAGTTACTCTTCTACTTACCTGGCTAAGTTTTGTGTGCTTTAATATATTTTAAAGCTTTTATTTGGTTTGAAAAAGTACTAGTGTTGAGTCGGTAAGTTAAACCAACCAATCAATATGGTCGACGATAACACGCTGTCTTCAGAGTGTCGTTCATGACTCAAAAGTCGAAAAATAAACAAAATGCTGATAGAAATCCACACAATAATTGTCATAGTGATAATTATCACTTATCCTAACAACACGAATATTATTAATTCAAGTCCAGTTTACGCAGTTGTTGAAATTAACTTTAGAAGATATTCTATAATTAATTGAGACAAAATATTTAAAGGCCAAATGCTCTTCCTGATCCCAACCAAGTGGCGTGATGAAGACCAGTATTGAGATCACATGCGTCACCTGCACTTTTTCTTTTTCTTTTAACTTTGTTTTAAACTCAACTTAATAAAAAAAGCTTCTTTAAAATGATATACATTTCCTTAGGATTAAAGTTTTTGTTTTAATCATTTTAATAATTAATGCTAGCTTCTCTTTCCCTAAACAAATGCAACAGCTGGTGTGAACTTGCTCCTTGCATTAAAAAGTGTTAGTTACTAACATGCTGTCATTCGCAATTATTTAAATTTATGATGGCTAAGTAGTCCACCATGCCAATCTGACGATAACACGCTGTCTTCAGAGTGTCGTTCATGACTCAAAATATATATATTTTAAAAGAAAAAGAAAAGGCGCAGGTGAAGTATATGATCCCAATACTGGTCCTCATCACAGCACTTGATTGGGATCAGGAAGGGCATTTGGTCTTTAAATATATATATATATATATATATATATATATATATATATATATATATATATATATATATATATCCCCGAAACAGTGTTTCATGGTAAACAACTGATGATCCCTTGAAAAAAATAAAAAAATTGTTATTATAGTAAATTCGAGAGAGTTGATGCAGTGATTGCAGGTGATTAAATGACTTACTGACTAGATGGTTTTTTAACGAATGATAAAAAGTAATTTTTTGTATGGTTTCAAATGTTAAAAGCTTCAAAGTATATATATATATATATATATATATATATATATATATATATATATATATATATATATATATATATATACTAGCAGGCCGCCCGGTGTTGCTCGATCATAAAATACGCATAAATATTATATTTTAATTCATATAGAAACTGAGACATGTGCATGCGAGTATTGTGATTTTTCTAAACAGTTCACTTCTTGTAAATAAAACAAAAAATACTCAAGCTGATATCGAAGCCAAAACCTAAAGACAGTGAGTCAAGTATGATAAGTATAACTAACCAGTTCGACATGCTCCTCAGAAAGTTTTTTCAAACCAACTCATACTTAACATAAGGAACCTGTAATGTGAACCATTCATGCATGCGCAATCATGAAACAGTTAGCAAACAGAGAAAAATCCGACGACTCTCACATACCAATTTTTCAATTTTGAACCTTAGAAGACACCCTTTTTCCAAATGAAAACCTATTAAAAAGTTTTCCCCATATATAAATAACCTATATATCAAATTTCAAGTCAAGTGTGTATAAGAAGAGTTGATGTATGGTCAAACCTATGAGAGAGGAGAGAAGAAAGAGATGTTTTTAAAAAGTTATATTTTTTTTTTACACAGTGATCACCACTTATCAAGGCCCGGAAGCCACTCAGGGATAAGGGTTATTACAAGTACATTACATTAGTGTGGAGATTTGATGAAGTGTTTACTTAAGGGGGCGGTTCCTTAGGAATTTGTTAACGTTGGACTTGAAGACATCCAAGTTGTAGTCAGGTGGGAAGCAGGCAGACGGAACAGAGTTCCGCAGGCGTGCAGTTCTATATATATATATATATATATATATATATATATATATATATATATATATATATATATATATTCTTCTATTAAATGCAACACTTATGCTCCTCTAAATCTGTAATCACACACAATATGACTCGTAAAGAAACCAGTTCAAATAACAAGATCTGCCGCTATCAATTTATATATATATATATATATATATATATATATATATATATATATATATATATATATATAACTTTTTTAAAAACATCTCTTTCTTCTCTCCTCTCTCATAGGTTTGACCATACATCAACTCTTCTTATACACAATGCTTAAAACTTTCATCAGACACCATACACACACACACACACACACGCACACACACATATTGATTTAAAGGTTATGAGGGTTTTTTGAAGCATGAAAACGATGTTACTTTTTTTATTAAATATTTTACTTTTTATATTTCAAGCTGTACTCTGTTCTTAGTCGCAAAAAAGTATTGAATCGAAATATATATATATACACACACACACACACACACACACACACACACACACACACACACACACACACACACACACACACACATATATATATATTTAAAGTTTGTTTTTAAAGGTCGTTACTTTCAATGTATACCAGGAAATAAATGAAGGTTATAAAAAAGAAAACGTGAGTCTTTGAATTTTCAACAAAATTTTGAACTATATATATATATATATATATAGTAATTTATAAAATATATATGGCGATTAAGCTACACTGAATATTCCGCATTTCATTAGCCTGAAGAGTCCTAGAGTGGATGAAACGCGGAATATTCAGTGTAGCTTAATCGCCATATATATTTTATAAATTACTAACTAGCTCTACCTACGTATTGAGCACTTTTGAAGTAAATACTTAAAGTTTACGCATAAATCTATACTTTCGTATATTAATTTTATGTGAGTAAATTAAGTAGTTATATATATATATATATATATATATATATATATATATATATATATATATATATGTAAATGGAAATTTTTAGATAAATTATATATAATTACAACAAAATTTATTGTTTGACAAAGGAGTACAAATAATTTTTAAAGTTTTTTCCTTAACCCATGGATTTTCAGTAAGTGGCTTATCTCATCAGAGGAAATGTTGTTAGCAAAATAGATATGGCTTATTATGGATTTTGATTATTAGCACATGAATTGAAAATGAGGTGATAGCTTTTTTAATTCTACACAATTTATCTCAGAATTTCCATTTATATCATTGCTCTATATCGTATATTGAGTTTTCTTTACCTGCTTGGGATCGTTTTATAAATATTGATACTAATATTTATTAAGACTTTACAATGATTGGATCACTCTGACAAAACATTGAAAAGAATAAATGTTTAAATTTCCACAGCATTTCTCGTGGTTAACAATAGCCGAATGGATTAGGTCCTTGCTAATGAAGCCAGGGATGGCTTCTGTTGCTGGGTTCAGATCTATCGACTGGTGTTAATCGTGACACTCTGCACTGATGATTCCCGAAAGGGTGAAGCACTAGTGTCTGTAGGTATTTAATAATTATTATAGTAAATAATTATATATATATATATATATATATATATATATATATATATATATATATATAAAATAAAAATTACAATTAAATTTACCAAAATGATCCAAGATGGTAAAATTAAAGTATATTATAAATATTAAAGAATTAATATTTATAAAATTATCTCAGCCAGATGTAAAAGCTCGATAAAACCAAATAGGAAATAGAGCTTATAATACGAGCAAACAGTTAATAAAACATGTTAAAAAAAACACTTTGAATTGAGTTAAAAACATATTTAATCTGAAAAGGAAACACTAGATAAGTGGATAGTCCTTAATCCGCGGAGTTTCGTAGAAATACTTTCCTTCTCATCAGAGGGTAGGAATTAGCAAAATGCGGGATCGGATTTTGCATGCAAAAGTATTTGATGAAATAACAAGTAAGTCAAAGATCGTACTTGAAGTTATACATTTGGATTTTACCGTCACTGGATTATTTATCTTCCACCAGACTATCCATTCATGTGTAATCACCTTTTTCTTCACCATATTCCCTCTGCTTCACTTTTTTTGTTTTCAAGTAAGATCTTTGACTTATTTGTTGTTTCATCAATATATATAGGTATATGAAATAGATGAGAGAGAGAGAGAGAGAGAGAGAGAGAGAGAGAGAGAGGGGGGGGATAGAAAGAGAAGGAGAGAGAGGGAGAGAGAGAGAGAGAGAGAGAGAGAGAGAGAGAGAGAGAGAGAGTTTGTGTATGTGTCATATGTGTTTGACAAGTAAAAGGTTCCATTTAGAATGTTCGTAGTCGCTATAAGTCGACTCGTTCATTTTAGTTGACAATGAGTTGTTTTTAGGTAGTTAAGGGTTAATACATGTGCCAACGCATGCACAAATATGCATACATACAGACACATATGTATGTACATTTCTACACATTCACATACAGACACATATGCACATACACATATATATATAAACAATGTATATGCAGACATACATGCATCTATATGCAGACATACACACACATACACACAACTCATATACACATATACATACTCATATATATATATATATATATATATATATATATATATATATATTTAAAATATATTTATTACAGACATGTATTTCATTGTCATATGACTCATCAGCATGCCTGAACCAGATAAGGATCGAATCTGAAGTTCCAAGTCTAGTGCTCTGCCACTGAGTCAATCAAAGCAGGTGAAGTATACATCATCTCCAACCCTAAAGAAGGCCAAGGTTGTTTCTTCAGCTCGCAAAGTCATATCCTCTGGTTTCTATGATTCCCAGGGTGTCATATTTATCACATACCTTCACAAGGGCCACACAATGGTTAAGCAACATTAGTCTAAACACAGCATTCTGCAGATGTTCAGTGTAAATGAAGACGCTCTGATAATATTGTAGCTCTTTTGTTAAAACTGCAAAAGTATTTATTTAAGCTAGCATGAACGCCCGACAAAGCCCAGTCGTAAAGTACACTTAAATATGATATTTTAATTTTTACGGATTTCATATATATCAGTTAATGTTCTATCGATTTTTAAACATTATAAAGTTGTGATTTCAAAAATAAAAAAAAGATATCCATATGACTTGGGTGCATTAGCTTGAATCAAAACCGAAATAAAAACTTATGAAAGCAACATGAACATATTACATATGAATGAGTACCTTGTGGAATTTCCACAGGTCCCGCTAGTTTATAATAAATTCAAAAACTCTTTGGGATATAAGTATAATGCCTATCACAATAAGTTCTCTTGTCATAAAGATAAAAGAAATCTGTGCCTTCTAATCATCGATTAATTCTTTCTTACTCTTTAGAATTGTTTAGATGTACGACCGTCAAGGACAACTTGAATTTTTGTCTTACTTAAGAAGGATTTAATTACATTATGAATTCTTCCAGTGATTCCATATGATCTAATTTTCCTTAGAAGACCATCGTGCCATACCCTGTCAAAAGTCTTAGATATATCAAGGGCTATCGCTCTACCCTCCCCTGTTTTGTCCAATGAATGGTATATACGTTCAGAAACTACAGTTAAGATATCAGTTGTTGAATGGGCTTGCCTGAATCCATATTGTTTGTCAGTCAGGAGTTTAGCAGCTGTTAGGTGCTGGACTAGGGCTTGATTAACTAAGGACTCAAATATTTTAGCGAAAAGCGGGAGGAGGCTAATGGGGCAATAATTTAGTGGGTCAGTTCTTTCACCAGAATTCTTGAAGACTGGTACCACAGAAGCGGTTTTCCAGCAGTCGGGAAAGCAAGATTCGTTAAGGCATTTATTGTAAAGTTTGGAGAGAACTGGAGCAACCTCGGCAGAGCATTTTTTTAATAGCACAGCTGGGATGAGATCTGGTCCACATGCTTTTGAGGTGTCTAGGTTTTTATAATAGCATGTACCTGAGAAGGGGTGATTTTCAAATCGTCTAGTGTGGTGTCTGTTCACAGAGGAAAATCAGGGAGGGAGTGGTGTACCGGGTTCAGTGTGGGGTTTGAGGCAAACCGACTGGCAAGCAGATTAGCCTTGTCAGTTGCCGTGCAAGCAACCTCATGATTGTTTGTTAGTGGGGGAATAGTTGACTGTCTATTATTTACTACGCTGTTGTAGATTTTCCAAAAATCCCGGGTTCCTAATTTCTGTGCTTCGATGCGTTTTCTGATGGTTTCAAAGTAATCTGTCTTAGCTGTCTCTATCACTCTCTTACAATTATTTCTAGCTTCTATATACTTCTGTTTATTTGAGCTGGACTTATGTCCATGAAAAATCCAAGTTGTCCTCGACGGTCGTACATCTAAACAATATGACATAAATGCGGGAGTACCTCAGGGGTCTATCCTTGGACCTCTATTATTCCTGATATTCATAAATGACCTCCCTGATAAAATTGTTTCGAAGATGGGTATATTTGCCAATGACACCACTCTCTATAACAGATAAGAGGGGAAAACAAATGAACACATATCCAAGGAAATGGCAGAAACACTAGAGGATGACCTCCAATTTGTAGTGGAATGGGGACAAAAATGGATGGTCACACTCAATGCTGCTAAAACTAAGCTTGTTTCCTTCAATAACTACAAGAAACCTTCTCTACCACCAATAGCAATGGGCAAGAACACATTGCCTGAATGTACTTCTTTTAAACTCCTCGGCCTAACGTTTACAGGGAATATGAACTGGAATAGATACATTGAGAGCATTGCCAAGGCTGCTGCAAGGAAGGTTGGCTCCCTCTACCGTGCTAGAAAACTACTTACGCCTGACAGAATCCTGTACCTCTATAACGCCACCATTCGCACATGTATGGAGTATTGTTGTCACATCTGGGCTGGTGCATCTGCTGCTTGTCTCTCACTCCTGGACAAGGTTCAAAAGAGAGTCGCCAACCTGATAGGTCCTGAACTGTCATCTAGGCTTCAGCCTCTGTCCCATCGACGAGATGTTGCATCCCTCTGCCTGTTCTACAAATACTTCAATGGTGAATGCTCTGACGAACTGCAAACACTTGTACCTCCTCGATGTAACTACCCCCGACAAACCCTACAAGCTACTAAGTCTCATCCCTTTACAGTAGAGATCCCTAGGTGCAAGAAAGCCTTTTACTCCAATAGTTTCTTCCCCAGAACTGCAGGTCTTTGGAACTCCCTTCCGGGA
Organism: Euprymna scolopes; assembly: GCF_053919585.1. Classification (NCBI taxonomy): domain Eukaryota; kingdom Metazoa; phylum Mollusca; class Cephalopoda; order Sepiida; family Sepiolidae; genus Euprymna; species Euprymna scolopes. Next base: position 176,869,348 of record NC_136482.1, read on the forward strand.
TTCTGCTTTCCCAACTGTACTGATATGCAGAAGTTCAAGTGGCACTGTGCCTTGTTTGGGGGGAAAATTGAATAAAAAAAAAAAAAGAAAAAAAGAATTATCATCAGTGCATTACCATTGTCCTGGTATAATTTTTAATTCAACAGTTCTGTTTTCAATTTTTTCTTGTGCTGTTTTTCACAAACTTTTTTTCTTTCAGGTTGCGGCCCCATCCCCCAATATAAATTATAAATAAGAGGGAGATTTGAATCCTCACTGAAAAAAGTGAAAAATAAAATACTCTGCCATCAAAAAAAAAAAAATCATTGCTTGCACAAACAGAACTCTTCTAATGGAGAATTCAATTTATTTGGTGTATATTTGATTTGTGACCACTTTTTCGAATCTCTGGATTGTAAAACAAACCCAACATATTTATTCTAAAATTGTAATAGAGTGTGAATGCACGTATGCCAACAGCAGTAACAACAGCCAACATATGCAAATGACCAAGCCGTGCATAAGGTGACATCATGGTAAGGAAAAAAGAAAAAAAGATTATAAAAAAGAAAAATGTGGACTCTTAACATTAGAGAGGAGAGACAGACATGTTACACACATAGCCAAAGAGGGAAAGAGGTGTCCTTAACAGTGACCGACAAAGATAGAGTACCTGTGTTCAACACAGCAGTCTTGTTAAGCACATTGGAGCATGAGAACACTTTTGAGCAAGAGATAAAGTGTTATACTGGAAGTACCTGCAAATAACTGTCTGTTGTTTCCACTGAAAGTGAGTTGAATTCTTTCATTCTTTGTTTCCTTGTTACTGTCTGCATACAATGTGTGGGTCTTGACTATTGACATGTAATGATATCGTTAAAAAGGTGTACTATATTATAGAAGATTAAATAAAAGGTTAAAAATGGAAAGAAAAGAAGAAAAAAAGGTTACCACAGAAGATTAATCACAAAGGAAGCACTTAAGAATGAACCAAGCCGAGAATTAAAAATCTTGATAAAAAAAAAGAAAGAAAGAAAGAAAGAATTGCTCTGGACTGTAAGTAATATTGTTTGTTAATATTGTTTGTTTTTGTTTTCTTTTCTCTTTTTTGCTTAACTTCCAAATTTTCTCCCATTTTTGACGGTCACAGTTTTAGCTGCTAAAGGGTGTTTTGTGGGACTTTAGATCACCGTAATTATTATCTTTAATGTTAAAGACAACTGTTCTAGTATTACGAATCGGTGATATAATATTATAGGGGACATATTTCCATGCTCAGTTAATGAAGCAAATAGGTTTTAAGTAAGAAGTTAGAATTAAACATTTAGAAATGATGTTCAACTCTCAGTTGAAAATACTAAATATCCCCATTTTTTTTATTTTACGGTTTCATAAGTTAAAAAAAAACACGTCCAATTCTTAGCATGGGCTCTGCTGAATGACTTATAAATATGTTTTTAATTTCTAAATTTTTAAACCATGTTTAGTGCTTTTATTTTTTGGTATTTTGTTACTTGGATTCTCATCAAACAAATAAGTATATTTAAAGTCATCTTTAATTTTAAAACTATTTTTTTAAAAACTATTGGCAAGCGAAATTGCTTGAAAGTCAAGTAAGACACTTGCCATTGATGGAATATTATCCATTGATCCAAAAATTAGAATTTTTATGAGAAAAAGATGCAGTGGTTGCATTGCCGTTATGGTAGAAAGATAAGTGTCTACTAAGCATTTGAGATACTTACAATCTTCAGATACTGAAATTGAAATGGACGATGTGGATTACGACTGAAAGCTGCTGAAAGAATTTGGACAGCAAATCAAGTTTCCTCGGTATGGAATGTAACTTAGTCATCAGAATTTAGTATCTGGGATTCTGATGGTTCAGTTTACAAACAAAGTAGCTTAAAGGATAGTGGAAATTAGATAAGTAATAAGTGAATAAAAATAGTGCTTTTGTTGGATAGAAGGAGCACTGCTGAAGATAAATAATAAAGGTTAATCGCTTGAGGTAGTACTGGAATGTGACAAAAAGAGGAAAATGCAATAATCGTTGCATAATATGTTGATATTCAATTAAGTCGGGGGCAAAGATAATGCATGTGACACTTTGGGTCAGGTGTCAACTGTAATTGTCTCATATAATCTCGCCAAAATGGAACTGAGCAGTTAAGATACAACATGGTTTGTAATTGCCTTGAGTAATCTCGTCAAAAGTTGCTGAGCAGTTAAGAGACAAAAGGGGCTGTAAACCAAACAAAAGGTTAGATTAACTTATGTTCTCTCGAATAATCTCACTATATGGAACTGAGCAGTTAAGAGACAAATAAATCGTAGGACTAGGCGAGAGGTTATGCTAACTAGTTTAGTCAAAGATTTCGGAGAGCAAGTTTTAACTAAGCAAAAACTATTTGGGAAATCAATGTAGACATCTATTGAGCACAATGATATGACTGATAGGATGGGTAGAGAAAATTTGATAGTTGTTTAAAAAATTAGAAAAATGTATGATAAAAAATCCCACATGACCGAAATAAATTATAAATAAATCTTGGAATACAATTAACGGTATAAAATATTTGTTATGAAGAGTGTCAGTAGACAATAACTTGACTTTATTACTAAAATAAATATATCCCCTTCCAGTTTGGGAATTTATATGAAATACTGTTCAACAGAACTCTGATTTGTTCCTGCCTGAAGTTAACTGGCATTATAAAATATAATTCAAAACCTTATTCTTGGTCAACAGATCTGAAAAATTTCAGCATTGATTCAGGCAATTTCCAAAAAAAAAAAAAAATACACTTATGCTATTTAAATAGTTAGTTTTTTTCTCTTTCAACGTATTAAAACGTTGTTTTAAAATATTTAGAGAAATACGCTGGAATTCTTTTTTTTTAAAAGTGAAGAAAAAAAAAGGAATAAATAAAGGAAGGAATTTCTGATGGAGAAAAGAAGAAAATGATAAAATCAAAAGGTTGGACAAACTATACACAAAGATATTTTATTTGGATTTATTTATTCATGTTTTTGTATGAACTTTTGAATTTTTTTCTTTCTTGTTTTTTATTTACGGTGGAGCAGGTTTTATTAATTTCTTGTAAAGATTTTTTTTTAGCATATAAAGGTATGTAACAGAGTACGGATGTGCGTATGGCAGCAGCAGCAGTAGCAACAGCCAATATATGCAAATGACCGAGCCATGTGCGAGATGACGTCACGGTGAGAAAAATAAAAAAAAGGATTATAAAAAGAGAAAAACGTGGACCCCTGATGTTAGAGAGGAGAGATAGATTTATTATACATGTGGCCCGAAAGTGGCTGGGAAAAACGTGTCCTAGACATGACTGAACAAAGACAGAGTACCACGTTCGACACAGCAGAATTTTGTTAAGCAAATAGGAGTATGAGAATACTTTGGAATAAGAGACAAGGCGTCATACTGGAAATACCTGTAAATAACTGTTTGTTATTTCCACTGAAAAAAAGTGAGTCGAATACTTTCCTTGTCTTTGTTTCCTTACGACTGTTTGCATACAATGTGTAGGTCCTGAGTGTTGACATGTAACGACTACGTTATATAGTGACCACCTCGTACTTTTTAATTTAAAGAGTCGTAATTATGTGGACTTAATTCAGTTCTCTTCCTTGATTTTCTTTTTATTTATATTATATTTCCTGTCTGTCTGTTTGTCTATCTGTTCATTCCAGATTTTCTGAATCCCGAGTGTTGACATGCAACATCTCCGTTACAAATTAGTTATAACAAATGAATGTGTTTCAGAATTTTAGACACATTAACACTGTATTTACATAGAGTATTCTCTATGCATCTTTGAGAGAATATGAAGAATTTCAGAGTTCCTTATTCAGACATAGTTTTTGATCCTTACCTCTTTTCCCTTTTCCTTCTATATATAAAAGTCGAAATAAAATACCTTGAAATATCTTTAAAGGGTTAATTAGTCACCCAAATCATTGCGTTCACATGAAAATTATAGAAAATTGATCAGCCAGCATTTTTTTTTGTTGTTGTAGAAAATTCAGTTATTTATTGTTTTTTTTTTTGTTGTTTTTTTCAGTAAATCAATATTATGTATACATGACTGCTGTTACACAACATTTGTTGTCAAAAAATTTGGTGGTTTCAATTTGTTTAATTAGAATAATTGAATATTAGAAGAACAAAATAAAATCCTAATATTGTTGCTCAAAAGTATAAAATTAATAGCAAAGCAATACAAGAATATTTAAAAATCAAGGTCCTTTTGAAAACAAAATGAAATCAATAACAAAACATATCAAGAGAAAAGTTTGTAGATCAACGTTCTTTTGAAACACCTGTGTTATTGAGTGTGGTCTGTACAAGTTTTGATCTTTCCACCAGGTGCAAAAAAATGGCAGCATTTTCATTGACTAACAAATCAAGAGAAGGGATTTTTCTTACCAGCTTCGCTTGGTGGTACAAGATAATATATGAGCCAATCAATTTGTTTTCACTATTGTTTAAAAAAAATTGTCCAAATTAATTGAGGTTAAATATACCAGTGACTTTAGCTTAGATAGATAGAGGGAAATTCAAGACTTCCTTTCTACAAAATCCCTACAGATTTTTAACATAATCAGGGAATAGGAACAGTTAAAAAATTTTAAACTTTAGTTTATTTCTAAAATATTGCTATAAAGTAAGTAATAAAGAAAGAACTCTTCAATCTTTCGTTTTTACATTTAGGGGAATTAATTATTTTCCTTTGTTTATTTATTTATTTGTTTATTGGCAGCCATTTGTTATAGCAACTCTATTATTCTCGTGTAAATCTTAGTAGAATTAAGCTTCTAAACTTAGTTTTTTTTTTTTTTTACTGCTATATTCATTACAATGATCAAAACAATTATCAAAAAAGAATGACAAAAATGAACCAATTTAATTCACAACTTGTTAATACAATGAAAAATAAAAAACTAGTAGTAAATGAGGGTTCAGAGTATCTTATAATGTTCCAAGTGAAGAGAGGTATTAATTTAGTCTGTATGAGAAGTTATATAAACATTTGCATTCATTTTTTTATCATATAGGCACCACTCATCAAGGCCCGGAGGTTACTCAAGGATAAGAGTTAATGAGTACTATGAAGGTGGAAATTGGATAAGTTAATTTATTTTAGAGGACTACTCTTCAAGAACCTGTTTATATTGGACTTGAAAATGACTATGTTATAGTCAGATGAGAAGCAGCTTTGTGGCATTGTGTTCCAGAGACGAATAGTTCTTTAAAAAAATTCTGCTCATGGAATTTTCATTTAGTTTTAGGCACAGATAGAGAGTAACGGAAATTGCTGACAGTGGTTGTAGCTAGTCGAGTGTTTGCTGCGAATGACTTACAGAGAGGAATCATAGAGTGGAGCTCAGTTGAGCACCTGCCAGGAAAATAACGATAGAAAGAGGCTCGCAACGTCTCTTACTATGAGAAAGAAGCAGTAGAAAGGAGAAAAGGACATTACCTACCAAATTTCGGAGTCGGTTTTATACCCTGTTGAGGCAGGAAAGAGTTCTCTGAGCAGCTTCTTTCCCAAATGTGGATACAGTTCTCCATCTTAGGATGTATTTAGCTCTATTACAGGTAGAGGATTGCATTGGATGTGAAATAATAGAGGAGTAGAATAATCCAACCATTTTTCCAGCAACTGTTGCAACAGATTTGATGTATGCGTTCCATTTCAGATCAGGAGTGAAGGTTAATCCCAGAAGCTTGCCAAAGCATAGAACTTCCCCATGATGAGAGCCATTCATTTCAATTGAACCCAGGTAGGGATCAAAGTGTTGGTGATGGAAAGAAGGAAACTTTAAAACATTAAAATTAACCAGCCACCTTTTTCCCCATTACACAATGTGCTCAAAGTCAGAAGAGAGAGAATCAGAAAGATTTTGGTCATTCCGTAGCTGGAAATCTTGTAAAGTAAACTTTTATGCCAAAAGCCTTTGATATCTCAACAGCTATTGCTCAAGAAACGAAGATCCTGTAAAGAGATTCACTAATCCTGTGTGATATTACAGTTGGCATATCAGCTGTAGATCTAGCAGGACAAAAGCCATATTGTATATCACTGAGTAGGTTGTTTTTGCTGAGGCAGTTGACTACTTCTCTATTTATTACAGATTCAAGCAACTTACTTATGACGTACAGAGACTGATTAGTTTGTACTGAGAGGCAGATGACCGATCTCCAGAATTTTTACAGAGTAGACTGCTTTATAAGAATAGGAGCTAGTTTCAGTTGAAGTTTTTTGGCACTATGATTGGAATGCTATCAGGTCCAGTTGCTTTACTTTAATTAAGGTTTTTAATAATATGGATGTTGCACAGTATATTTTCAGTCATAGGACGAAATTCGGCGGGGGGGGGGGCTATGTAACCCTGATAGCAAATGGTAGAATTGATGCAAAGTTCTTAGCAGAGACTTTGGTCTTTAGTTTTGTCAGATGCTGATTAAATGACCTTTGATGAAGGTTGGGACAGAGGACACGCATCTGTTCAGGACAATGTTTGTTATTTGCCAAATTTCATGGGAACTGAGCCACTGCTCAACTACTTTATACTTGACAAACTGAGCATACGGCTCTCTTACATTCTTTATTACCTTTTTGCAGTGGTTTCTTGCAATCTTAAAGGCGACTTTAATTTCAAAACATCTATTTTATTGAAAGTAATGGAAATATTCATTTCTATGTGCACTAGCAGCAATACATTCTGGAGTGAAGCACGGCTGGCTGTTTGATTTTAGTTTAAATTTCTTGGAGTTTATGAAGTAGTCTACATTGACGGTTAACCAGTCAGTCAGGTTTGATACTAGAAAGGATACTTCTTTTTAAACATAGAATGCAGAGGTATATCAGATATAAACATTTGGAACCTATCTCAGTTAATTATAGAGTATCGATACACTGTGCAATGGAGAGGAATATCTGAGGACTTATTACATTTTGTATTTATCTTAATTTAGACAACCAGGTGGAGACAAAATGGAGGATGTGCACAGTTCTAGGAGACTTGGAAGCTTGTTAATAATCTTTTAGGTTATAAGCAAGGGAGAAATCATAGCAGAACCTTCCTTCATCATCAGTCTTGTTTGAATGGACTAGCCATTCAACATTGTGAACGTTGAAGCCTCTGCAAACATGAATGTTGGCTGAGAGATGAGCAGACAGGATGTCGTCAATTTTCTATGAGATACTCTCAATGATAGTTAATCTGCCATTGTGGGGACGATAGAGGGCAAATATGAATGCGGTGCTGTAAGTGCTACTCGGAAACACATATAAGACAATTTAGAAGCTTCTTTGGAAATGTTCCTACCACATGAAAACCATCACTAATATCTATGACGATCTTGAAGGTCAGGTTTTAATGTTAAGTTTGAATATCCTTTAATCATGAACTCATCTAGAGAAACAGCTGGTCCAGTACTAGTTTTGCACAGGAACAACAGGTCTGGTTTTGTCTCCTGTAATTGAATTTCAACCTCTGGGCGGTCAGAAGGTAGACCCTGATGTTGGAAAAGAAGACGTGGTAGTAGAGGTGTATGTTGGAAATTGGGATTCTAGGTTGAATCTGCTGTCACCATATGAGTGTGAATGTGACAGTGTGTGTATGCATGCTTGACTTTGTTTAGTCAGTGTGAAAGTATATTTGTGAACTTGTATATGCATCAAATTGGTAAGTAGTGTGTATATGCAAAACTGACTTTGAAATCTAGTGAGCGATATCCTTTTCTCCTTTCTACTACCTCTTTCTCACAGAGAAAATGTTGCTAGTCTTTCGTTAGTAGGTGCTCGACTGAGCTTCATGCTTCATTCTAAGCCGCCCCCTCCCCGTTAAACATTCACAACAAAATCTTGTCTAGCTACAACTACTGTCAATAGTCTCTCTCTCTCTCTCTCTCTCTCTCTCTCTCTCTCTATCTCTCTCTCTCTCTCTCTCTCTCTCTCTCTCCCTACCTACCTACCTATCTACCTACATACCTACCTACCTAAAACTAAACAAAACTTCCATGAGCAAAGTTTCTTTCTTAGGATTGCCTATATGTGGAACACAGTACCGCAGGGCTGCTTTCCAGCTGATTACAATCTGGTTGTTTTCAAGTCCAATGTGAGCAAATTATTATTGAACTGTTGTTCCTATTTGCCTCCCCACAAGAGCAGAGTTGGACACAAGGTCAGTTTTTAATGTGTGTAAAAAAATTATGGATTGGGACAAAAATAAAAATTACTTCAGTCTAAAAATATCTCTATTTCATGGACTGCAGCATCAGAACAGATACTACACTTTGCTCCTAACCAAAAGGTGAAAGTGTGTTGTATGATGTTACATGTTAGTAAATGTGGCATTTTAAATTGAAAGCCATGTTTAATTTTAGAAGAGTTTTCGATGGGTAGCTAATCTGTATAAGTCTTGGAGATGAAAGAGTTTTTGGTTAGTAGCTGATCTGTATAAGTCTTGGACTTTAAAATTTTGCAGGCAAAGAGCAAAGATCTTTCTCGTGTGGACATGAAAAATCATGTGCAGGGATTCTAAAAGATCCAATATTTTTATGGAGCAATTCCAGTTTCTGATTGGTTGCTAGCAGAACGTAGCTCCATTTGATTAGTTTGTTCCTATTGCCAGTGTTTATAAGGGGAACCTTTCAATTTTCTTCAATCATACCACATTATTATCTCAAAAATATTGCAACATGGCCATTGTATTTGGTGCCTGTCTTCTTGTTGCAATATAATTGCGCTCTGTTACAGAATGACCCAAATTAAATGACATCCATCCATGCAATCGGTAATATTTTCAGATTTCCATGGATGGATTTGTTCTTGAAGAGAAATCGACTCTGAAACATCTTGGTCTTTCCTCCTCATAAAACTTTCATTCATCTTTCTGTTTCTCATAAAGTTAGTTCTCTACCATTCCAAACACTTTATCATACCTGAGACTATTCTCTCTCTCCCTCTCTCTCTCTCTCTCTCTCTCTCTCTCTCTCTCTCTCCAAATCTACTATCAGACCTTCTTACGGTATACTCTTGTCATATTTGAGCTGGTGAATCTCTGTCTCATTTGAACGGTTTTGATAAGGTTCAAAAGCATTTGTGCAATTTGGTTGACCCTATCCTTTCTTCTCTCTCTCACACACACACACACAGACGTGATGTTGCTAGTCTCAGACTCTTCTATAAATACTCTTATTGCACGTATTCTTCAGAATGGTCTGGTTGTTTCCTTTTTTCTTCACTGCAACCACTCTCTCACAGACTTGATGTTGCTAGTCTCAGTCTTTTCTTTAAATACTATTATGGCATGTGTTGTTTAGAATTGTCTGATCTCTTTTCTGTTTCCTTTGTTCCAGCTCGTTTGATTCGCTGATCTAGTGGGCTTCATCGATTCGCTGTTCTGATAGATCTTTGTAATACAGCTTCCTATTCTAATACTTTCTTTGCAGGCTCGGGAAAGGCTCTTCCCGCTGACTGTTTTGGTATTTTCAAGAAAAGTATCAATAGGTATCTTCTGTCTTTGATTCTTTTTTGCTCCTTATATCAAATGGCTTCATGCATTGTCTGGAGCGACTTCAATTAAACACAAAACAAAAATCTATATTTGACACAAATAAACTTTAGTCTATTTCTGACTTGTCCATCAAGTTTCTTGACCCATTCAAAACAATCTGGTGTTATAACTCTTATGGTTTTCAAATTCTTTTTTTTTTTACTTTTAGAAGGTAAAGGACTACTATGTGGGTCCAAGTTTAGGGAAGATGAACTAGATGTTGATTTACGTTACATTTAAACTTCTGCATATCATTACAGTCAGGGAAGCAATGTGCAGGAAAGGAATTCCAAAGTCTAGCTGTTCGAGAGTAGGCTTTCTGATATTTAGTGAAGAGGTGTGATTTTGTTGCTAAGCAGGTTTGTTTGGGTTATGCATGTCGAGGGGGCACAAGTGCAATGAGTTCATCAGAGCACATTCCATTAAAATACTTACAAAACAGGTAAGCGATGCAGCATTGTGGCGATAGGACAAAAGTTGGATCTTAGTTGACAGTGCGGGACCTATTAGATTGAAGACTCTTCTTTGGACCCAAACCAAAAGGGAGAAACTAGCAGTAGACACACCAACCCAATTGTGATAACAATACTCCATGCATGGGCAAATGGTGGCTTTGTAGAGGTACAGGATACTCTCAAGTATTTAGGGATTTATTATGTTTCATTTTGATATCCAATTGATTGAGCCATAAAATTTTAACACAAACAAGAGAGATATTTTTTAGATGTATTCAGTCAATCTGCACGTTTAATAATGTAATTGAGTTATCTCCCCTTGACTAATTGTAGTTTTGGAGAAGTCTGAGGATGATGGCGCTAGTGGTTAATCTGCATAGTAGTGGTATTGGCCAATCAGCATCCACCTAAGAAAATAGAACCAGTTTTGTGCTGAGAAGACCTGAGAAAACACCTGGACAGAGCAAATCAACAAATCTCATTTAAAACTTAAGCATTACAAACCAACGAAAATGCTATTTGAAACTCAAATGTGACAGATTATGAAAATGCTATTTCAAATTTAAGCATTGGCAGACCAACGAATATACTATTTGAAACATAAGTGTTGTATTGTGGAACAACAGAGAAAATAAGAACAATCAAGTCGAGGTTCGGTTAAGGAACAAGTGTATTAACAATAATGTACAAAGATAGGAAAGCGTGTATATCTGCTGGGCACTTGGCTAGCAGTTGAAGTGCAGTCGCATCTCTCTCACCGGTGTTGGAATTACTAGCGCTATTTATAGTGCTAATCGGTGTAAATTCCTCTGTTCAAGGAAGGCCGGTATAAAAATAAACATGATAGATTAATGAAAATGCTATTTCAAACATGACAGACCAATGAAGCTTAAGCGTTACAGACTGAATTAAAATTGTATAATCTATTGATTATCCTTCAATTTAGCCGCACCTTTTTTTATTACCAGATGTTGCGTCTTTTGTAAATCTTCTCTACGGATGAGTTGTGAACCATTATTCATGCTTGATTTACAATTAATATTTTGTCTTTGATCTAAGCAGATGTCTGATCTTTTGTTTTCACCTTTGATATATTTCATGGGTCGCTTGCAGTGGAAGGGTTCTGATACGGTGTATATATATATATATATATATATATATATATATATATATATATATATATATATATATATATATAAAAGCAAATAGTCAATAAAACATGTTAAAAAACACTTTGAAAAAGAGCTAAAAACATATTTAATCTGAAAAGGAAACATTTAATAAGTGGATAGTCCTTAATCAGCGGAGTTTCGTATATTATATATATAAAATATACGAAACTGTGGATTAAGGAGCAAAATCATTCATTTAATTATTATATAATCAATGAATATATTCTGCCCTTAACTCTTCAGAAGAAAAAAGTACTTATCAATTCATTGAAAGAAAATAAAATGCATATGAGTATGATTACAAAATCCGAAAATTGGGAGAGAAGTTGCAATTACCTTTTATGTTTTTTTCTTTTATTGCACCATGTTTGTTATATACTCTGTACTTACACTGAACTTCATAAATTAAAGGCTTAGCATAAATAAAAGGTGAAATATAATCGAAAAAAAAACATATTTCCATAATACACACACAAACACACACACACAATTATTTTAAGGATGATTGGTAGTGTGTGAAGCAGAAAAACAATGTTGTGGTTTTTGTAATTTTTATTTTTATTTTTGATATTTGTGCTCTTTGTCATTTAATAATTATATCTTTTTTATGTTTCATATGTCATCAATCATCCTTTATATATATATATATATATATATATATATATATATATATATATATATATATATATATATATATATTATTGATACAAACAAATTTACATGTTCACGACATTAGTCATTGTTTCAGATAGGTGAGACTACAAGTTCTCATCAGGCAACTTAATAAAGTTTATCTTCCACTGAAGAAGTCCCGCTTTTAAATGGAAGATGAGGAGACTATTTCTTTAAAAAATTAAACATGTTAAAATTTAGGGAGATAGGGGGGGGGTTACGTGATATCTAAACTCCAGATATTGAAAGTGAAGGTAGGAAAAGAAGAGGAGAGAAAAGAAGAGAAGGAAAAAAAACGGGGGAAGAACAAAATCATGTGTAACTGAGATTGTCAATGTAAGTGAAGAGGAAAAGAGTCAATTATGAAATCATAAGGCAAAGAAGGAGAATGAACGTAAATGAACTATCTATAAAGGGGGAAGGGGAGGTTTCAAAACAAGAAATTCACCCTGAAAAAATAATCGTATATATATATATAGATGTAGATATATATACACATGCATATATGTGCAGATATATATATATATATATATATATATATATATATATATATATATATATATATATATCTGTATATATATATTATCATTTTTCATTTTACAAGACATGAAAAATCAGTATGCAAAATTTAAAAACTAATTTTCTTTACTAGTGATAATAATGAATTATACCACGATAAAATTAAAAAAATAACATTAACGATAACAAATGATGATAATGATAAAATAATTGTAGAAAATAATAATAATAATAATAATAATAATAATAATAATAATAATAATCACATTAATTATAACGAATAATGATAATAATCACATTAATTATAACAAGTAATAATAATAATGATAATAATAATAATAATAATAATAATTAGAACGAATAATAATAATAATAATAATAATAATAATAATCACATTAATTATAACGAATAATAATAATAATAATAATAATAATAATAATAATAATAATAATAATCACATTAATTATAACAAGTAATAATAATAATGATAATAATAATAATAATAATAATAATAATTAGAACGAATAATAATAATAATAATAATAATAATAATAATAATAATAATAATAATAATAATAATCACATTAATTATAACGAATAATAATAATAATAATAATAATGATAATAATCACATTAATTATAACAAGTAATAATAATAATGATAATAATAATAATAATAATAATAATTAGAACGAATAATAATAATAATAATAATAATAATAATAATAATAATAATAATAATCACATTAATTATAACGAATAATAATAATAATAATAATAATAATAATAATAATCACATTAATTATAACGAATAATAATAATAATAATAATAATAATAATAATAATAATAATAATTATGATCTCACTCAGATTGTTCACGAACCCACCCGTGTTCCCGATACTGACAGCCAGTATGCAAGTCTCTCAGACCTCTTTCTCACAACTTGCCCTGAACTGTGTTCAGCTTCTGTTCTGTCTCCACTTGGACCTTCCGACCACTCAGTTGTATCAATTAAGATAAAAATGAAATGTAATAAGTCCCCAGATGTACCTCTCCATCGTACAGTATATCGACACTCTATGGCTGATTGGGATAGCTTTCTCGCATTTATATCTGATCTACCTCTGCATTCCATGTTTAAAAAGGATGTGTCCTCTATAGTATCAGACCTGACAGAATGATTAATTGTAGGTATAGACCGTTTCATACCCTCAAAAATATTCCAGCAAAAACCTAACAGCCAGCCGTGGTTCTCTCCAGAATGTGCTGCTACCATTGTGCATAGAAATCACTTTTTCCACTGCTTCCAACGTAATAGATGTACTGAGACTAAAGCCACTTTCAGAACTGCCAGCAACTACTGTAAAAAAGTAATAATAAAGAAGGCAAGAGAGTTGTATGCTCAGTCCGTCAAGTCCAAAGTAGCTGAGCAGCGGCTTGGTTCCCACCAGTTTTGGCAAATAGCAAACAGAATCCTGAACAGAAGTGTGTGCTCTATCCCAACTCTCATAAATGGACCTGAGGTAATCTTGTCAGCATCAGACAAAGCCAAACTCTTTGCCAAGAACTTTGCAGCTAATTCTAACCTTTGCGACCAAGGCTGCCAACCTCCAATATTTCCTCCTGTATCAGAAAACAATTATAGTACTCAAAAGACTTCAACCAGAACTTGCGCCCATCCTTACAAAACTGTTTAAATTGCTTCCCGTCACCCTGGAAATCTCATCAGTATGCCCTGCATTTAAGAATTCAGGTGATCGCTCATCTCCCTCTCAGTACAGGCCAATAAGTCTCCTGTGCGTCATAAGTAAGTTGCTGGAATCTGTGTTAATAGAGAAGTAATCAACCATTTTAGAAAATATAACCTTCTTAGTGACACGCAATATGGTTTCCGTTCTGCTAGATCTACAGCAGATGTGCTTACAGTTATACCTCATAGGATTAGCAAATCTCTTGACGGAGGCTACCTTTCTAGGGCAATTGCTCTTGACATATCAAAGGCCTTTGATAGAGCATGGCATAAAGGTTTACTTCACAAGATCTCCAGCTACGGTATAGCTGAAAATGTCTTCTCAATTATTAAATCATTTCTCTCTGATAGGTTCATAAGAGTAGTGCTTGATGGGCAGAAATCAGAAGCTCTTAGTATTAATGCTGGAGTCCTTCAAGGGTCCATCCTGGGCCCAACTCTCTTCCTGATTTATATTAATGATCTTCCAAATCACATCCTTACATCATTTGTAGACATCTATGCTGATGACACTACTATCTATGGTAGCACATCTAAGACCGTAAACGACCAAGTTCTCTCTGATTCTCTCGCCTCTGATCTTGAGCAAGTGGTACAATGGGGAAAGAGGTGGCTTGTTACTTTTAATGCATCTATAACCAAGCTTTTATCTTTACATCATCAACGCCCTGATCCACATCTGGCATCAATTGAAATGAATGGCTCTCGTCTTGGGGAGGCCTCATGCTTTGACAAGCTTCTGGGCTTGACCTTTACTCCTGATCTTAAATGGAACACGTACATCATAGATAGAGTTCAAAATAGACTTCGTAGCCTTGTGGGGGATGTCCTTTTCTCTTCCCTGCAACCTCTTTCTCACAGAAGAGATGTTGCGAGTTTGTCTCTGCTTTATCATTATTTTCATGGCAAGTGCTCGGCTGAGCTCCAATCTATGGTCCCTCTCGCCAAACTTTCGCAAGAAGCACCCGTCTAGCAGAAAACACTATCACTAGTTTCCCCACTCTTTATCTGTGCCTAAACCTAAGCGTAGATTCCATGAGCAAAGCTTCTTTCTTAGAACTGCACGCCTATAGAATTGTCTTCCGTTTTTCTGCTTTCCAGCTGACTACAATATGGTTGTCTTCAAGTCTAATGTAAACAGGTTTTTGATGAGCTGTTCCATATAAGTTAACAAATTTACTGAATGTAGATTACTAACGGTTACTATATTGTCCAATTTCTAATGTACACTTTTTAACCCTTATCCTCGAGTGGCCTCTTGGCCTTGATAAGTGGTGGTGCCTATGTAAAAAAATAATAATAATAATCACATTAATTATGATGAAAAATAAAAATGATAATGAAATATGTACATAATAATAACTGATATATTGAATAATTAAAAAATGAAAAATAAAATAATCAAGTAGTAGAGTAAGAGCAAACGTTTATAAAAATGAAAAATATTTGGAAAGTAATAAAAAGTATATCAAATGCAAAACAGAAAATCAACTTTAAATATAATTTGAATAATAAAATAAAAGACAAAATATAGAGTAATGGGCATGGAAGAAAAATGGTGAAAAACTATAAAATAAGTAACAGTAAAAACTGGATGCACAAGTGGATATAGGAGTTAAATATAAAATATAGATTATAAATAATAAAGATACAATTGTACTTCAATGAGGGTAAAATTAAAATCTAAAATATTAGAATTCATAAAAATGATAGAAACTTAAAATGATAGTTAAAAACTTATTTCTAATAATAAAATTATAGTAGAGATTAATAGTGCAAACAAATATTTTCGAAATAGCAAAAAGAAAAAAATATTTTTCCCTCTATTAAAATCCTTCAAAACTTACATTTCCTTGTCTTTTTAATTTAACAAACTTCTTAATAAAATACATATAAAATACATTTATAAGCCAAATTACAACACTATATTATGAAAATAAACAAATATTTATTAGTTTGTTTAAAATAAATATTTGTTTATTATAATATTGCATAATAAAGCTAAGGAGGGGTAGCCACAAGGGGTAAAGAAAGTTTTTATCTCAGAATAAAAAATATAAAAGAATAAAAGATAGAAAGCATATAGGATGGTTATAGCCCTAAATGAAGATTGGTTAGAAGCATGTGTCTTAGGGGTTAATTTGTAACCTATTTATATAATTATAAATAAGAATAGATGAGGTTATAGGTCAAAGGTTATAGATAGCTTATAAAAGAACAAGCCAGGTATCCGTCAAAGTCAACTCTGCTTATTGTATGTAAGAAAATACAATTTGGTCCACTAAATGGTTCATAGTAACGTAAGGTAAAAATAACTCAAACAAATGGCTAAGAAGATGGGATCTTTAGTGTCCGCAGTTAATTGATGCTTTGTTTTTTTTTTATTTAGGAGCTTGTCCCTATCCATAAAACTGGTAATAAACAGTTTTTCGCTCAAACACAGGTAACAAGGTGACTTGAGATAGTTTTCCTTAAAATGTCCCATTTAACAACTGGTGTCAGGTTTAGCTCTTTTAAATTTCCATATGTGGCGAGTGGTGTTCTATTTTTATATCTGGGATTATTGAAAGAACATTTATGACCGGAAAATTTCTCTTTGAAGATATTACCAGCCATGCCAATATAATATTTATTAACATTTGGGTTTTCCTTAGTAGTGATAGTTGCTTTGTGCAGTACAGATGTGATCAAACAATTGTGCTTAAATTAGCATTCAAGGTTGTTTAAACAATTACAGTATGTTTCAGTTTAGGTATATTTGTTTCTTTGTTATTTAATATTTTTCTATTTGATAATTTTTCAAGATTATCATTTCAACTTAGTTTGACAGTGTTTTTGTTAAAAATTTTATGGAGGATATTGCCCATTGGGAAATGTACTATAATAAGGTTAAGAATCGTTTTCCTATGTTTGTTTTAACCATTAACTGGATTTATTCGAAAAGGATCTAATGGATATGGTCAAGGGAATTACCTTCCACAAAACTAAAAACCGTTCCAGAGAAAATTGGATCTTACTGTCAAGGAAATTAATAACTCTAAACACATTCTTGTTAAAGCAGATAAGACACAAATTTTTTATTAACTCACCAAACAGGAATACTACAAACTACTGGAACAGAATATTACAAAAAATTATAGAAAATCAAAATTGGATCTTATTAATAAGATAAACCGTGATAGTAAAATAATAATAGATAATTTAAAAGTAAGTAATAGATTTAGCAAATTAAATACTAATGAAGCTTATATCCTCCTGAAAGACCATAAAGCAGATTTTGTAAATAAACCAACAACTAGACTCATTAACCTCATTAGATCCGAAATAGGAAAAATTAGCAAAATGACACTAGAAAGAATTAATTATCAAATAAAATCTGCTTATAAACTAAATCTTTGGATAATCACTGCTGAGGGGATAAGTTGGTTTTCCAGCATTGAAAGCAAGCAAAATTGTTCATTTATTCAATTTGACATCGAAAATTATTATCCCTCGATTACAACCCATCTTTTTGAGAAGGTAATAGTGTTCACTCCAATTCACTCTGACATCACAAAGAGTGAAATCGATATTATTAAAAGATGCAGAAATCAACATTATTAAAAGAAGCAGAAACACAGGTTTAATTAGTAAAAATAAACAATGGACCAAAAAAACCCAGGCAGGCTCTTTTGGTGTGTCCATGAGACCCCTAGGATCAGCAAAAATGACTGACCTAGTAGGCTTTTACATCTTATATAATATTACTAAGAATATTGAAGTGGACGCCATAGGCCTTTACAGAGATGATGGCCTTATGGTCATTAAAAATTTATAAAGTTGATATTAACTCTAATATTAAAGTGGTGCATTTTCTAGACGTGACTTTTAACCTAAATAAAGGATCCTACGAACCATATAGAAAAAACAATGCTAATCCATTATACGGTCACCCCATGTCCAACCACCTGAAATCGGTGATTAAGCATATCCTGAAATCTATTAGCAAAAGAATTAGTGACAACTCCTCATATCGATTTCTGTCAGCTATGACTGGGTAAAAGTCCAAAGTAATTTGCAATGATCAGTGGTATAGTGGATAAAGTACTTTTAAAATTCAGTCTTATGGAAGTTGAAGATTCAATCTTCCGTGTGGGCGACACTCCAAATAAAATTGCAAATTATTTAGGATTTCTACCCAGTCACGGCTAATAGAACAAGAGCATGCTGCTCTTGTGCAAATTTGCGAGTACGACAGAAAGATTTCCGAGTTCAACACAAGGATTTTTAAATTCATAGGATACATCTGAAGAAGGTTGGAGGTTACTGCGACCGATACATTGTGAAAATAACACTCAAGATGAGAACGGTAATTCAAATAATCCAAATAATCAATCCTCATCTCAAAAATTCAGAAACGCTTAGCATTCCTGTTTACTTGCCTCTCCACGAGGGCGAAATTAGACACGAAATCGGTTTTTAATGTAGGAGAAAGGAACAAAAATAAAAATTGCCTCAGTCATGAAGCATTTCTCCTCCACAAACCGGGAACAAAACAGTGAAGTCCAGCATCAGAACAGATACTACACTTTGATCTTGGTTGGATTTATTTGCTTCCCCACTGAGCAAATTAGGCACAAGGCCGTTTTTTAATGTGGAGATAGGGGGAGGGGGGAGGGAAAGGGGGGACCAGCTCCCGAGAGGTGGAAAATGGGAGCTGGATAGTAACTGTGGTCTGTAGGGTGAGCCCTACATTGACCAAGTTCAGATATGTGGGGTTACCCCCACATATGGTCTTTGCTAGTCATAGCTAGTCTTTGCTTGCAGTATCTGCCGGAACAGATACTACACTGTGATCTTGTCATGAAGACCAAGAAATCTCTTATGGTATTAAGAGTTTAGAAACGTTTAGAATTGTTGTTGTAAATATCGTAAAATAAAATAGAAATTATATGGCCTAAATTTTTTGTAGATTGCTATCTGATTGAATAAAAATAACGTTTTTGGGGACAGAAAAATATTCCCAGCAGTTGTAATAGTATCGTGGGCTGGGGAGTCAGTCAGTGCCAGTGATTTAGCACTAAGTACATTCTGTGTAATCTGCTCACTACTCACTAGAAGGACCAATAGTGATAACTGATAATAAATAGATGATGCCTTTTGCTCTTCCCTACAACTTCCTCCTTACAGAAGAGACGTTGTGAGCCTATCTCTGCTCTATCGTTATTTTCATAGCAAATGCTCGTCTGGGCTTCAATCTATGGTCCCCCTTTTCAAACCTTCACAAAAAACACTCGTCCATCTACAACCACTATCAACAATTTCCTCCACTCTCTATCTATATCTAAATCTAAATGCAGATTCCATGAACAAAGCGTCTTTATTAGAACTACCTGCCTGTGGAACTCTGTTCTGCTGCCCTGCTTACCAGCTGACTTCAATATGATGATCTTCAAGTCTAAGGTAAACAAATTCTTGTTGAGCTGTCTGCTTAAATAATCAAATTATACCCAGTTTTCACCACTAATGATTACTACACTGTTGTCTCAGTGGCCACCGTACACTCATTAACCCTTATCTTCGAGTGACCTTTAGGCTTTAATAAATGTTGACTCTCTTGTAAAAATAAAAGAAAAGAGAAAATTAAAATAAGTGAAGTATGCATGGTCCCCTGTGAGTGAACAGTGAACGAGGCATAAAAAATGACAGCATTTGTCCCCCTCTCTATTTAGCCACAAGTCCCCAAGGGATGTCAAATCCTGGTAAAAATGAACAAACGGTGTAGTTTTAGGCCTTAACATATGTAAATTTGAGTTCTGCACCATGCAAAAAAAGAAATGACTAAGTCCATCATCCCCCATACCTACCCATTTAGCCCCAAAATGTCCCCAAGGCCTTAACATATTTAAATTTGAGTTCAGCACCATGCAAAACTGCTAAATAGACATACACAGAAAATTTTGGATAAATATCCTAAAGTAGTTCCAAAAATGGAGTGTTTTTGTTAGACCTAAAAGAGTCCCTGGGGCACACCCAAGAGTTATTGTGAAGTATAGACAAACAAAATTATATAGAAATCAGTTAGTTACAACTTTTCAGAAAGTTTTATAAAAATCCAAGGCATCAATTTTTTTTTTTTTAATAAGCACAAAAGTGTCAATTTAAACCATTTTACCTCGAAAGGCACCCCTAGGGGAGCAACGAGAGTTTTCTTGGAAAACCTGTTCTGTTACTTTTTTACTCATATTATGTTTAATGTTTGTGCAAAATTTCAAAAGATTCCAAGGCGTAGTTATTGAGAAAAGTGTTGATAGATGAACGGACGAATGGACAAGGGTGAATTTACAGATCCACCCTTCTTTGGTCAGGGGACCAATTAACACTAATTTCTAGGAAAAAGTACAACAGGAATTTAAGTAATTGTTGTGAGGACTCACCCATGCACAAAAGATGAACTCTTCCGGATTAACTGCCTCATCTGTCGTCGTTATTATACCGCTCGTGTCCTATTGTTATATTTTATTGTTAAATTTGTTATTGACTAGAAAAAAGGGGTTTTAATAAAAATATCAACACACACACACACACACACATACACACACACACACACACACACACACACACACACACACACACACACACAAAAAAAAAAATTGTAGGAGTATAAATTGTTAAACTTGTTATTGCTTTTTTATTTATTTATTTGTGGACTATTCATCTTCCTGGTTGTTGTTTCACAACGTTTCGGCTAACTATTCCTCTGGCCTTTGTCAGGTGGTTAACCGCAACGGGATAAGAATGTTGAGTCTGAAGATGAGGATAACTGCCCACAAATAAATAAATAAATAAATATATAAATTACTCATCTCAAAGGATTCCAATAATAAAATAATATTGTTATTTCTTATTTTGTTAAAAATTTTTTGTCTTCTGTTTTGTTTTGGTGCACTGGATTATTTTTACCCTGGCTATGGCGGCTGCGTGCCATCAGCCTTTAGAAGGGGAAAAATGGAAACGGTAAGCATTGCTGAAAAGTCAGAATAGGTTAAACCACGAACCGTTAAAATTAATGTAGAGGAATTTCTACAGAAAGCTTGTGAATGCACCAAATTCGTTACTGACACTGAAATTATTATTGAAATGCAAAAACTGCAAGATTTCGCAAAAAGAGCAATTTTTTCTTTGTCATTGACAGAAAAACTAAAATGTAATACGACCAACCAAGGAACAAGTATCATAATTGACAACAACAACAACAACAACAACAACAGAGTGGATTACGAAATGCCTAAGCTAAAATACTTGGAACGCTCTTTTTAAAAGCGAAGAAGAGTGTAAAGAACTGTCAAGAAAAGAAATAATAACCAAGGATTTTGTTTTACGTATAGAATAGATGGGACTCGGACAGACGACAGTATCTGGTTTTGAAGTGTCGGGTGTAGTACCAGGAGAGTATATCGCAACCTTCTTTTTATAATATGATGAAATTCCGGCCATTAATGTCAAAATTCCGGCGATTGATGGTGTTTGGAGTTTGGAAATTTTAATAAACAAAGAATCATTCAACAAAATTTCATATTATATTGAAGATGGAGAGAAAAACTCCCAATTATTGTGATGCTTGATGGATTTGTGGGGAGGTGGAGTATTTAACATTCATGTGTCCCAAAAGAAATACTGCTACATCAAACCCCAAGAATCGTGTCCTGGAACATCTGACCCCTAAAGGTGGTTACCCCATCCCAGACAGCGAAGAAACTCCGAATAGCTTCCATTCCAAAACTTAAAAAACCTGATGAGTATGAAAACTAATGTAACATCACTTGTGAGTTCTCCCCTCTCCAAAAAAGATGAATGGAAAGTAGAAGGCGGTAAAAAAGCCACCTCCCCTAAATCCTACACAAAAATCCTTTCAGAAGAAGGAAAAAATCGAAATAAGATCAAGTAAGGATTTGGGTGGGACAAAAATATAAAGAATTGGTAAAATTCAAAACAAGCTGAACAAACATGAAAAATTTACGAAAATCAAGAAAAAGAACCTGTACTGCAACCTCAACTACACCCTTCTCCCCAGATTAGAATAGACGCTCCCCATCAAAGGCTGTTCCTTCCCTCCTCCAATGACTTTGTCCATATCAAAAATTAAATACAAGTTGATCCCTTTGAATCCAAACGTCAAAAGTGTGACTTTTTACCCTGTAAAAATTTCCTTTTCCATGCCCAAAAAAAGAGAGCAAATCTAGCCCTAGTTGAAACCCCTCCCCTTCCTCACTCCCAACAATACTCCTCACAATACGCCACCCCCATCTCAACGGATATGTCACCTCCTCCTTCATCTATGCCTCCCCGACCCCTTTTCAAAAACGCCAGAGAAATCTTCATTGGAGATGAAGGCTTGGTGACTCTTTCAGGGCTACAACAAGTTGGCAACGAGGAATTCGAATGAATTCACCACGGGGATACCCACCACAACAACTTGGTAATGACAGATTCAAAATATTCAAAGGGACTATCCACAACAAATACTTCACCAGCAGAAAACTGAAGAAAGATTAATTCAACAACAACTCCAAATGGAAGAACGTATACAAAAGAATCAGGAATTACTTCTCAAAAACTTTACTAATAAACCAAACACAGACAATGATACAGTTTTTTTGCAAGATACAATTTGGAACTCTATTAAAACTTTTAACTATGTCATTGACCAAGACCAGACGTTCGACACATTCTTCAGACGATACAAAGATTTCTTTTAACATCAATTGCATAGATTGGCCGGATGCAAAAAGTCCACCTGCTTTTATGAAAGCTTGGAACTACAGAACGCAGTAGATCTGTAGACTACATTGTACCTGAAAAGACTACGGATCTGAAGTTTGTGGAAACCGTTAAGTTACCCTCAGAACTTTTTAGTCCAATAACATCTTTTTTATAAGAGATGGCGTTGCTTCAACTTGGCTAAGTGAGACAACGTTCACGTCGGTTGTTAACAAGCACTGCAACGATTTTAAGCAAGCGGAATTATCAGCAAATTATTTCAAATGTTTCATTTTTTTGCAAGGGCTGGTGTCTGCAAAAGATGCTAAGATCAGACGGAAAGTATTGCAAAACTTCAAAAACGAACCCAATCTTACATTACAGAAATTTGCAGGGGATTGTCAAAGGGTTGTAAGCATGAGAAGTGACTAAAAAAACATTGAGGAGTCATGTGTAGTGTATGTCAGGAAACTAAAGTACAATTCTAAAAATGACGCCTCCAAAATAGAGAAAAACGAATATGTCCGGTCTCAGTATAAAACAAAGGGTTATTTCCATCAAGAAAAGAAAAATGAAAATGGCTACCAACAAGTTAAAAATTAACAGACGTTCCCAAAACAAGAAAAATTACCCTCTAAACCATGTTCCAAAAAAAATTCTGCCCATTTCGAAATAAAATGTGTAAAAATTGTGGCAAACTTGATCACAAAATGTCACATTGTCGAAATAGAAAAAAAAATTAAAAAAATATTATCAGACAGACAATATCTTGCGAAAAGACTGACGAGAATTTACATAAATGCGTAACTGTCAAGATATTGAACAAAATCGTGAAATTGATCTGTCAATTATAAATTTGCATATGTGGCGAAAATTTAACAAACCACATTTGAAAAAAAATTCTAAAGTCAGCACGCACTGGAAATAAAATTGATTTTATTGGGGAAGTATTTTTGCCAGTAAATTTAAACGGAAATATTTAAAAAAATGGAGGTATATGTTTCGAGAAAAGCTGCCAACCTCTTCAGAACAGATTGGATGAGCAATTTGAATCTTTGGGACTGTTCAATTAATACTTTCTATCAAAAAGTCGAAAATGTAACATCCAATGCCGAAGAATTAAAAGCCGGACTAAAACAAAATTTTCCGAAAGTTTTTTTTTAAGCAAGGTTAGGCAGATGCATGGAAATGAAAGCAAAATTTGACGTGAAAGTAAAATTTGACGTGAAAGTAAAATGCTCAACCCATTAAAAAAAAAAAAGAGAAATGCTCAACCCATTAAAAAAAAAAGTAAAATGCTCAACCCATTAAAAAAAAAAAGAGAAATGCACCTTTTGCGTATTTGGAAAATATTAACAAAGACTGGAAAATGCGGAATATTTAAAAGAATTAATTTTAGTGAATGGACAGTGCCAACGGTTTATGCACAGAAAAAAAAATCAAAGGATATACGGGTCTGCGTCGATTTTTCGACAGGTCTAAATAACG
Source organism: Euprymna scolopes (assembly GCF_053919585.1). Classification (NCBI taxonomy): domain Eukaryota; kingdom Metazoa; phylum Mollusca; class Cephalopoda; order Sepiida; family Sepiolidae; genus Euprymna; species Euprymna scolopes. The sequence continues at coordinate 176,893,712 of NC_136482.1, forward strand.
CTTTACGGAACCACCAGTATCCTTTACCCATTTTGGAGGAGGTATTTACGAAACTCAACGGAGGAAAAATTGCCAGGTTGACTTAAGTGATCCGTATTTACAAATCCAAGTCGAGGAGGAAATCTCAATGTTTCTGTGAAAAAACACATACACACAGGGGTCTGTACAAATTCGAAAGGCTTGCATTTGAGATCAAAGTCGCGACAGCTATTTTCCAAAAGATTATGGACACCATGCTCGCCGGGTTGGAATTCACAACAGCCTCCCTGGACTACATAATAATAACTAGTAACTCCTCGGAATAACATCAGAAACATATTAAAGGTTTTTGAGAGAATCAAAGAATATGGATTTAAAGTAAAGGAATCAAGGTGCAATTTCTTCATGAATGAAATCAGATGCCTGGACTATATTATTGAACATGGAAGACGACTGGATCCCAAGAGGCTTATAATCATTAGAGATATGCTGGCTCCCGCTGATGTACAGGCTCTCCAAAGTTTTCTGGGATTGGCAAATTATCATCAGGTGTTTGATCATCAAGAATATGCACAACTTAAGTGCTCTGCTAAATGAATTATTAAAGAAAGAAAAAGCCCGAAACTGGAGTCTCGAATGTCAATGACATTCGAAAAAATTCAAGAAATTTTAACGTCAGACCTTTTTCTGACGTACTGTGATCCAAAGATGTATATTATCGTAGTGAGCGACGCCAGTTCATATGGCATTAGAGCATGTATATTACACAAAATGCCCGACGGCACAAAAAAGCCAGTCGCACAAGCTTCAAAAACATTGTTACCTGCCGAGAGACAATACTCACAAATTGAGAAAGAGGCATTGGATATCGTTTCTGCAATGTCAAAATTTCATAGGTATATTCATGGAAGACCGTTCACGGTGCAAACTGGCCACAAACCTTTACTTACCATTTTTGGATCAAAGAAAAGATTGCCAACGTATACTACCAAAAGATTTAGATGGGGTAGTTTTAAATACTATAATTTTAAACTGGAATACCTGCTATCAAGACAAATCAGCCATCTAGACTATTTCAAATAATACTGAAGGAATGATGACTATAATTGCAACACTTCACACTGATTGTGAAATTAAAACAATGGTATTAAACACCGTTAGAGAGCTCCTAGTTACATTATCAAAAATAAAATAAGAATCGCTAAAGGACGACTTTATTTGCGGCATAAAAAAATTAAATCGCTAAGAAAGCCAGAAATGTTTCGGAAGTCTATCTATTTATATTTACAAGAACCCAAGTTTACCTAGCTGGGCAAACTTGGGTTCTTGTACCAGAAAAATATCCAGTAAATAAAACGTTGTTTAGTAAATCGTTTTTTTTTTAATCTTTTTTGCACTTCCATACATTAAAGATGGATATAGATATCACTAAAACATCCGCTGGGTCATAAGCTTCATTTCGGTACCTTACTTGCCTGTAGGCTGAGATAAACCGTGTCACACACACACACACACACACACACACACACACACACACACACACAATAAATCGAACTTACTAAGGGAGATAATAACTTCCGGTGAATACCAGAAATATATCCAGTAAATAAAACGTTGTTTAGTAAATCGTTATTTTTTTGCATTTTTTGCATTTATTTTGCATTTCCATACACCAAACATGGATATAAATATTACTAAAACATCCGCTGGGTCATTAGCTTCATTTCGGTACCTTACTTGCCTGAGTGGATTGCCTGTAGGTTGAGACAAACCGCGTCACACACACACAGACCAGACAGACATTAGGAAAATTTATAATAAGAGATCTAATATAAAAAAGTCTTAACAAACAGTAAACGGAAAAACCTTTGAAGGAAGAAATGTAGGTAAATCTTTTATCGCATAGTTTTCCTTAAAAGTGAAATGGATTCCATATTGTTCATTAAAAAAAATGTTTTTTTTTCATACGTCTGATGAGAGGACGTAGGTGTGTCAGAATATTTTGGGAATTTTTGATACCTTAACACAAAACTGCGAATAAAATATACAAAACTCGTAATTTCTCTTTTTAAAGTGGGTTGTTTAATTTCTTTATGGAATATACTTCCAAAATAAACTATTAAAGTTTTTTGAAAAATAATAGAAATATTATTTTTTATAAAAAAAACAAACAGTGTTTACAAAGTGCTTGCGTGCGCTGATGCAGCCATTTTTTCTACGTAATGAAATGAATTGAATTTTACGAGTAAAATTTTTTTCAATTTTTTACAATTTAAAAATCTATCAAAATTTTTCTATTGGTTCAATTTTTAAGATACTTTCAGGTTTAATGCGAAATTTTATGCTCTTTCCAATAAACGGAATATAATATTCTAGACAAACGTTTTTCTTTTTAAATTAACCCCACCCTCATTTTTAAATGTCTACTAAAATGAAAATAATTAATTTTCTCACCTCAGATTTATATATCACAAATTGAAGATCAATAAATAAAATAATCTAATTCAAAACAAAAAAAAGAATAGTTATGTTCAAATTTACCTGTAAAGACAGAAGTTTAAAACCTTTTTTTATTGTTTAAACCACGTTGATTTTTTTTTAAGTGAAACCTCACATTTTTAAAATATTGTCAAGTAAATATTAAGCACTTACTATAATTTTTTCTATTTCATTCAATGTTGTTTTATTTTAAATATTTAAAAAAAAATCCATTCGATAAAGAAGAAATAAAATATTTAAAATCAAAAACTCATGTATTTCTTTAAGAGAATAAAAAAAAATGAAAAAATTGTCGAAGGGTTTGTTTATAAAAGTAAACTTACTTATGAGTGAATGTGATCATTTTTCACATACGGTGACCCATATGGACTAACTTTTGTTGACAGCAAACACATGTCAGAAATAGAAAGGGGAGATTAATTATGGCGCTTTTAGGCCACCGAAGTTCTCAGCTGGAAGAAAAGGAGACGTTTTCCCTTTTTTCCAGTTGTGACCATCTGATATGACAATTTAAAGTCGCTGTATTTTTTAATCCTTGCTTAAAAATTATTTTATTTAAAAAGTACACGGAATATAAAATATAAATATGGATAAATTCTTAACAATGAAGAATGGAAGTACCCATTGATTAGTATTTTTTATAGGTAAGTGATTTTTTTTAATTTATATATATTTATTATATTCGAAGTAAGTTAAAATTCGTTGATTTTCTTCAAATCTTTTTTAAAAATCCATTAAAAAAACAAATATTGCATATTTTGCTATTAAACCTGTTATTTTTTTAAATTTTGGCCTTTGCTCCTTTTATTGAAATAAAATTAGGGTATAAATTACAGTTTTCAAGTAGTTATATGCTTTGAAAGATAGTCTAATTATTCAAGTTTTTATCACTCATTTTTAATAGCGATTTCTAATGCTGCTAGAGAGGCCGTGTTAATATTTTCAAACGATATAAGGTTTGAAATTGTCCGAATGGTCGTGAAACATTTGTAACGAACAATGAAAATACACTACTTGTTGCTATCAATCCAACTTTTGTGGTCTTGTTTTTGTGAAAATAATATATATATATATATATATATATATATATATGACCAAAAGATGGAGGAAGCGAGGAAGCATGGCTGTGGAAATCCTTTTACCCGAATACGATGCCCAGCATGTTAAAAATATACCTTTTGTTGTAAAAATCTAATGAACAAAGAAGTTGATGGGGACAGGATATTTTTATGGAAACATAAATCGTAAAATTGCCAACACATCAATGAAACAGCTGTAATGGAAAAAATCCAGGAAATAAACGAAGGTTATGAAAAAAGGAAACACGAGTCTTTGAATTTTCAACAAAATTTTGCACTATATATATATATATATATATATATATATATATATATATATATATATATTCTATTACTATAACATAATTTTTATATCCAATTTATTGATATATCAAGTCTTTATGTGGTTCTTGGCAATACCGAAAGGCTCTTCATTGTACAAAATAACCCTTCTAAGACCAGGGAGCACATCACAAGAAAATATAACCAAAAGTTTATGTTTATCTTCATAACAAAAACAAAAGTCAATAACTATATCAATATATAAATTCAAATACTTTTCTCTTTTTTACAGACCCTTTGCTATAAAAAAACCGTTACTAGTCTTTCTCTACTCTAACCGGCATTTTCCTGGGGTCAATAACATAACAAAAATATGAAACAATATATTATTTTCATATTTTTGTTATATTATTGACTCCCGGAAAATGCCGGTTAGCCTGCTGCACGGCCGATTGTCAGTGTTTAGGTCAGAAATATTTTGATAACAAAGAAAAGAATGTTTGAATACTAGAAATAGTGTTATCAAAACGAAATAAATATTAAAAATGAGAAAATATTTACATTAAAATCATTCCCAGGAATTTTAACTGGGAAGAAAAGGAATTTGATAAGTAAAAATGAACAGGGATGACCAAGTGACAGAGATGAGACGCTGGTCGTGTGGTGATACGTGTTGATGACGTCATTTACAACAGAAGATGGTCTTATAGCGGTTGCCATAATGTAATTCTTGTTGGGTAGGTCACCATTTCGGCGGGTCCCCCTTTTGGGAAGTCATCGAAATTAATAAGACGGGAGTAGAAACCGACCTGGGAATAATAATAAAGAAACAAAGGAACTTCCAAACGAAACGGTTTTATATTCATTTCAGCGTATAAATGGTATCGGGTTATAGAAAGTTTGTGATTTTCATTTTTGTCCCCTAAACTCTGGAACCACTCGCGTCTCCGTCTTTTTTGCTTCCAACACTTTTTTGTATCTCTCTTTTTGTCTTTCCCACCAGAACTGTTCTCCGTCCTGATTGGTTACAACCTCTGGTCACATTTTTGAGGAAGGAAGGAAGGAAGGAAGGAAGGGGGAAAGGGAAGAGTAGAGAGAAAGAGATGTAATGGAGAAATAGTAGTCTTGGCTTCATTACAGTCTTTTGAGAGACACGTAGAAATTAGTCAAGAGTTGAGAGCCGACAGTCGGAGTCCGATGGCTTTGAGTAGGGGAGACTGTCAAAAAATGTCGATAGTAAAAAAATCTAAGACCAGAGTGCAGCTTTACAATTGGGAAACATCAGTAAATAAATGATTCGAGTTATGCAAATATTCATTTGCAGCTTTTGACAGGATCCGTCAAATCAAGTAAACCCAAATGGATAAGGTATGTTTCTCTATTGGCCGATGTTAACACCCCCACCTCCAAAAAGAACTGTATCCGTCCCCTATTATTATAAAGATCGTCTGTCATGAATATTATATGTCGTGTTTATACACTCATCACGAGACGATCACATATACACTTCAAATATATATATACACTGAACATCTTAGAGACAATTAAATATATCACACGTCAAACATAAATGGATGCATTCATATAAATAAATAAAAAGAAATACACTACCAAATAATGTAAAATAAACTTTTGTTTATTTTCGTTAAAAGAAAAGAAATTACTTTTTAGTGTGCTTGGCGCACGTCGGTATGAAAGAAGGAAGGGGGGGGGAAGAAGGTGCAGAAGAGATTCAACCAATGTTCTTTGACGTGCGAGAAAAGCTGTCATTTCAGCTACTGAATTTCACTCTTAGTGTCGGCTATCCCTTTCTCTGGCGAGAGAAGTTCTCTGTGTCTATTATATTTCTTTAGCGGCTCCCAGAGGCTTGCAAAAAATAAGTTTTTTAAATCGAGCCCTGATTGGTCAAAACTTCATATTTTTTATCCCCCCCCCCAAAAAAAAAAGAAAGAAAACGTGCTTTCAGCTACGTCGGCCATTTCTCAAGCGTCCTGCTTCTTGACCCAAGAGGTTTGGTGTGAGTGAATGCTGTACTTCCCGTGCAAATGAATTTATAAATTTTAATGTGTGTGTGTGTGTGTGTCTTAGAAAAATAAAATAAGAAACAGCACAATATATATGAACACATTATATAGACTATATTACATTTTTTTTTTAGCTTTAGTCTTTATATGTAGAGTATTTTAAAATACTATGTTGTATAATTGATTTAAATAACAGTTCTCATGGTAATGTTGGAGTGTTAACTGAAAAAAGGCGTTTTTGCATTTATTCACTTAGATGTGTTATCAATGAAGTTAAATCTCAAGGTTATAAATAAAGCATTATTTTTTTTTTATTCTATAGCTGTTTTGTTCATTTGAAACAAAACCATTATGTTAATTCACAAAACTAACAGTCATCTCCACGGATTTATCAAGAAAACAAACAAGAATTATAAAACATCAACCTATTTTTCATTCTTAATTTGATCTTATTTGTACTTCGTCAGACAATTCTAACATTCTTAAAAATAGTGTATCAGCAACAGTCTCCAGTCATTTACAACGTAAGTTAAAGGAGCATATCTGACAATTGTATATTATAAAGGTTTGATTAGACTAGCCCAATGTTTTATAGATATTGAGAAAAATTATAGAGATTAATTGAGCAATCTATGACTATGAAAGTCTGATTTTCATTGATTAGACTCGCCCAATATTTAATAGATATTGAGAAAACTTACAGGGGTTATTTGAGTCATCTATGACTATGAGCGTCTGTTATTCATTAATTAGACTAGCCCAATGCTTAATAAATATTGAGAAAAATTATAGTTTTTGAGGGGACTATCTATGACTATGAAAGTCTGGTTTTACTAATTAAATTCTTGTTGGGATTTATTTTTATCTTATTTTTTTTCAGTCGTTTTTCAACGGCAGACAAAATTTTCCAAACATCTGGAACCAACGAAAATTCTGTTCAATCGTAATTTATTGATATTTTACAGCAAAATTCTAATAAGTTTGAATTCTAAACATTTTTTATTAATTCCAGACATCTGTGACGCTTTATATATGGCGTAGATGATAAAATGAACAAAGGAAACAGGTTTCACTGAGGATTTCTGTGTGATTTTTCTATTCAACCAAATGGTTTATTTTATACTATTGGGACGATTAATTGAAATCGGAATTGGAAGTCATAAAAAGCGGATCTTTTGGGAGTGGGGTGGGGAATCAGAATCGGACAAAAGTGTGCCTATTTCCTAATGCTACAGAAGATTTTTTAATTGTCTTGTTTTTTTTTTCGTTCAAGACTTAATTTTTCATTGCTGGTACTAATAGTAAAATGAAAAATATTCATTAATTTTAAACTACTAATGAAACTAAAATCTATAGATCCTCTCACAGGTCCATTTGTTTGCGAAAATATATGCACGTATATATTTTTTAAAGGTAATCAGAAAATAAAATAATAAAAAAAACAATTCTACAACTAGATATTTACAGGTTTTAAAAGAATCGGAATTGGTAATCAGATCAGAATTGGGAATTTAGATCAGAATCTGTACTTGTATCAGAATTGGGAAAACTACTGGAATCGTTCCATCACTACTATTTTATAACTAATATGATCTGTGTATCAGCATTGGTAGGAAACTTTGAAGAACCTAGACAATCATAAGTATTTTTAATCAAATATTTAACTAGTATTAATTATTGTGGGCTTCGGTTATTAAATATATACATAATAATTTCAATTTATACATAATAACACTGAAATCTAAACGTTCAATTTATTTAATGCCTAAAAAGCATCCTTATAGCAACATACATACGTTGATGTAAAAAATGTTTGTGTTTTTTTAATTGGGAAGGGAGTTTTAAATAATAATGTATATACACACACACTGGAACGAAGATACTTTTTTTTATAGAATTACATGTATTTGTAAATAAAGTATTTTTTATAAATATTATTTTGTTTGTGTTTTTAAATTTTTAAATTTTAAGAATGGGATTTCAAATAACAGTGTCTATACACAAACATTGGAAGTAGGATACTATTTTATTTTTATAATTTACATGTATTTGTAAAGAAAATATTTAGTATTTTTTTTCTAAATATTATTTTTAAGAAGGTTTAATTAGAAGAGAAAGTGAATATGTTGTGTAAAATTGGCTTGGATTTGAATAATAAGTAAAAGTTAAATTAAATTCAAATTAAATGTAAAAATGAAAATGAACAGTTAAAAATTCTTATTATTTCACTATTAAGAACGAACATCCTTGCATCAATATGACGATTTTTGTCAGTGAAATTGTCAGTGAAATATTCTTTCAAAATAGATTTTTTATTTCACTAAGTCATTCATTAAAAAAACTGAATTTTTTGTAAGAAACTGAAATGCCTTATAATGTTTTTCTTTGTTTTTTTTTTTTGTTTTTTTACTGCGTTTTCACCCCAAACAAAACATAGTGCCACTTGGATGTAAGGGGCTACTATTTGGGTAAAATTTGTAGCGGTACTATGTAGGAAGATGAGCAGCAAGATGTCTGGTCACATTACACTTGAACTTTCTATTTTTGTTATAAGAAATATATCAGTGAAATGTCGGACTTGTTTTATAAAAACACAAAAAACAAACAAACGAAATGCCTTATCTATATAATACTAAAAGTCTATGGATCTTGTATGTTTGCAATCAGATTTCCGGTTTTCAACATCCGGTTGCGCATGCGTAAATAGCAACGTCTTCAATCCGTTATTCCAATTCCGGAATTTTTATATCGCTTTTAATACAAACAATTTCATTTAATTTGATCAAATAGTTATTTATATATACAAATAATACATAGATTCATAGATAATTATAATATATATTATAAAATCTATTTATCTATGAATCTATTAATAATATGAAATATTACCCTATACAATTTATGGAAAGAAAACACCTCTCACTTTCCCTCTAATAGATTTCAACACTCCTACTCCCTCTGTTTTCGTTACGTACGCGAGAAATAGTTACGTGTATGTGTGAGAGAGAGAAAAAGGTAGCGACGTAAAACTGGATAGAAATATCCCCCTTAACTAATGCAGACCTTTTTACTAGAGGGCGTTATTACAAAAAAATTTCTTTTTCTTCTTCCCATGTTTTTTAAAGTCGTCTGCTTACATTTCCAAACCGAAAGCTGAATCGGTAAATGCACACATTTCTATTACATTAAATAGTGTTTTCCTTTACACAATGGGTACTGAATGTTTGCTTAAATTAAATGAAAAAAGTTACATTTTATTTTCATTTTCTATTTAAAAAGCCATTATTAACATGTGGAGAGTGTTTTTTTTATTATTCTGTACTTTCAACTAACAATTTCATTTAAAAGATGATATATCAAAATTTGAATTTAACTATAATAAGGATTATGATACCTGTTCAGTGCATAAGTATGACCAACCACTTATAATTCAGTAACTGTAATTTAAAAAAAAATAACAATTATAATAAACAGAACGACTCATAGAAATCTATCTATATTCTTTTTTTCATTTTAATATACTTTCATAGAAATGCTTCTGTTATGTAAAAAAAAACTATTTTCTTTATGCCACAAGTGTCACGCTCATACATGAATTCCATAGCTAATATAACGTACTGACCCAACGGGTCACGGGTGGTCTAGTATTTGAATAAATATCTTGATGAAATAACAAAAATTGACTCATCTGTGAATACCTATTGTGAAATGACGACATAAAAGTCACCACGTTTCTGAATTTTTGAGATGAGGATTGGTTATTCGTATTATTTGGATTCATTGGACTACTGTTCTCATCTTGAGTGTGATTTTCACAACGTTTTGGTCGATGTTACCTCCGACCTTCTTCAGGTGTATCTTTTCGAACTCGGGAATTTGGATGGAATTTGGAGCTGAACCCTTTATTTACTTCACGGGGGTAGCATGCTCTTGTTCCATCAACCATGACTGGATAGAAGTCTTAAATAATTCGCAATTGTGTCTTTCAATCGCCCACACTGAGGATTGAACCATAAACCTTTGTACAATTGATTTTGCGGACCCATGGTGCAGTGGTTAGAGTACTTGGAGAAATCAATTGTAAAAAGCAATATTCTCCTTAAGATTAAAGGTTCAATTTTCAGTGTGGGTGATTGAAAAAATACAATTGCGAATTACTTAGGACCTCTATCCAGTCATGACTCACGGACCAAGAGCATGCTACCCCAGTGAAGTAAATAAAGGCTTCCACGCGAAATTTTGTCCAAATACCCGAGTTCGACAGAAACATTCCTGAGTTCAACAAGATACACATGAAGAAGATTGGAGGTTACATCGACCGAAACATTGTGAAAATCACCCTCAAGATGAGAACAGTAGTCCGATGAATCCAAATAATAAAAGTCACCATTTTTGGTGTACATGTGTAAGTTTATATAATTAGTGCGAAAGCATTAAAATGAATGATGAATAAAAATACGTAGTAGCAACCGTGAGTATAATCATGTAATACCATAGGAATTATGTGTTAACTTGTGACTACTACTTGCTAGATTGCGAAGGAAACACTTGTCCCAGACTCTATCAAAGGCCTTTGATGGGTCAAAAGCTATTCCTCTAGAAATGAAATCCTTGTCAATAGATTCACTGGTCTTCTGTAATATTACACTCAGCACATCAGCTGTTGATCTTGTAGAATGAAATCCATATTGCTGATACAATCACTTAGTACCTCTGGAACAAAAGTGTGCTACCCCCATTAAGTAAATAAATAGTTCCGTTCGAAATTCTGTCCGAATTCCCGAGTTCAACAGAAACATTCCTGAATTCGAGACGATACATGTTATGAAAATGACACTCAAGATGAGGACAGTAGCTTAAAGAATCCAAATAATACGAACGAAACAGCCTTAGTTGAAGTTAATGCCCTCAATGATGCTGGGTTAAACAGAGCTGAGAAGGGAAAGATAATGAAATATTGAAGTCTTATGTATGACATGAAAAGAAATTGGAATCTTAGGAAGATTTCTATCATTCGAGTAATTATAGGAGCAACTGGACTCATGAAAAAGAATTTCAAAAACTACCTGGCAAATGTACCCGGTGAACCAAGTGCAAGAGAGATTCTAACAATTTCACTTAAAGGGACAGTCAGAATCTTAAAAAGATCTCTCACTTGGAATATCTGAGTTAGTGGGTGAATGTAGGGCATCCGGTAGGATGCTCCATCCACAGATTGAATAAACTGATAAGAAAAGTATTTGTATCCACCATAGCCTTGAGGCCCTGGAGGGGCATAGGCCATCTACAACTTTGTAGATGCTTTTGTAGCGAGGAGTTCTTTTTACAGGGTGAGGGTGCTGGCCCCACGCCCAACCTTCCCAGAAGGTACATACATCGCCTAGCCTTCCCAAATGGTCACCCATCTGGTACTGACCAGGCTCAACCTTGCTTAACTTTGGTGATCTGGCAAGAACCGGTGTGTCAACGTGATTGTGCCGTACATAAGGTCTTATGTATGACATGAAAAAAACTTGAATTTTAAGATCTCTATCATTCCAGTAATTATAGGAGCAACTGCACTCACAAAAAAGAATTTCAAAAACTACCTGGCAAATATACCCGGTGAACCAAGTGCAAGAGAGATTCAAACAATTGCACTTAAAGGGACAGTCAGAATCTTAAAAAGATCTCTTGGTTGGAATAGCTGAATTAGTAGGTGAGTGTATGGCATTCAGTAGAATGCTCCATCCCCATCAAAAACAAAATGATAAGAAAATTAAAACAAAAAGAGGACTTATAACTGTGTGAGAGTTAGAACATGACAACATAGACTTGAAATCAATGTATGTCAACCAGCTTAGTACCAAAAATAAGATTCAAATCAGTTTTGATTGCCTCAACATTTTTCATTTGTCTGCAAAAGAACTTTTTCAAATTCAAATGGTTTCTCATGTTGCTACGACCGATAAAGTCTTTCTTGTTTCTATCGATTTTAAGCCTAAGTAGGGGTAATGTAGCAGTTGCATGAGGATCTCATTTTGTTTAATGATCATGTACTAGATTAAGTTGTGCTGTACCACACTCGTGCCTAGTCATATAACTGCATGGAAGTTAGGACGTGGCGACAGACTCAAAATCAATACGGGTCAGCAAAGTTTATCACCCAAAATACGATTCAAACAAGTTCCAGTTTTTGATTGCCTCTTGATATGAAGTATTATCATGTTATCATTATTTCGCCACAAGCAGCTTGCTAGAATGGAACTCCAGGATACAGTATTTGGTTATCATTAAAAGCCAGCTTACCAAGAAATTCGCTATTTTCCAATGTCCCTTGAATAAAAGTCCATACCTATTTAGTAATGGAGATTCTGGTTTTATTTATGGAAGACTAGCCTGGGTGCCCGGCATTGCTTGGGTGTTTGAAGGTGTGTGTTGAGCAAAAAAAAAAAAAAAAAGTGGTAGTAGTAGGCAGGCAGGTTTGAACCTGTGACGCGAAGGCAGAAAAGAAAGTGAAAGAAAACGTCTTACCCCTACTTCATGACGCGACCGGAAGTTCGGAACGTTGAAATTAGTAAAGTCATTCCAACTGATATGATGACTTGCAAAAATGGCGACCCAAAAAAACGACCCTCCTTGTAGAAAACTGCCGAGTTGAGGGTGAAGGAATTAATGCTTTTAGGCAATATTTCAATATTTGTCGTCCGAAGGGTTGAGCTTCAAAACCATACCAATCTTGTGAAAATCTGTCACCTCTGTCGAAAGTTTTGGGCAGACATACATACATACATACATACATACATACATACATACATACATACATAAATTCAAACAGACAGGTGAGATTTATACAATAGATGGTGATCCTTTTCTTGTTCAATATTCTACTTCAATTAAATGCGGTCAGACATAACTAAATCTACCAAGTTGTGACAGTCGTTCACAAAAGTTAGGCCTCCTATTTTTTAATTAAAAACTCAAGCGCTGAAGAGCTATAAAAACGAGAGCAGTACCATTAAAATGAGCGACCTTTTATGCTCTAAAATTTATCTTTCTACATAGCCAGAACCATTCTCAATGCATTTTTGCCAGGAATTCAATGACACACCTATGCTTTTGACACATGTCCATGGCTGGAGTTGCTTTCTTAGAGGCTAACACTGTCAATATCTGCAACAGAGAGATGAAACTTTTTGACATAAATGCATGTTCAGACATCATAACAATGTAATTTGCAATCCTCTCTGATCCATTCAGGCAGAATGAAAAAAATAGAAGGCATTACTTTTGGAACTTTTCATCCTGACTTTTCTCCTAATCAATCATCTAGCCAACCACATATAAAAGCTAAATAATAACCAGCAATTAGAAGTAATCCACTTTTTTTTTTAATAAACAAATATTTATTTATTTAAAGTTTAAAATTTTCAGCTTATAACAAAGCCTTCATCAGGAATTCTTTTTAAAAACAATACATTTTTTTTTCTTACTTGCTATGGTGTCGTTTTAGCACAGTTTATTTGTCAAAGATGGTAATTGTGTATTGTCCAGTTCAGTGGGTAGGTGCCCGTTTCTAATCCCATGTTTTGAATTCAATTTTCTCTGTGCTTCTAAAAACATAGATTACTTCTAATTGCTACGCATGTGCGCATGAACGGGCGACTACCCACTTTGTTATAAGCTGAAAATTTGAAACTTTAAATAAATGAATATTTGTTTATTTAAAAAAAAATTAAAAAATTGCATGTGGTCTTTCTTTCTAAAGAACCAGGTTTTAATGGCAATCTTCTTGAGATTGAAGGTTCAATCCTCAGTATAGGTGATACAAAAACTATAATGAAGAATTATTTATGATTTTTATCTTATTATGGCTGACAGAACAAGACTAATTTACCTTAAAATTCCGTAGAGATTCCTGACAAAAGTCAGCCTACCAAATGATTTTATTATGTTCCAGTACTCCTTTGAATAAAAGCTGATACCTATGTTGTGTCCGCATTATTTGGATTTTTCGGACTACTGTTCTCATCTTGAGTGTCATTTGCACAACGTTTAGGTAGCTTTAAATTCCGGCATTCTTCAAGCGTGTCTTGTCAAACTCGGGAATATTTCTATCAAACTCAGGAATCTGGGGTTCAACAGAAACATTCTCAATTTCTACAAGATACAGCTTCCAGATTTCTGAGTTCAACAGAAAGATTCCCGAGTTCAACAAAAAGATTCCAGAGTTCAACAGAAAGATTCCCGAGTTCAACAGAAAAATTCCCGAGTTCAACAAGATACACAAGAAGAGGTTCTGAGATTATATCAACTGAAACATTGTGAAAACGACACTGAAGATGAGAACAGTAGTCTGAAGGATCCAAAAAATACGAATAATCAATCCTCATCTAAAAATGTAATACTTATTTAGTAACAGAGGTGTTGGTTTTATTTATGGAAGATTTTCTTATTCAATTTCAATTTCAATCAGATGCAGCCAGACATCGCTAACTAGGAAGTTATGTCTTTTTCCTGAATTTTTTCTAACTGATCATTGAATCAACCACATATAAAAACTAAACTAGAACTGAGATTTTACTGGTACTTTATTTTAAGTAACTATAACTTTATTTTGACTATTTCCTCTTAGGGTTCTATGCAAATTTCCATAGAAATTCACGAGTTTTATAAAGATTAACGAGTTGGACAAGACGTATCTGAAGGGGATCAGAGATTACATCGACCAAACGCTGTAAGAAAAAAAGACATTCAAGATGAGACCAGTAGTCCAGGTAATCTGAACAATACAAGAGAGCAACCTGTTACAAAGGAAATAGATGATAGCAATGCAAAACAAAGAAACGTTGTTGAGATAAAATTGACCTTTGTATTCAACTTGAAATGCCTCAAAGAACTGAACCCAAAAAGCAGTAAATAATAAAGACAGTCGTTGTATTATACAGATAATTGTTTAGCAAAGAATTAAAATGATGACAGGTACGTTACTTGCATACACAACAGAAAATAAAGCAACATCTGGAGATGTGAACAATCCAAGTATTGAGGACATCCAGTTAATAAAATACGAGCGTCGTTCCAAAAGTAATGCCTCCTATTTTTTATTCTGTCTGAATGGATCAGAAGGGAATGCAAATCGCATTGTTATTATGATTGAACTTATGCATTCATGTCTTGAAAGTTTCATCTCTCTATTGCAGATATTGATGGTACGAGAATCTAAGAAAGCCACCCCTGTCATGAACGTGTGTCAGAAGCAGTAATGCATCATTGAATTCTTGGCAAAAGTACATTGGGAATGGTACTGACTATGTAAAAAAGTAAATTCTGGAGCACAAATGATCGCTCGTTTAATGATACCACGCTTGTCTTCATAGCTCCTCAACTCTTTGAGTTAAAAACATAGGAGACTTTACTTTTGGAACGACCCTCGCATGACAAAGTCTGCTCCAGACGCCCATGCACAGCTGTTGTTCACTGTTGGTGAAAATTCATTGAGGATGGTGGTGACTATGTAGAAAAATAAATTCTGGAGCACAACAGGTTGCTCTTCCATTTGTAGCTGGAACAAATCTTTGGCAGGAACATTTTTGTAGCGATCACCGTTTTCAACGCTCACGAGCATCAGAATACGTAAGCACACAACGTTGCAATTTGACTGTCTACACACATGGGACAAAGGAACTATGTTACGTTTCTGTGCATAGTGATACAGCAAATAGGTTCGAAAACATCGTTATATAAAGATTTGTGGTGAAAATCAAATCAGTTTATTCCAGTTTTTCTCTTGTCATCCCCAAGACTAGATGTAAGGATAACTCCGCCACTAGGAGGCGTTAAAATCCTCCGTCTGGCATTTGCGTGCCACGCACATGGACCTTAATGGTCATCATGGAAAATTATTACAAGTTATTTCGAACAAGAATTAATTCTTCTTTTAAGCAATGTCATTTCTTATCTTTCTTGTCTTTCAATGTTTCTTATTTTATGAACACACACACACGCATTTCGCTCACATGCTTTAAATGACTGTTTTTCTCTCAGAAAATAATCACATTAATTTCAAGCCACGTGTGACACTCTGTTCATAAAAATCAGTAGTTTGAAACAACATTGTTAAAAGAAAAATTAATTCTCGTTCGATGTAGTAATGTAGTTCGGTGAGTCATGCCAAGCCCTAATAACAAAAAGAGAAATACAAATACATCACACAACAAAAAAAAACGAAAACAAAAAACTAGAAGGCGATGGCAAGGGCCAATCAAATAGTGAAACCTGATGCTACCGACAACAACCCTTTATTATAACTTGCTGGGTCCAAGTAAATAAAGAAACCATCATAAGTCCTTGTATCCCTGAGGTGTTTGGGCGGATGGGTTTCCCTCCAACCATCTCCCAATTTAGGGCTCCAAGGAGGGTGGGGAGCAAGGATGATGAATGAAACAAATATAATTTATGGCTTCCAAAAAAATCAAAAGACCCCATCCAGAAAGTGAAGATGAATCAGACTCGGATATAGAATTAGATAATCATAGAATATTCCCAAGATTCATTGTTTTGGAATCTATGGAGAGAAGTACTCCAATCACCAAATTGTCCCCATTCATTATCGAAAAAGAAATCAGATCTATAACCAAAACTGCACAAATCAAAAAACTAAGTAACAACACCCTCCTTATAGAAGTACCCAATAGACTCTCAGCAAATACACTCCTAAATCAAAACCACATCCACAACCTCAAAATAAAAGCCTACCCCCACATCACCTTGAACTCTTCAAAGGGTGTGATAAAGAGCCCAGAACTTGAACTGAAGTAAGGGCCAAAGTGGAATGTTGTAGACTCACGGCCACCGTACTGTATACCGATACTCTATGGCTGACTGGGATAGCTTCCGTACATTCATATCTGATTTACCTTTGCATTCCATGTTTAAAAAGGATGTATCCTCTATAGTATCAGACTTGACCGAATGGTTAATTGTAGGCATAGACCAATTCATACCATCTAAAAGATTCCAATAAAAACCTAACAGCCATCCATGGTTCTCCCCAAAATGTGCTGCTGCTATCGCCCACAGAAATCACTTTTTCCATAACTACCAACGTAATAGATGCACTGACACTAAAGCTGCTTTCAGGAACGCCAGCAACCACTGTAAAAGAGTAATAAAAAATGTTAGAGAGCTATATGCCCAGTCTGTTAAATCGAAGGCCATCAACTCCCCATATTTCCTCCTAAAACACAGAACACGCTAGGTAACATACAAATATCTGTGCATGAGGTCGCCAAGCTAATCAAGAACCTTAATTCCAGTAAAGCGACTGGCCCTGATGGCATCCCAATTATAGTGTTAAAAAAGCTTCAACCAGAACTCGCTCCCATACTTACGAAACTGTTTAAGCATTGCCTTAAGGAGAAGTGTTTTCCGACTCCCTGGAAAACCTCATCAGTATGCCCTGTATTTAAGAATTCAGGTGATACGTCATCTCCCTCTCAGTACAGACCAATAAGTCTCCTCTGTGTTATGAGTAAGTTGCTGGAATCCATATTAAATAGAGAAATAGTCAACCACCTCAGCAGAAACAACCTTCTTAGTGACACACAATATGGTTTCCGTTTGCAAATGTGCTAACAGTCATATCTCACAGGATTAGTGAATCTCTTGACAAAGGCTTCCTTTCTAGGGCAATTGCTCTTGACATATCAAAGGCCTTCGACAAGGTATGGCATAAGAGTCTACTTCACAAGATTTCCAGCTACGGTATAACTGGAAATGTTTTCTCAATCATTAAATCATTTCTCTGGATAGGCTCATAAGAGTAGTGGTTGATGGACAAAAATTGGAGGCTTGCAGTATTAATGCTGGAGTCCCTTAAGGGTCAATCCTGGGCCCAACTCTCTTCCTGATCTACATCAATGACCTCCCTAAACACATACTTAAATCATTCGTTGATATCTATGCTGATGACACAACCATCTACGGCAACACATCAAAGGCTGTAAATGACAAAGTTTTCTCTGATTCTCTCTCCTCTGATCTTGAGCGCGTGGTTCAGTGGGGGAAGACGTGGCTGGTTACCTTTAATGCATCTAAAACCAAACTCCTATCTTTACATCATCAATGCTCTAATCCCCATCTGGCATCAATTGAAATGGATGGCTCTCGTCTAGGAGAAGCCCGTGTTTTGACAAGCTTCTGGGTTTGACCTTTACTCCTGATCTGAAATGGAACACGTACATCAAGTCTGTTGCCAAGGTCGCTGGAAAGATGGTGGGATCCTTTTACTGCACCAGAAGATATCTCACTACTGATGCAATTCTCTATCTATATAAAAGTCAAGTACGTCCAAGGATGGAATACTGCTGCCATATCTGGGCAGGAGCTGCCAAAAACAGCCTATCCTGCCTTGACAGAGTACAAAATAGACTTCGTGGCTTAGTGGGGAATGCCCTTTTCTCTACCCTGCAACCTTTCTCCCACAGAAGAGACGTTGCGAGCCTATCCTTGTTTTATTGTTATTTCCATGGCAAGTGCTCGTCTGAGCTCCAATCTCTGGTCCCCCCTCGCCAATCTTTCATGAAAAACACCTGTCTAGCTGAATCCACTGTCAAAAATTTCCCCCACTCTTTATCTGAGCCAAAATCAAAATGTGGATTCCATGAACAAAGCTTCTTTCTTAGAACTGCACGCCTGTGGAACTCTGTTCTGTCTGCCTGCTTCCCACCTGACTACAACTTGGATGTCTTCAAGTCCAACGTTAACAAATTCCTAATGAACCGCCCTCTTAAGTAAACACCTCATTAAATCTCCACACTAACGTACTGTACTTGCAATAACCCTCATCCCTGAATGGCTTCCGGGCCTTGATAAGTGGTGACCACCGTGTAAAAAACAAAAACAAAAAAACTTGCACTTTGTTCGCCAGAAAAAATTAAAAATAACTTAAAAGAGCAAGGAGTCACAGAAGTCAGAAGAATAAACATAAAAAAAATAACCAAATGATTCCAATGAACACCTACATTCTAAACTTCAATACCCCCAAACCTCCCACAGAAATAAAAATCGGCTATATAATAGAAAAGGTAGAAATCTATATTCCAAACCCATTATGATGTCACAACTGCCATAAATTCGGCCACCACAAAGATAGATGAACCAGACCACCAACATGCAAAAAAACTGGTGGAATTGGAGAACACATCAACTGCGAAATGGCATTAAAATGTGCAAACTGCAAACAAAACCATGCAGCTGATTCAAAGGAATGCGAAGTTTGGAAGAAGGAAAAAACAAATAACTAAAATCAAACGATACAAAACAACCTGATTAAATTGATGAAAGAATTAAAGTTACTAGTGGAGACATTAAAGGAAAACTTAACTAAACTAACTACATGGGACCTGAAGGAGAATCCCCAGATGAGGCTGAAACTTCAAACTTATCCAATACTACTACTAAACCCAAGGATCTTTCACCTACCAAAACAAAACCTCCTAAAGAAAATGAACATAATAAACAAAAAACAGAAATGGTGCTGGTCGAGGATGAAAACAAATTCGAACTAACCGAAAGAGCCAAGAAAGGTACTCAACACAAAAAAAAGCAAGAAGCCCAAAAACAAAAACAAAAAACAAAAACAAAAAAGCCTGGAGACCGAAAAATCTCGCCAATGTTCCCAATCTGGATCCAAAACAGAAATATCACCAAATGAGGTATCAAACCAAAAAACCAAAATAATACAAAAAATGGAAGTGGATGAAAATTCGCAAGTACCTACAAAACCTTCCTAGAAGCAGGAAAGCTGATAAAAGCAACAAAACACAGATGAATAATAACAATAATAGACAGCTGAAACCCAAACCACCAGCCAAAATACAAAACACTACACACAGAATTATACAATGGAATTGTAGGGGTATAAAAGCGAATTACAACAAGCTACTGGTACTCATATCACAGTTAAACCCTGCTGCCATCTATCTACAAGGAACCTTCCTACAAGAAAAAAACAAACTGCAAATGAAACACTATGAAGCATACAATTTTATCAACAACACAGGAAACAGAGCTAGTGGAGGTACAACAATACTCATCAGGAAAAACATACCTCATAGAAAAATAAATGTAAAAACAAAACTACCAGCAATAGCAACTCAAATGACATTACATAAAACCATCACTATCTGTTCCATATACATACCCCCAAACGAAACTATAAATACAAAAGAAATAAACGACCTTATACAACAACTCCCCAAACCCGACCTTTTGCTGGGAGATTTCAACAGCCACAACCCAATATGGGGCAGCAAAAAGCAGGAAACACTCATAAACAACACAAATTTATGCTTATTAAACAACAAAACATCAACCTATTTAAACCCTGCTACTGGATCAGAATCATCGATAGACCTAAGCTTATGTGACTCAAAAACTTTTATGGACTTTACATGGGAAATATATGATGATACATATGAAAGTGATCACTTCCCAATCGTACTGGAGACATCCACCCTGAATGAGGAAGCTCCCATACACTGGAAACTGAAAAGAGCAGACTGGGAGAAATTCCACAGAGAATGCAAAAAAAGATTAATAAGAAACGAAAATCAAGATCTAGAAAATAATCATTTTACAGAAACCCTTACCACTATAGCAAAGGAATGTATACCTAAAGAACAAACAAATGCATCGAGAAACAAACCATGGTTCAATGATGATTACCAAAAAGTAATAACACTCCGGCGTGCAGCTCTACGAAAATTCAAGACCACACCACTACCCAAAATTTAGTTGAATCTAAAAAACTCAGATCAAAATCACGCAGAACAATAAAAGAATCCAAAAAAGAAAGCTGGAAAGACTATGTAAGTAAATTCAACACAAATGCAAAACCCAAACAAATTTTGGAAATGGTAAGAAAAATCTTTGGAAAACCTCAAACCTCCACTATAAGACATCTTGTAACAGGACAAAATAAAATCACCACTAAAGCAGAAGTAGCAAATTTACTAGCTAAAACCTATGCAGAAAACTCCAAAACAAATAATAATCAACAATTCCAGAAAATCAAAACAAAATTAAACTTTTCATCTAATAACATGAAACACTACAACAAGCCGTTCACTATGACAAAGTTAAAAACTTCAATAGAAATGTCTCGCAACACAGCAGAGAGACCTGATAAAATCCGATACAAATTCATCAAACAACTCCCCCAGGAATCCCTTGAATATTTACTACACATGTACAATAACATTTGGACAACGGGAAAACTACCAAAAACCTGGAAGACAACAACAATTATACCAATCTCCAAGCCAAACAAGGATCATAGCAACCCACAAAACTGTAGACCTTAACTAGCTGCTTGTGTAAAACAGTTGAACGCATGATAAATAACAGACTAGTCTGGTATTTGAAAAAAAATAATAAAATAACTAAATATCAATGCGGCTTTAGGAAAAAAATGAGCACAAATGACAACTTAATTAGATTGGAAACCTACATCAGAGAAGCTAACATAAAAAAAGAACACCTCATTGCCATCTTTTTTGATATAGAAAAAGCATATGATACCACTTGGAAATATGGGATATTAAAAGATTTGCACAAACTCGGACTAAGAGGCAGACTCCCAATTTACATTCAAAACTTCCTATTAGATAGAATCTTTAGAATAAAAATAGGACCAATTCTGTCAAAACCAGAAAAACAAATCGAAGGAATCCCACAAGGAGGCATACTCTCAGTCACTCTATTCAATATCAAAATAAATGACATAATCCATTGCCTCAATCCTGGGGTAAATGGCGCCATGCATGTTGATTTTATGATCTGTTTTCAATCAAACTACATGAACACTATAGAGCGACAACTCCAACAATCCATCAACAAAATGCTCAAATGGCTTCACAATATCAAAAACATAACCAAATGCATACACTTCTGCCAACAACGCAAGTTACATCTAAACCCAGTTTTGAAACTATACAATGATGAAATACCAGTTGTAGAAGAATATAAATTTCTTGGCATAACGTTTGACAAGAAACTAACTTTCATACCTCGTATCCAAAAGCTTTGGACAAAATGCAATCAGGCCCTACAACTACTACGCATGCGGTGCAGATCAAAAATGCAATCAGGCTCTACAACTACTACAATGGGGAGCAGATCAAAAACCTTTTTTAAACTCTACAAAACAATAATTCAATCTAAACTGGACTATGGCTCTATGATCTACGGTTCAGCCAGGAAATCATACCTACAAACATTAGACCCGATACACCATCAGGAACTGAGACTTGCACTTGGTGCCTTCCCCACCTCCCCAGTAGAAAGTCTTTATGTAAAAGTAAATGAACCGTCATTAAAACTAAGACGAGAAAAGCTGGCTATACAATACCTCATTATATTAAAATCCTGCAACTTAAACCCAGCTCACAATTGCACACTAAACCCATCATACAGAACATTATTCAGCAAAAATGAAAACAAAATAAAGACATTCGGGCTCCGAATGAATCAAATCATTAAAGAAACAAATATTCCACTCAGCAAAATTCACAAAACTAAATTAATAGATATTCCTCCATGGACTATACAAAAACCCAACATAATTCTAGATCTCAACAAACTCTCTAAAACAAAAACACATTCCCAACACTTACCTGGAGAAACTATCAGATATTAAAGAAAAATTCCCAAACCACCAAAGCATTTATACTGACGGCTCCAAGGACACAAAAAGCACCGGCAGAGCTGCAATAGCAGGAAAAACTACCAAAAGAAAAAAAATTACCAAACGAAGCATCTATCTTTAGTGCCAAAGCAACTGCCATAAATATGGCACTTGATATCATAACAGAAGACCACAACCCAAAATTTATCATCTTCTTCGACTCATTATCTGTATTAATAGCTCTAAAGAGGGGGGGGGGACTAGAAAACCCCCTAATAATGAATATAATGATTAAAATAAACAATCTAGAAAAAAGAAAAGAAATCATATTTTGCTGGATAGGAAGTCACATAGGTATAAAAGGAGGAGACAAAGCTGTCCTAGCAGCAAAATCATCCCTAAAAATGACCATAGATAAAAAAACAAAAAAATTCCTTATACAGACATGAAACCAACAATAAATAAATACTTAAAAGAGATGGAAACAAAATAAAGAAAACAAACTTTTCAAAATAACACCCAATCTTAAAACATGGACACAAGAAGAAAAATAAACAAAGGAGAAGAAGTCATACTAAACCGACTCCACATAGGACATACACATCTAACCCACAATTACTTACTAAAACAAGAACAACAACCAAAATGCCAATGTGGATACTTACTGATTATAAAACATATTTGAGGATTGTAAAAATACAAAAATTATGAGTGGAAAATATTTCAACAAAAGAAAATTAGAAAAAATATTCAAAGAAGTCGAAACCAAAAAAATCATGGACTTCCTTAAAAAAATTGGACTATATGACAAAATCTAAACACTTATTACAGCAAATGTGAAAATATACAAAATATCTAAACATACAAAATAAACAAATCATCATCAAAGCAGTAAAAGTCTCTCCTCCCACTCCTTCCCCATATTCTCTCTTCTGGCTTTGGGCTCACCGTCAGCAGTTCCGGTTTGTATAACATAACTATCCATACGAATATCACAACACAATATATAATAAAACTATACAAACCAAGTATAGAAAATATCTATCTACAAAATAACTCCTTCAATATGAGATAATCCTGAAGACTACTGCGCAAAACGGCCAAACCAAGCAACATAAATAAACATTTGAAGAAATATCTGTAAGAACTTGGAGGGTTTTTTTTTTCCAAATCACTGGAGTCGGCATTAAATAACCCAAAAGGGTTGATATGCCGTAAAACAAAATAACCAACTAACCAACCAACCAACCAACCAACCAAATATAGATATAAATGGAGAATACAAAAAATTATTAGAAAGGGTTTTAGAAAGGTCTCTTAAAAATGCTCTTCCACAGTCAATCATTCTGTCATGAGGCAAAAACAAAAACAAAAATGCTTTGTAGTATTTTTATTAGTTAAATATTTTGCGTGAGCTCGTCAATTGTTATGTTTTTATTGTATTTCTAGATAGAAGATGTATCGAGACACAGGAATGGGTATGTTTGATCTGGCAGAACGGTGGTTCATTAAAATTGTGGGGTCTGCGTTTGCGCCTGGTCCACAAAGTATGGAAATAAAATGTTAAAAAAAAACGTTTACAAGTGTTTTTGATATAGATGTACATATGAATACTTAAAGACTTATGGGTTTGCGTAATACCATAAAAAGTTAACTTTTTTTTGGATGTTTTGATATTACGTGATTAAAATATATTAAAATCAATGTTTTGATATTTCGTGATTAAAATATATTAAAATTGCAATAAACACACACAAAAAAGTTTTTTTTTCTTTTTTTTACTTGGAAGTCACCACTTATCAAGGCCCGAAGGCCACTCAAGGATAAGGGTTAATAAATGTAAGGTAGTGAAGTAATCATGATGTAAATTGGGTGGAATTTGATTATTTATGAGGATGATTTCACAGGAATTGTTTAGATTAGATTTGATGTTGTATTTAGCTGGGAAGCATGCCAGCAGAACAGTGTTCCAAAAGCGGGCAGTTCTGGGAAAGAAGCTTTGTTCATGGAATCTGCATTTACATTTAGGCATAGATAGAGAGTGAGGAAAATCATATATAGTGGTTTTAGCTAGTCAAGTGTTTTTTGTGAAAGTTTGGAGTTAGATATAAAAAAAATTAAAACAATCGCATTCTGTGTTGACGTGACTCTGAGAAAAAAAAAAAATTAGAAAAATAATCACATGATTTGTTTTCAAATAAATCCCCACAAATGACCTTAATTCAACCCCAGAATATTATGCTTGCAAAAATCTTTTTTCACACTAAAATTCAGTGTTCTTTAGGGTCCTACAGTTGACCCTATGCTATGTCTACTTCATGAAGAATATAGGTCATACTGACTTTGTAGCTGAGGAAAGCTATCAAATGTACAGGTTCATTAAGGTAATCTTTACGGAAACGTTTCATTTTATCCTGACGTCATGTAAACATGCAATTTTCTATTGTGGTGATTGAATTGTAAAGTGATTCCTATGAATGCTAAGATGCAAATGGCTATAATTCGTTTTCCTCCTCAATCCTAAAACTTCTAAACAAAAAAGATTGGTATCCACAAAGTGAAATATAATTGAAAAAAATATATTTTAACAAAACAACATATGTGTGTGTGTGTGTGTGTGTGTGTGTGTGTGTGTGTGTGTGTGTGTGTGTGTGTTATTTTAAAATATTTTTTTATCTCTTGTAGTAATTTAGGAAAGGTGATTGGCGTTTCTGATATTGTTTTCTATAGTATTGATCAAGATGGGTCTTGGGTGCTTTGGGAGGTGTAATGGCTGTCTCTGGCAGCTGAATGAGGGCTGGCTGATTGTCTAGTGTTTACTATGACATCGCATGGAGATGGCAGGTGTATTGGTTGGAACACATCTACTCCATTGTCAGTTTTCATGTTTTCTTTCTCCTCTTCAAGGCAGGTGAATCTCACATCCTCGATTGGTTTGAAATTGAAAAAGCAGCAATTGATGATATTGTTTTGATTACAACATGCTGCCACCAAGCTGGCTTGTTTTGGTGTGATCATGTGTGGCAGATGTGTATCACCAGGATATAGTGTCAATAGGATAAATTGTAACCAGGACATATTGTCAGCAGGACATATTGTCACCAGGACATAGTCACCAGGATATAGTATCACTAGGACATTGTCACGAACAGACGTGCAGAGAACTTTTTAGGGCAGGTGCTCAAGTAAAAAAAATGACACACAAACCTATAATATATTCCTCTGAAAAGGACACTTTTAAAACAAGAGTAAAAGAGGCAGGTCCTTGGGCACTCTAGCACCCAGTCTCTGCTCATCTCTGGTCACTAAGACATAGTGTCATCATGACATAGTGTTGCACTCTATCTCAAGATTCATCATCAGGCAGTGTCCAAGGCATCTCTTAGGTCCACATCGGAGCATGCCTTGCTTAGAGCATAGTCAGTGAGGATGTGTGCAATAGTTTGCACATTGGCACCACAGGAACACCAAGGGCTGTATGTAGCCCACTTGTGCAGGTTGTTCTGTGTTTTAACAACCTTTGCTTGGTTACCCACTCTTTCAAATGAACCTCTGAGCTTGCTGGGAGGTCTTCTTTCAGTGCCGGAAGAGGTTTGTTGTTGTTGTCTTTGACTGATTCATTCCACTAATGCAGACAGAAGGATGCTGGTGTTGTTCATCCAAGACCTGTAACAGTAGCAAAGCTTTTGTGGGATGGTAGTCCCTATAGTTTTTTTTTGTTTTATAAATCCAGTTGCTGGACTGGTTTGCGAATTCTGTTAGATCGGCGTGGAGGTAGTTTGCTATTCCAGGAGAAAAAAATCCAAGTTCAACTGTTCAAAAGGATTCTGGCAACATCACGTAATGCACCTCCATAACACTGGAAGGTGATTACTAATCAAGATATTGTAAACTGTTGCAATATTTTAGATATAATTAGGGGGTATGATTAAAGAAAATTAGAAGGTTCTATTTTTTTTTAATAAAGGAATCACCACTTAGTAAGGCCCGGAGGCCACTTGAGGATAAGGGTTAATGAGTGTACAGTAGTCAATGGGAAAATGTTGTGGTAATCATTAGTAGTGGGAATTGGGTAAATTGGATTACTTAAGGGGATGGCTCATCAAGAATTTGTCCACGTTAAACTTGAAGACAACCATGTTGTAGTCAGTTGGAAAGCAGGAAAATGGAACAGAGCTTCACAGGTGTGCAGTTCTAAGAAAGAAGCTTTATTCATGGAATCTACGTTTAGGTTTAGGCACAGATAAAGATGCCAGCAATAGGACTGACCAATCAAATGGAGCCATGTTCTGCTAGCAACCAATCAGAAGCCGGAATCACTCAATAAAACTTACTGGATATTTTAGAATTAACACGCATGATTGTTTGTACCCAGAAGGAATCTTGCTTTTCATCTGCAAACTTTTACAGTTCAAGATTTGTACAGATTAGCTACCCACCGAAAACTCTTCTAAAATTAAACATGAATTTCAATTCAAAATAAACTCCTGAAAAAAAATAGTGCAACTAATGACTGGCCATATGCGGAATGTAGGCATCTATATGCATGACATAGTGATATGAGAAACTGAATCAAAATTAAATTTACATGTGGTAAAAAAGGTTCTTGGTATCTATAACATAACTTTAAATTAAGAAATATGGTAATTCGCAATAACAGATTGATATATCCTATGGTAGCGATAATATAAGGATATAAAGGAATAAATATGTACTGTAGGTTTAAACTGCACGCCTGTGGAATTGTCTTCCATTTTCCTGCTTTCCAGGTTGTCTTCAAGTCCAACGTGAACAAGTTTCTGATGAGCCATTCCACTTAAGTTAACAAATTTACCGAACTTCTATTACTATTAATTACTATATTGTCCTTTTGACTACTGTACACTCTTTAACCCTTATCCTTGAGTGGCCTATCGGCCTTGATAAGTGGTGCTACCTATGTAAAAAAATAAATAAATAAATAAAAAATAAAAAAGGGAAGTTTATTAACGTATTTACAGAAAGACAATGTGTAGTGTTCATCGTGTTCAGTTCAAGTAGAGTGTCTCTTCTCATAATAACCGGTGACTAGTGACACGGCCCCTTATTCAAAATGTTCTGGTAGTGATTACATATCTCACCATAACACAGAGCTAACATTTCTGGATGACTGATTGATAGCTGTGTTATGTAGAGGGGGTTTGAAACATCGGTAGACATATTTTGGGTTTGTGTGTGCATACATAACTATATATATTTGTATATTAATCGGCTAGTGGTTATGTCAATATGTGTATAGTATTTAAAGGACAGTTCATAAAACATACACAGATTGCAAAACATTGAAAGAGACAGTACGTTCTCGTCCGATAGGCTCCAATCAGACGGTTCTTGGTTCACCTGTTTGGACCATCAGACATGGAATAAACATCTTGAACTTCTCTGAAGAAATAAACCAACAGAGAAGTCATTGATAAAATGATATTTACACTTCTTTAATCCGGTAGTCCTTTTCTTCTTAAAGTTGAAAGCACTATTCTTATTCACATTTCCAATCTATTAGATTTGACCCTCTTCCTGGTCATCTGGAGAAACCAACTTCTCTTGTAGCTCCAAAGACCCAACGCCTCTAACTAACAATATCCACGCCTCATCATTCTAAGATCCACGTTATCTTAATTGACCTCTATGTCAGACGATGTCAAACTTCTAGATGGCAAACCTATTTTTAAATTATTCTTATGTTATATCATAGATTATATGAATAACAAGTCATTACTGGGGTTGTACAGAAAGGGTTTATTTAGGTAAAAAGGTACACACATTTCTAAGCGTCCATTGACAGCTTAGTACTAAATTCTGTCTCCCACGTGAGGAGAGTTTGCTTGTCTTTTTATAGACGTAACAGTCCATTCATTTGAGGGGTGTTGGATCAGTCCATTATATCATGTTATTAATTTAATCGTTCTAAAACCCATTTGAGAACTCTTTGAGAAGTGGGTTAGTTTATTGCTAATTGCCTGAGGCGCCCTCACCAGGGAATGCTGGTGAGGCTGTCCAGGCACTTTTCGAAGGTCAGAGTGCCTTTATTTGGGGGCACTGATTTCTCAATCCCACTTTCAGATCCTGGTGTTTAAATTCTTACAGTGGTAGAGAACTAAACAACCCTACCTTGTTGATAAAAATTCATGTACAATTCCAATGGCAAGAGTGTTGCTATCACGTGATCAAAAACTCAATATTTGACCACTATGTTACTTGTTTTAATCTGAAACAATTGCTTATTCAGTAATGTACATTTGAATACAAATGTACAGATAGTTTTCAATGTATTATTATCCAGGGTGATTGACGGCGAATGAGCTTTCTAGTTCATATTTATATAAATATTTCTAGTTTATATTTATATAAACATTTATTTCAATTAAAATTTTATTTCAAACAACCAGTTTATCCTAGACTAACAAAGTTATCTGGCATCGTCCAGCATTACATATGCTGCAGTGATCCATATTTTTTGTAGGTAAAATACCTGCAGTTTGCCACATCATAGAAATTTAAATAGCCAAATAAACTAATTGGTTTGCATGTTTTATTTTATGGAATACTCCACACTTTTGCTGAATTTTGGTAAAAGTTTCAAGTTCTTTATATCCTCAAATATTTATTCATGGTGTTTTATTTGGTCATTCTGTAGAGGCAAATTGTTGTTTTTGTTTTTGGCTTTGCAGAAGATGATTGAGCTTTGCACAAGTAGGGCTATGTACAGGATGGTCGGTGCTCCTGTGGCATCGACATGCAAAACATGACACATATCCCCACAAACTGTCTCCTGAGCAAGACATGCTCTGATGTGGACCTGAGAGTTGCCTTGGCACCACCTGACAATGGATCTCAAGATGGGATGAAAGATGATCAAATCTGTCTGTCTTTATGACTTACATTCCATCGTATCATTTTCATATTATTTCTCTCCATGCTACACATATCCTCAACCCTCAGTGGCCAGGTTTCACTTTCATGCATTATCATACTGTATACACATGTCTGATAGACTCTAGCCTTGGGCAACAGTGATAATGCTCAGTTGGTTAATAATATCAGAAGTTCCATGAACTTACTCCACCCCCAATACTTGCTATTACATCAACACCAGCTCCTTCCTTCCAATAAGATCGCCTAGGTAACAAAACTTCTAAACAACCTGAATTAGTTTTGCCATCCAAATATACTTTCTTCACATTTGAGTTCTCATCTATCTCCATTGTCTTACACTTCCTTTACACGAATTGATTGTCCTCTCTCTCAAACTACACTTCCTGCGTATCTAATGCTAACAAACGCAACAAAATAATAAGTTGCTCTCAACTCCAGAAATAGGAAAGTTACCCTGCTTGACGAATTGAGCAGGGTAACTTTCCTAATTCTGAGTGCTTTACAATGCTACAACAATGGATAGGTTGCATTCATGACATTAAACTCAGATATTCCCTTGAAATCAAATTTATCTGTCATCACACTGTTAGTATAATGCCGAAATAGCTTGTAAAAAACGTAGGTTGAAACTTTCCAAAAAACGTAAGTGAAAATTAAAAATTAGTCGTTGTTACTAGAGTGAACCATTTCACTGCCCCCCCTCCTTTTCGGTGTGAATACTTTTATGCTTATGTAACCACTATACAAATTACTCATCTTATGTATTTCATGACTTTTGATGACTCAATTCATAGCACAGACAATACTCTCTCCTTTTATGAGAAGGGATGAGGGGGAGCTCTATTCATTACAAACTCAATTCCATTGCACATGTAAAATGTAGTAATTATATAACACTAGCAGAGAGACCCGACGTTCCCCGGGATTGAATGATAATCAACACATGTTTCACACTCCCATATTTTTATTATCATCAAAATTAGTGAAATCGCCCATTTTTCAATCAAATCAATTAACTGCCTGCTCGAGTCGAAGACACATTGCGATGCACTGGAAGGAAACTTTATGTGCCTTTCTGCAATGGCTTAGTTCACAATTCACAGAAGAGAATTTGCGAGCCTATCCTTGTTTTATCATTATTTCCATGGCAGTTGCTCGTCTGAGCTCCAATCTCTGGTCCCCCCTCGCCAATCTTTCATGAAAAACACCCGTCTAGCTGAATCCACTGTCAAAAATTTCCCCCACTCTTTATCTGTGCCTAAATCAAAACGTGGATTCCATGAACAAAGCTTCTTTCTTAGAACTGCACGCCTGTGGAACTCTGTTCTGTCTGCCTGCTTCCCACCTGACTACAACTTGGATGTCTTCAAGTCCAACGTTAACAAATTCCTAATGAACCGCCCTCTTAAGTAAACACTTCATTAAATCTCCACACTAACGTACTGTACTTGCAATAACCCTTATCCTTGAGTGGCTTCCGGGCCTTGTTAAGTGGTGACCACCGTG
Source organism: Euprymna scolopes (assembly GCF_053919585.1). Classification (NCBI taxonomy): domain Eukaryota; kingdom Metazoa; phylum Mollusca; class Cephalopoda; order Sepiida; family Sepiolidae; genus Euprymna; species Euprymna scolopes. The sequence continues at coordinate 176,924,644 of NC_136482.1, forward strand.
TAAAAAAAAAAAAAAAATACATTGTAGTCTATATCTCAATGTAGAGAATCTACTGTTGATTTTATAAAATTATATTTTATATATAATGGCTTTAATAAAAGTTTAAAACGCATAAGTCAAGTATCATGCTTCAATTGTGCTCTAAATAGAGACATTCATTTCAAACGTGCCCCTGTCATGTCAAAGGACATACTGTTGATTTTATATGCATGGCCTTACTGCTTGTGCAATGATAATGACTTAGATTTAAGCTTAAAATGAAAAAAATCAAGTATCATGATTCAGTTGTGCTTTTACACAGAAGCATTCATTTCGAATGCGCCCCTGTCATATCAAAGAACTTACTGCTGATTTTATATGTTGGGCCTTTTGGCTTGTGCGGTCATAAAACATTTCTGAAATGCACTTGTGATGTTAGACTGTGTAAGGTATTAACTTTGGTCAAAATCGCCTGTTCATTCTTTCATCGGATTATTTCAATTATTGGTTATTGATACTTATCAAAGATATTCTGATTCAAAATTTATCTAAGAACACTAAAGTAACTTCGTTTTTGAGTCCATAAGAAATGAACTCAGACACACACAAAGTTCCTTTCATATACTAGTAAAGATAGAGATAATCTGATTTCAATATATTACAAAAATGATAATAACTAATTACCCAGAATTGGTACAGTAGAACCCCGGGATACGGTGGCCCTAGGATATGTTTCTTTACAGATTATGATGTGGAATACAATGTTTTTCTGGCCCCTGGTTATGGCATTTGCCCCGCCTTACAGTGTTATTCATAATGTTATTTGATTATATACATGTGTATTATATACTGCATTGTATTTTGTTACTAATTTTTAATGCCGTATCCCGGTGTTCTACTGTACTTAAAAATCACGATAATTAACTGTATATCGGGGAGAAAACTATTTGTCTAGCGCTTGATAAAGACAATGAAAACAATCTGTACATTGTCTGATAATATCTCCAGTAAACATCGTTACCAGGTGACCTATGAATGTACAAGGAAGATGAAAGAAGAAATAAACTATGTAAACTGAGGCAAATAAACTGGGAAAGTAATTTTCCGTTCTTTCAACTCTCACACACTTTTCCAAAATCAGCAATTCGGTATTAAATCCAATTTAATATATTGTAATATACCATACCATGGGGTAATGGCGCCAACTAAAAAAAAAAGTACTCTTCATATGCATGGTTACCAAAAGAGCACTTTTAGTTAGTTGGCACAATTACCCTAGACTTGGCACAATACCCCAAAGTACAGTATGTATTTTTGTTCATTAATATTTTATCAAATTACAACCAAACCTTAGAATGCACGCAACGTTCATCTGCCATGATCCTGCCTAGTTGAGAACAATTGTCTCTCTGTGCGTTTGCTGTTGTTGCTGCTGTTGATTTTCTACCCATGAAGAAAAACAGTATTTTGTTGTGAATGTCAATTAACATGTGGCCATGATGCTGGCTGTAACCCTAACTCTAACTCTAACCTGCTCAGTTAAAACAAAAGGCGAAGGGAAAAAAGAAACCAAGACAAAGAGATAGTCGTGTGGTTTCAATAAACGCCGGAATCAAACTGCTTAGTTTTCCCCGGGCTTTTTATTATTTACAGCGTCTATCAATGTGCATGCTGGGTAGTCTCTTAACTTCTGATATGCAAGGGAGGCAACTAATGACAACGCTAAAAGAACAGGAACTTCCGAAATCAATAAACTAACGTTGATTTACTGATAATACAAAGAATTCTCTGAGGTCTGAAACATAAGGGTTCTGAATATGACCTTAAAACTATATCCAGTGGTGAGGCCCCAGCTTGCGGGCTTTGGGGAGTGTGGAGCCACCCTTTAATTACCATTGCTCCCAGGTCCACTCTGACCCGGAGTGTTAGTACCTGTTAGGGTCCCAACTATGGGTCAAATAAAACCGACTTGAAAACAACAAATATATTCTATTAAAAAATTTTTCTTCAAAATCTTTGGATTCGGCATTAAATAACCTGAAAAGGGTTGATATGCCGTAAAACAAAAACAATCAACCAACCAACCTGAAACATAAAACAGTCTGCCAAATATCATTGTTTTTGTTATTGCAATGGTTATGACCTAGGTGTGATTATGCCACACCCGTTACTGTTGCATCTACCTTGTTGATCCTGGGCCCTCCAAAATCAACAGAGATTAGATCATTCCTGTAATTATCCGGTCCCTGTTGATTTTGTGGTGGGAGTTTAGTTATGTACAGTTCTAAGAGGCCCACCCTCCCAGACTTTGGTTTCTCTCTTTGAGGGGGTTAGTTTATTGCTAATTGCCTGAGGCGCCCTGACCAGGGAATGCTGATGAGGGTGTCCAGACACTTTTCGAAGGTCAGAGTGCCTCTATTTGGGGAGGGCGCTGATTTCTCAATCCCACTTTCAGACCCTGGTGTTTAAATTCTTACAGTGGTAGAGAACTAAACAACCCTACCTTGTTGATAAAAATTCATGTACAATTCCAATGGCAAGAGTGTTGCTATCACGTGATCAAAAACTGTCAATATTTGACCACTATGTCACTTGTTTTAATCTGAAACAATTGCTTATTCAGTAATGTACATTTGAATACAAGTGTACAGATAGTTTTCAGTGTATTATTATCCAGGTTGATTGACAGCGAATGAGCTTCGTGTTTAATTAAAAGAAAGATGAAAATACCCTGAGTTCATTACCGGTGTACAATAGAACCAAAAGCAGACATTTATTCTCAGAATACCATATGGTGCCAGGTTTTGCGTTTTTATGCCACTAATCCGTCTGCATAAATTTTCCTATGCATAACAGCCGACAGAAAATACATGCCACATTTTGAAGTTTATTTCCATAAGGTAGAACCTCAAATGAAAAAAAAAAGAGAGTTGATTGGTTAACTTAATACCACGTGGAGAGAATCAATGATTGAAGTTAATTAAATTGAACCAGCAATATTTGCAACATGAAAAAACTGATGGAACTGTAAAAAGGAAGGACTTTTGTTACCAACTAAATATGTTTCATAGATGATTTACAATGAGACCGGATGCAGCTGACAGCGATTGGATAATGTTTATCAACTCCTAAACCTGTCATAAGGAGATGTGCAAACAAACAGACTTGGTATGCTCAGCATCTACTTTTAAGATGAACAAGTACTCTGCTACAGAAGAACAGCTGTTATGGCTAAAATGGTGTGGTCCCTGACCTTGAGAAGCAATTGTAGAGTTTCAGGGTATAACCAAAAACCACACCAACATTAAATATGAAATGGGGTAAAAAGTTCCTATTTACAATGCCTCCCCACGGGACAGAGTTAGACACCAGGGTCGTTTTTTAATGTGGAGAAAAGGAACAAAAATAAAAATTGTCTCAGTCTCCTCCACTGACAGAGAACAAAAAATTGAAGTGCAGCATCTGAAGACAGATACTACACTTTGATCTTGTCCCGAAGGCCAAAAAGTTATTGTTTCAACAAAAGAAGAAAATGTGTGTGTGTGTGTGTGTGTGTATATATATATATATATATATATATATATATATATATATAGATATAGATATATATAGATATATATATATATATATATAATATAAAGCTGAACGTCTGTGTGTGTGTCTGGTCACGAATAGGCTCCTATATGGTTGACTATTATAGAAAACTGATCACATATAATGATAGAAAATGTATTGAGACACAGAAATGGGTATGTTTGATCTGGCATAATGATAATTCATTAAAATTGTGGGGTCTGCGTACGTCCCTGGTCCAAAAAGTATGGAAATAAAAAATTAAAAAATTAAAAAAAAACGTTTACAAATGTTTTTGATATAGATGTACATAAGAATACTTTGATAAGTATGTTTTAACTTAAATAGGGATCGTATAATAAAATTGTGGCGTCTGCGTTCGTGCCTGCCCTCCATAGAATGCAAATAGGCACAAACTTTAATAAAGACTTTTCATATCTATCTGCGTAAATATACTTTGATAATTATGTTTCAGTTTGAAGAAATATGGTATAATAAAATTATGGATGTCGTGACAATACTCCATGCATGGGCAAATGGTGGCTTTGTAGAGATACAAGATACTCTCAGGTGGGAGTAATTTTCTAGCATGGTAGATTTTGTGTAGTTTGTACAGCAGATTCAATCTTTATTCTGCATCAAATGCTGGAGAAATATTTTGGGGCAGACAGTAGACTATGTATGGCATTTGTTGACTTTCCCGATAAGTGCTATGGCTTAAAGTGGAGGAATTGCTTATTAGACTAATAGAACGCATATGCAAGACCGCCAGAAACAGGGTACAGGTAGATGTCTTTTATTAACTAAGTTTGGCTGCAGTTGATAAGACTGCAATCAGGGTCGACACCCTAAATATGGCTTCAACTCGCCTACAGAGAGTTGACAGTCAAAATAATTTTGAAAAATTTTTTTTACTGTTATTTTACTCCAAACAAAACACAGTGTCACTTGGACGTAAAGTACTATTTGGGATCAATTCCATGGAGATTAGGGAGTTAAACAGTGAGATGTCTGTTCATACTACACTTGAAAAATTGGAAATAAATGTCAATAACAATCTATCTATATATCTATAAAAGTAAACATGTCTGTGTGTCTGTCTGTCTGTGTACATTTTCCTACCAAATAACTCTGTCAATTTTCAGTCTACAGACTCGAAATTTGGCATAAGGGATATTGAGATTTGGGAAAATCTTTTGGTGCAAGTTTATAAATGGTCCACAAGTAATCTTTTTTACTATAAAAATCTGAAAAAAATCTTTATAATGTACATACTTGTTACTGCATGAAAATGTCATATTCCAAAAATCACGTAAATCGATCAAGTAGTTTTTTTTTTATTTAAGAAAATCAAATATTATCGGACGATTCATCGAAGAAAAAGCCACGCGCCATCTTGTTTGAGAGATAACGCCACTAACGACCCCTGGCGGAAATATTGGTCAACAAGGGCAGTACATGCAGACCATCGAATATTTTATCAATCAAGTACTTTTTAAAATTTTTTTTTTAAGAAAATCAATTTTTACAATTTCTAAGGATAATAAATAAATAAATTGACTTCTTTTAATAAAGAGAATGTGTCTTTGGGTTTGTATTACTGTACACATAGATTTGAAAAAGTTGTCAAAAAACAAAAAAATGTTATCAAAGGCAAGATAAGTTACTTTTCTACTTAACTGAATAATTTTTTTGTGTTTTTATTCAATGTAATATGTTTATTCAGTTCGAAACACATACAGTATTTACCGATGTATTGGAAAATTTAAAATGGCGCTGGCTTCTTTGTTGAACACGGTATGTTTGGGAAAATGAGTTAAAAGTAAAAAATATAAAAAAAAACACTACTTGATCGATTTACGTGATTTTTGGATTATGACATTTTCATGCAGTGACAAGTACGTACATTATAAAGATTTTTTTCAGAATTTTATAGTAAAAAAGATTACTTGTGGACCATTTATAGGCTTGCACCAATCTTTTTAATCGGTTTTCGGCCAGAAATTTTGCTGTTATGGAGGTCAAAGTTCAACGATTTAACCTTTGAGAACTCTACCAAACTCCTCCGCCAATTTTGGGTCTAAACACTTGAAATTTTAGATATAGATTACTTGGACAGGGATTTAAATTTATGATTCTATTTGAGCCCAAAACAATAAATGCTAAGATTTTAAATGTAAGTAAAATGGGTCAAACATTTTATTTTGATTGAAACTAAAACAATAAATGTTAAAGGTGTCAGAATTGGGGTCAAACTTAAAAAAATTGACCTCTGCGGTCTCTACGAAATTACTCAGACAAATTTAGGTCTAAACATTTGAACTCTTACATGAAGTGTATTAACACGTAGAGCAAGTTCGGAACAGTACATAGGACCCGATCAAAGCTGGGCTGAACTGCTAGTATATCTATAAAAGTGAAATTGTTTGTGTGTCTGTCTGTCTGTGTGTGTATATTTCCCTACCAAATTATTCGGTCAATTTTCAGTCTACAGACACGAGATTTGACATAAGGGGTATTGAGATTTGGGAAAATCTTTTTAATTGGTTTTTGGCCAGAAATTTAGCTGTCAACGGGCCAAAGTTCAATGATTTGACCTTTTAAAACTTTACCAAATTCCTCCCCCAATTTTGGATCTAAACACTTGAAATTTTAAATGTAGGTTTCCTGGACATAGACCAAACTTTTCAACTTGATTTGAGCCAAAAACAATAAATGTTAAGGGGTCAAAATTGGGGTCCAAGTTTACAAAAATTTGACTCTCAACGAATTTTTAGTCTAAACATTTGAAATTTTACATAAAGTGCATTCAGACATAGGGCAAGTTTCTTAATCGGTTTTTGGCCGTAAATTTGGCTACCAAGGGGTTAAAATTCAAAAGATTTGACCTTTGCGGTCACTAGCAAACTATTCAGTCAATTTTGGGTCTAAACATTTGAAATTTTACATGAAGGGTATTCAGACAAGCAGCAAGCTTTTTAATCAGTTTTTAGGCGAAAATTTGGCTGTTAAGAGGTCAAAGTTGAAAGAGTTGACCTTTTCAGACTCTACCAAACTCCTCCGCCAATTTTGGGTCTAAACAAAATTTTAGATGTAGGTTTCCTGGACATGAGTCAAACATTTAATATATATATATATATATATATATATATATATATAGTTATGGATAATACATAGGGCTCGAGCAAAAAAAAAAAAAAAAATGGTTACATGTACTCTCCTATGATCTGTAAGTAGGTGAACGCTTGTTAGCAAAAAAGAAAGAAAAAAGAAAAAGAAAAAAATGAGTGATCATTCTTCGTCAAAGTTATACGAGGAAGTGACTGACACTGAGTGACGTACAAATTATTGTTCCTTTTTAATTAGTATTTTGCATATATTTTCCCCTGACTGTTTTCATGTAATTGCCTTTAAATTTTTATTAAATAGAATCTCATTTATATTTTTTTTACTGAAAGGGCCTGTCTGTAACTTGTGTTAAAGACTCGAAACTTAACAAAATGAACATTTTTTTTAATACAGGCAACAAAACGAAAAAAGTGGTAAAACAACACATATATAACAAATAAATGTTATCAAAGACAAGATAAGTGACTCGTCTACCTAGCTGGATAAGTTTTAAGTGTTTAAAATTATTTTAAAGCGTTTATTCAGTTCGAAAAACAAGTAGTGTCGAGTGTTACGCGAGAACAAGAAAAACTGGCCGACATGAGAGAGTCACATCTATGGAGTTTGGGTAATCGTTCAAAAAAAAAAAAAAAAAAAAAAAGGGAGGTAAACAAAATACTTTTAGAAACCTAACTTTTTTCGATCACCTTTTCGTCTTGTTGTCTATAGTAAAAATACCCAACAAAACCTTTTTTTTTTTTTTTAAATACTTACTGTTCAATTTTTAGAGGTTAAGTGGATATCTAAGTTTAAAGATGTTTTGACTAAAGACCCGTCAAAATAGCCTAAAGTGTCAAGAAAGGAGGGCTTGCGTTAAACTAACACAGAACCCCACCCATAATAATCGTTCAATTTTTAAAATTGAACGATTATTATTATTTTATTTTTTTTTTTTTTAGCTTTTTATATATCACCTGAAAATTTGGTGCTCATCAATAGTTATAATCTAAAAAATAAAATAAAATAAAATAAAACGAATAAAAAATTCAATAAAACGTTTTTATATCTCTCTTTCCCTGCCCTTTGAGTTGGTTTGTGATGGAAGGATAATTCGGATTTCTTAAGAAAAAAATAAATACCACACAGCAATACCAGATTCCTTAAATATTCGGCTTTTTGACAAACACAATTATATGCGTGCAAATTAAAAACAAATAAATAAATATGTAATAGTCTACTTATATTTAAAATTAATAAAATAAAGAAGGAAAATGGGAAATAGACGGATTAAGTTTTTTTTTTTTTAGATTGTTACGGAAATGTCCATAGTAAATAAAGACGATGTTATATTTCCTTTTTTTTTTTTCGAAACGATCCTTCCTTCACTGTAAACAAAAACGTTCAAGTTTAAAATTATTAAATCAAATAATCACACATGCAATTTATTTAAAATTCCCTTTATTATGAGATAAAATTAAGTTCACTTAATATCAGAATAAATAAATGAATAAATAAGTAAATAAAATAACGTATGGAACTATATAATTGTTCAGTAAAATGTCAACGTGAAGCGGTGATGCGGTCGGGTCTGTTTTCATAAATAACTGTGTATTGATACACAACAAAGCAACGAAGTAGTCCACGAACAATATGGCGGTTCCCGGACGTGTACATTTCATCGTAATTTTAATTTTACTTATATTTCCTGTTATACGTTCCCAAGGTAAAAATATTGAAAGAATGGACAAAGAGGTTCGGCGATACGATCCTGTTCAAAGACAAATTGATAGTCAAAAATTCCGAAGAGTAGATCGTCAAAACGGTGAATTACTAAAAGCACGAGCTCCTCAAACACATGGCAACGCTAGGAAACGGATTTCAATGCCTAAGATTTCGGAATCACCTGAATGTGAAAAAGAAGTCAAAATATTTTGTAGTAAGAATACTTATGATAATAATTTTGAAGTGTTGGAATGCCTACAAAATGACTTGAAGGTAAGTTGTCGCCTGTTTTTTTTTGGGGGGGGGGGAGATACTTCTGCTGTTTACCGACCGTACTATTTTATTTATTTATTTTTTTTTTTAGATATGATTTTCAAGTTAAATTCAATTTGTATGGTATCTTATTTATTAACTATTAGGTGAAAGTACGGTGATTATTCAGATTGGCACTTATGGCGGCGATTAAAAGTATAGAAAATACAGCAAGGCCTGTACGATGTACCTACCAGTCACGAAAGGAAGATGTTCCCAAAATCACGTAATTTGATCAAGTGTTTTTTATTTTTATTTTTTTTTTATTAAGTAAATCAAATTTTACGACTTAGCGAATCGTAGTGTTTTCGTCAGACATAATTAAATCCAATAAAATAGAAAAAAACTGGGGGTACAACCGTGGCCTTTAAGACGGTCTTGGTACAACTCAATTCCGAGTATCGGAGTGAAAACTCTACCTTACGTTCAATGCAGTTAGTAGTAAAATCGTAAATTTTGATTTTAGTTTAAATAAAATACTTGATCGGTTTATGTGATTTTTGGAATATAACATCTTCATTTTGTAACAAGTACGTACATCGTACAGATTTCTCTACATTTTATTTACTTTTATTGCTGCCATAAATGCCAATCTGAATAAGCACCGAAAATATAGAATAAAGCCCCCACTTCCTCATGTTAAGAATGGGTTTCTAAATAACAGTTTCAGCACGGTGCGACTGCGACGGTGCGTAAACTGCAAAAATACCTTTTTTCATTTTTGTCTCATACGGTTGTCTTGTCTTCCTTGACATTTAATTTTCAAAATCTTGACACTTTTAATATTAATATAAAAAATATATATTTTTTTAAAATTTTTAAGCAAATTTTAAATGGGTGTATGTTCATAATTCATATGCTATATTATTTTAAACGTAAATAGAACTCCTTTTTTTTTTTTTGCCATTTATATTTCGTTTGTTAATGGAAGAGTATCTTATATATATATATATATATATATATATATATATATATATATATATATTAATGCAAAGGTTACATTCACGAAACGAAAATAGCTGGGGAGGGGGTCTTAATGTGGTGAACGAATCTCAACTCTAAACAGGTATTTTATTTTTAAATGTTTCTTATTTTGAAAACTAAAAACTAATTGAAAAAAAACTACAGAAAAATCTTTAATGTACGTGAACCTGAACCTCACATTCCAAAATTTACGTAAATTTATCAAATGGTTTACTTATGCATTGAAGGTACTACTAGTACTTGTGCTGACTGCTGAAATAACATTATTTAGAAACCCGTTCTTAATATGGGAAGGGTGTTTTGTAACTATTCTGTACTTTCACCTAACAATTAAAAGCTACTGTAAAAATTGAATTTAACTTTAAAATACTATTAAAAAAATAGCACAGTATTTTTCTGCATAATCACCAAAAGAAAAATAAACTTATGTTCAAGTTTAGATATTTTCTAGAAATCTAGTTTGATTATTAAAAATAAAATTTAGGTGATCATATGAATTTATCAAATATAATATTCGAACAGGTTAGGTTAGAATCGTTGAAAAGAAAAATTGGTACTTGTGCACTTTTGCCACCGTGCTAAAATGTTATTTTGAAAGCCATTCTTAACATGGGGAGGGTACTGTTTCATAACTATTCTTTGCTTCCACCTAACGATTTAATAATTAAAAAAGGGATATAGTGAAGTTTGAATTTAACCTGGGGGGAAAAAAAAAGAAAAAGCGCGGTGGCAAAAGTGCACAAGCATCGAAAAAATATTTAAGCTATCTTTTAATCTTTTTAATCTGTATTAAAAATTAACAACAAATATTAAAACTTACTTTTCTGAGTGTGCTTAAACGTCTCTACGTGACATTTTTTTTTTTTTTTTTTGCTATTAATCGAATATTAATGGAAATCAAACATGCAATAGCGTAAAATATAAATTATAAAATGTTAAAGTAATTATGAAATTAAATCCATCAGAATGCATTTCGGTTAGTTCGTAAACAAGTTATTTTAATCTGAAAATTGAAAAAGTCTAATCTAATTAGTTGGAAAACAAATGAACTTAAAACTTTCGAAATTTGAAAGGGAATTTGGAAGCATTTAAACTGTCGAATAAAATTGGTTTTAAGGATTTGCTAAGAAGTTTGAAATCAAGTTTAAAATTTTTACCCTCGTAATAATGAACAGCTTGAAAGTTTTGAAAGCTGTCAAATAAATTCAATATTACCATAACACAGTCGGTAACAATTTGGTCCAATTAATAATTTAAGCAACAAATACCGTAATTATTACAGTATTTGTTCCCTAATAATAGAATTTTAAAAGTTAAACTTAATATTTAACTTTTAAAATCCTATTAAAAATAACGATAAAAAATAGTAAAGACGTCCGGACAACGCCGGTTTAGTCAATTTAAGAGAAACCCTTCTATACTAAGGTAATTTTTATTTTTGATTACTTTCAGAGTGACACTTTTGGGGGAGCTGGTTTTCTCCCCACGTTAAAAAAAAGATCTTGTGTCACATTTTGCAAATAAATACCAGTTTATTTCGTTTAATATATGTAAAGTGAAAATTTTATACCTTAAAATCAGTTCATATGGGAAAATTAAAGAGTTGGTTTGTAAAAAACGATATTAGCATTTTTAAAGTTACTTTTTTACATAAATATTGGTAATTATTGCAAAGGTGCTATTTTTAATAGTATTTTCGGTATTATTATACAAACACCGTGACAGGGTTAGGTTTAGGGTTAGGGTTAATTCGCTGTCACGGTGTTTGTATAAATTTACCGTATTTTCTAGCTTTACGTTGTCTTTTGTTTATTAAATTGTTAGTTGAAAGTACATGATAGTTACAAAACACCATCCCCATGTTAAGAATGGGTTTCTAAATGTTATTTCAGCACGGTAACTTATCTGCATAAGTACCTAAATATAAAATAAGATTGACCGAAATTTACATAATATATTAAATTTTAATCTAGAATGTTTTCCTCCAAGATATTCTGTAGTTTTAGTATAATTCAAGAATACCCCCCCCCAATATATCTTGGCTTTCGGGTCAAGATCAAAGTGTAGTATCTGTTCTTCAGATCCACACTTCAATTTCTTGTTCTGTCAGTGGATGAGAAATCCTTCACGACTGAGACAATTTTTATTTTTGTTCCTTTTCTCCACATTAAAAAAACGACCCTCCTGGTGTCTCTGTCCCGTGGGGAGGCATTGTAAATAGGAACTACCTCTCCCCCAAATATTCACAATTATTTATAAAAGAAACCTACATACATAGTTTTAAACACATTTTTTCTAATTTTAGTTTTGCTTTTTTTTTATTTTAGTAAATAAATAAAATATTTGTGTCACGTAGTCGCGAGGAAAACACGATATACGTGTTTTATTTAATTTTAGATATGGATAATATTGAAATGCTTGTTTGTTTAAAAAATGGGAAATATTTCAGTGATCTTTTAAACCGCCATTTTAAAAACATCTTTTACTTGAAAATAATTCGTAAGAGTTATTTTTTTTTTGTTTTTAGAATTCCTATCAAGAAACACCCCCAAAATATGTTCCTTTTTTTTTTTATTTGGGGTTTTTGTTCCTATTTCAATAATAGGTCATTTTTTGTAGCGTTAGTTTCCTCAGATGCATAGTTTCGTTTTTGAATAATTGTTTTTATTTGAAATTCTTTAACTTGAGAAATTGAAACCAAAAATGAAACAGAAACGAATTAAGCATTTTTTTATGGACTGTCGAGATTTTCGTTGGGAAATAAATGCAATTTAGGCCCTGAAAAACTTGATATTTTTTTCTTAATCTTAAACCTGTGAAAAAGGCGTAATCGATCGTTAATTGTTCTTGAGAATTTAGCCATTTAACTATATATAAATTAACTTTTTATTTATTCCGGCGTTATTCGGGAGTTTTATTTTTTTTGGGGTGCTTCTTCACTGCTTGTCCATAAAACTACACAGGTGAAAAATCACCGTTTCAAATAAAGTAACAAGAAAAACTTAAAAACTTTCATTTTTTTTTTTTTTTTCAATACATAAGGATTTATTTAGCTTTATACAACCTTTTAAATACAACCTTTTAATGACTTTCTTTTCGACAAGTTTAAATGCTTTCAAATTTCTAAAAGGCATTTTGGGGTATTTTTCTCAATAAGAAAATATTAAAATTACTGATGTTAGAAGACAGTAATTTTTTTTAATTTTCTTAGCTCATTTTAACACTGGTGGGTTTAATTCTTTAAATAGGATTTGAAGAGATTTGTCTTCTACTTTAAGCTATGCATTTCTCATTAGGAATTAATAGTAAATGTGCAAGTCACGTAAAAGCGAGAAATGTGCAGACATGAAAATTGGTCATAATTTTATCAATGTGAACATTTGTGTTAATATTTATTGTAAAATGAATGATTACAATCCTAGATGAGAGAGGCAAAAGCGTAGAAAAATTAAATTAAAATTCATATATTAAAACGAAATTATGAATTTTATTAAAATCTACAAGTTTATTTTTGTCTTTTATTTTTTAATCATTAAAAAAAAGCATATGGACCCATCTTTAAACAAGATTTTCAAGTTAAATTTTTTACGGTATCTTTTGTGTATTGTTTTTAATTTTTTTTCTCCAAAAATTCTCTAGACTAAGTAATAAAAACACGACATAAATTTTAGAAAATTTCCTATTTCTTTAACAAATACAACTTTTGAGATTTTCATTTATGCAAAATCCAAAATATGGAATAAAAACGTTTATTTTCCTGTGTCCATAGTGTCTTCTTGCTCCAATCTACGTAGGTCTGCGAATTCATAAACAAATGGTTCATCATTTTACAGTCTTTTAATGTTGGCATGTTTAAAAGAAAATGACATTTAATACTTCCCATCTGTTATTTTCATTCTGAACAATCGGACATTTGTGTTTAGATAAAAATATTTTAGAAATATTTCTTCTCGTTCATGTCGAAGCTGATTATGAATGGCTTGTTAACATAGCAACTAATCTGCTTCATATAAACAATATTTTACGTTTTCCTCAATAAGTTGATAAATTAACATAATTTACAGTTTCTTTTTTATCAGCTGTTAAGTAAAGTTTTAAACTTTTCTTGAATCCACCTTGTCTAGATTCTTATCACTGAAACTTTAACTCGTTAAAAATGTAAACTCTTGCATGATAAAAAAAAAATGGATCAGCAATAAACGTCTTTGTAACACCAAAGGTTTCAATAGATTCAGAGTGAGGAAATACTTTTTTTTTTAAATTCAATTTATATATAAAATAAAACTACCAAGATATAATTGTCAATTGATAATTATATTTTCGTATTTATAATTCGTGTACACATAAGTTACGATTCCATCTAATAGCTTTAACAACTGCTTGATTTTTTTTTTTTTATATATCTACCATCGGTTATTCGGAATTTTAATCTATTTTTCTATGGGAGGTAACTCTATTTTTACTAAGTATTGTAAGAAAATTTTTTCAGAACAGATTTATAATATTTACAAAAAGTAAAATGCGTTAATAGTTTAATTTTTCTTAGAACGTTCGAGTAAATGTAAGAAAAATTTTTTTTTTTTTTAAACTACTTTAGTAAAATAGTTACTTCCCTTGGAACAATTGGTTAAAATTCCGTATAACACCATAATCTCTAGCATATCAAACTGGGAAAGAGGGTATTTCTTATATATTGTTACATAAGTACAGAACTTCATTTTTTTTTCTTTTAAAAGTTGCAACGTTGTGTAATATACATTGTCCCAGTGAATATCCAACATTCTCGTTTTCAATCTGAAATTCTTTCGATCATTTTTTTTAAGAACAATCAAAACCTAAAAAGCTAAAACGTTAAACTTTGAAACTGGTTCTAATTTTCACTGTGTGCTGATTTCGTCTATTTGAAGTGATTCTAAAATGTGAATTACTTTCAATGCTTATTATTAAGTTTCAAATATGATTAAATCTGTATGTTTTACTTATTAAATTGACCCCTTTCAAATTGATGATTTGGTAACTAGTCAGATGAATACCCTTCCTCACTCACCGATAGACATTTATATGAAGATAATAGTGTCAGGATAACAAAAATGAATTGAAGCACATTTGATCTATTTGGGAATATAATTTATCTTCACTGTTAAGGAAAATAGTAGCAATACACATGAAAAAATTGAAATTACTTAAAATATATTTTAATGATACATAGCTTGATAATCAAAGTACGAATTTAAAAATCTGACTAAAAACTAAGGGAGTTATGACTATTTTTGTGTCTTGCATGGTTGAATATTTTCTCTTGATAAAGCCATGTTTTGTCACATTTTTTATACTTTTACAGTAAAAATTTTATCTTTGTTAAAACAAGATTAAGCAATGAAATTTGCCATGTAAGTGTATTTTTATGCAAGGATTTAGAATATCACTGAAAAATCACCAGAAATTAATGGTTTCTAAGTAATCTGCAATAAATGCACATAAATATTATGTAATACATAAAAAATATCATCTATCCAATAAAACATGAAGTTAGAGAGCTTAGTTGAATTCTAATGTTTCTTACAAAACTTCCTCGTCTGGAAGAACTAGATTCAACCTGTTTAGAATTAGTGTAGCTTGGTTCAAGCTTCTGTATAAGCAACCGAAATCTAATAATAAACCTGTCTTAAAATGAATACAAGATTCCCTAAATATTTTACATTATTCTGTTTCTATTGCAAGATTTCTAAAAAAAAAAAAAAATAATAATAAAGGCTTAACATGAATAATTATTGATAAATTTTGAAAATGTTAATGCTGGATTTTGAATATCAAATAACTTTACATTAATGAGCATTGAAATGGGACTACATCTTTGATGCATTTTACTTTTTTTTTTTTTTTCATTTTTTTATTTCAATAAATTTAGTCAATAAAATATAGAAACTTTAATCGATAGTGATTTTGATTTATATTATTTATACTTGAAACAGTATTCATTCAGTGTAATAACTCCATTCATCTTTGCCACTGTGTCCCACGAAGGCCAACTAAGTGTGGCAATTTTAAGTCAATGATTTGATTTATATGTTGCACTTTATAGATTTGGGAGACAAAGTTTGATTCCAGACCAGTTTTTTAACTGTCATCAGCCAGGTTTTTCTTTGTCCATTATATCACCTTTTTCAAATCTTTTAAGGAAGTTGGAGCAATTGCTTCGTAGATGAACTCCTGGTTGATTGCAAACGACATTACCTGGACAACATGGGCATCTCATAAAGTTGATTTATTGGAGGGGGTTGATTTTGCAGCAGAAGCATACTGTGTTTAAAAAGTGCTGATATCTGATATGGAGGCAATGGTGATCAAAAGTTTTTAATCACCTAATGTCTTCCATTTGTATTGGTCAAGATTTGCTGCCATAAAAGATTGTTCGCACCAGTGTTTGGTAGATCCTTACTTTAGTGTCGTGCCTTATCTTGGATCTGGAAATTGTTGGTAGAAGGCATGACATACAATTTGCGTTTTAATGTTAGCTCCACCTGTAGCTGTGATGATCATACCTAGGTATTTGAAACTCAACTTGAACAACATTGTCATTGAGGATGAGTGATTTATCTGTTTTCATCTGTTATCTCGGATATGACGTGCTGGAGCTTCATTAATACCAAACTGGACATCATCAAATAATTCAAGTTATGCAATATCATCTGCATAATTTAAGTCCTTCACAACAAAGTTGAGATCAGCATTGACACCACAAAACTCTTAAGGTATTTGGAGTTACTCAGTCAATGACATAATTTAAGTGTTTGCAAAAGAACACATCCTTGCAGAATACCAGATCATATTTCAAAGGGTTTTGAAACCTCAACATGTATGTGGGACAGTGTTGAAGTTTGAGAATTTATATTATTTACAACTACATAATATTTCATAGTGAAAATTTCAGGGTCATTCTGTAAAAAAATATTTTTATGTATTCTAAACTAACACCTTCTCTCCTATATCAAATTCTACTTTTTTCTTTCTTTTTTTTTTTTTTTTTAAGCGATTACGTGTGAACATCATGAAAAACTTGGTGGAAAAAAGAAAATGGTTTGAAAATTTAATAAAATTTAGCATAAAATAATCCCCTCTCAGGGTAGTTGACCTTTTTTCTAAGGGAGATAAATCCCGTTCGTTTTGGGAGGGTTTAGGGGCTGCTTTTTTTTTTTTTTTTTTTTTTTTTTTTTTTTTTTAAATTTCTTAGCCGACTATCTGATTTAAAGAGTGTTTTTGTTGGAGGAAAAGGGCTTGCCACTTTGATTTATAATTATATAGTTAAAGAAAAAATTTTAGGGAGTGGGCTTGCTACTTTTACCTTGGGTTTATATTTAATATTCAGTATAAAATGCTCTAAAAGGATAAAATGAAACCAATTTCCTCATTTGAAAAAAAAATTTTTTAACACTGACCAAATCCAGCCTGCTAAAGTCTTAATCTGGCCCAGGGAGTTCTTATGGAAAACGTAAAAATATTCATGAAAAATTAAAAAAAAAAAAAAAATTGGATGTGTGAAAATAGTCTGGTTTTTCTTTTTATTCATAAAATGATTAAAAGAATTAGGTTTTAGAGAACCAGTTTCACTAAAAATCAAAGCTAATGAGCAAAACAATATAAAATATCCAAGTTATTTCATTTTTAAAAATTAATTTTGGCCTTTGTAGCTCTAAAACGTCGGCAATATTGTCCTCCACCCCCATTTGAAAACTGAGACCCTTGGTTTAAAAAAATAGAATATTTTAATTGATGGCTAGAAAATTATTTTTGATTAGAATTAAAATTCAAAAGTCGAGTATTTGAACTTCAACTAATTTTTGAAGGAGACACTATTTTATAAAGGAACTAGAAAATACATCAACTTTTTGATTGTCAATTTATTTAATGAATTTAGTTACATATTATGCTAGCAAGCTGTCCAGCATTGCTCAGTTGTAAAATATCCTTAAATATTACATTGTAATTTATACAAATTTCATATTATAGAACTAATCCTTTATTGATTATTATGTTGTACCCAATATATAGTAGTGATCCCCTTTCCAGTGTGGCCCAGTCATTAAAATATTTTAATTTATATAGATTTTGTATTTATTAGAGAGCCAATTCTCTATCATATTGTACCCAATATATAATAATGATTTCAAATGTTAAAAATTAATGACTTCGATGCCATCAGCTAGAATCAAAACCAAAACATTTAGCACTCCAGCCTTAGTCCTTACTGTTTGATGTATTGACAGATGGATAAGAAAATGTAAAAAAATGTTAAGCAACTTTAAATTTTTATTTATATTTGTGCAGAAGTAACAAGCTTAGTCGATTTACTTCTGCCAATTTGAAAAAAATAAAATTTGATCCCTTAGCAACTATTTTTACTGGTTAAAAACCAAATAGAATTTGCTCCACAGGTCCAAATCTCCTATATATTTAGTTTCAAGCCTGGAAACCAAAGATTGAGAGAGGAGTTTTATAGACACTATTCCTCACACCCAGGTTATATATATATATATATATATATATTAGTGTGTGTGTGCTTGAACTTTTTCATCTACTATGCAATTATGCACAATGTAAAAAATATGCATAAATAGAACTGAGTATAATACTTAAATGAAGCCAATCATCCAATAAGAAACCATAAAAATAAAGTTTGTTTTTCAAAGGAATATGCAAATTAGTTAACCATTATGAAGTCACTTGCATATCCATGACTGAGTATATTAAGTTCATTTGAATAATTTTAAATAGAAAAAGCAGACTTTTAGTATCAATGTCAGTTTGACAAAAAGCACAACTTTATGTGTGATAAGTATATATTCTGATAACAGAGTAGCTGCAACTGATGCAATGACCATTATGGCTGATATTGTCAATGAAACAGTCAAATTTGTTGAAATGGGAACATTTTTCAGATAGGGTACTTTAAAAATTTCTATGAAAAGATGAAACAACTTATAATTAGAATTTTAATATATAAAGAGTAAAAACACTGATTTACTTATCAGCTGGGGTACATAATCTTTTTAATATGTTCAAAAGCGCTCATGATTAAGGGTTCTCTTAGACATAACAAAAAAAGAATGGATTTGTTTGTCTTGTACCCTATCAACAATAAGGATTTTGTCTCTTAATTGGTGTAATAATTTATTAATCTAGAATCTAATCCAAAATGGGCAAATTTCTGAAGCCACAGCGTTTCTATGGGAACCCTTCAGTGCCTGATTCCGCAGACCATTCGACACATTGGCTGTTTACATTCAGCAACTTCCCGAGGTCAATCGACTGTCCACCAACTAGAAAACTAGACTTTCTTACCAACTACATCTCCCATCTAATGCACAAATTAATAGCAAATTAGGACTCATGAATCCGCCATTGCTAAACTTCAGTCTCTTTTCGTAAAGTCCTTAAGCATTGTTCAATCTAAACATCTTTTGGCAAGCTCTAAGCAAGAGTCTGGTGAAATGATTGATGATTTTTTTTGTAGAAACTAGATTCACTTGCTGTATATTGTTGCTTGGAGGCAGTAACAGCCAAAGAACATCGTCACCAAGCAGTGCGTGATGCCCTCATAACAGGCATTTGCTTTTGTACAATTCGACAATGACTCTTAGAAGTGATACTCAATTTGAAAAACGCTTCTGACTTAGCTTGTTCTCTAGAAATAGCCCAGAAACAAGCCGAATCTTATATCAACCTCACACCATGTGGTGCCACCGCCGAACCATCAGTGATTTGTGAGGTTTCTTGTATTTCAAAAAATGTTTCTTCTGTGGTAAGCAATGACATCCACGAATTAAATGCCCTGCTGGTAATATGGTCTGTAGAAGCTGCGGCAAGAGGGGATGTTTCAGTTAGTCTGCCGATCAAATCGTTACCCTAAGAAGGTGACTTCTGCTTGTGAATCCTCAATCGCATCTGTTGTGACCACTGCATCACCTGATTTAATGAATAGAATAATCCTGGAGGCTCTGGTGGATACAGGTAGCTCAGAAAGAAACATAAGTACAACTGGCTGACACAAACTCTCGCAGGAAGATATCAATGGCATCCACAGCCTTATCAAGCAGTACATTAGATCACTACTATGCAACATTAGCATATAAACGGTTTACCTACCCGTGTTTCAAGCTTTCAGTCTTTTCTCTTTGCTCAGACGTCTTACTTGGCCATAACTTTCTCAAACTACACTCAAAGGTAGAAATACTCTTTGGGGGACACAAAGATCCCTTCTCTGTATGTGTGGTGTCCTGTCTTGTTTCTCCACCACTATTCATTTATCACCTGGTTGCAAGCCTATTGCTACAAAATCCTGAAGACATTCAACAATCTATCAGCAGTATACAATTTGTGACTTAAAAAATGGTGCTATTGAACCTTCTTGCTCTCCCTGGAGAGCAAGGGTTCTAATGATCGACACAAGAAGCATCTTGTTATTGACTATAGTTAGACCATCAACCGGTTCACATACCAAGAATTAATGAATTAATCCAAAAAATCGCTTTCTATTCCGTTTTTACTACCCTTGACTTGCAGAATGTGTATCATCAAATACCAATACAAGAAGAGAAAAAAATTCACAGCTTTCGAAGCCTGTGGAAATCTATTTCAATTCTGCCGTATTTCAGTTGGCATTACAAACGGTGTATCATGTTTCCAACAATCGATAGACAATCTAATAAAATGCGAGAAGTTTGCTGACACTTTAACATATGTTAACATCACTATATGCGGCCGTAATATGATGTAACATGATGAAAACCATCGTTTCTTAGATGAATGAATTGTAATGATTCGGAACACAGAAGAATAATAACCAGTTAATAAGGCTTTATGCATCTAGAATCATAGGTATGCATGCTGAAATAGAAGAATGAAAAATGAAGATTTTACACAAAGTAACAGTGCTAATATGACAATTGGTTTCTAAATTTTTTGACAAAATTCCTCGGTAGAAAACTTTTAAAAAGTATCTCTGTTCTTCATAATGTTCAGGTTCTTGCTTAAAACTCTTAAAATAATGTATATATTATATATGTTATATATGGATTATCATTTATTGATCAGTGTAAAAAATATTTATTTCCCAGCAAAATAGCGGACTATGACAGCTTAAAGTGATTTGGTTTTTAAAATATGGCTTTTTTTAGAACCGTTTTGAAATCTGTACTGATCCAAAGTGTTTTTATGGTCGGTGGCTAATGCTAAACTTATTTGTGCTCAGTAGTGAGAAATACAAAGTCTGTCTCCACACATTATGGATTTCGTCCTGCAAGATCAACAACTGATGTGCTGACTGTAATATCGCACAGGATCAGTGAATCTGTTGACAGATGCTTTGTTTTTAGAGTAAGAGCTTTTGACATATCAAAGGTCTTTGGCAGAAAGGTTTGCTTCACAAGCTAACAAGATATGGAATATCTGAAAATCTCAAGAATTGAAACCTTTCTGATTGGTTCATAAAAGTAGTTGTTGATGAATAGAAGTTTGAAGCATATAGTATCCATACTTGTATGCCTCAAGGATCCATTCAATCTTCTTTCTGATCTTCATCAATGATTTCCCAAATAATATTTGAAAATCATTCATACAGATGACAAACTATCTATGGCAACACTTTAAAGAGCATTAATGATCATTATCTTTCTGTTTCTCTCTTCTAACCGAGAATACATAGTACATGGGGGGAGGGGAAGTGGTTGATTGCTTTTAATCTAAAACCAAACCTCTCCTTTCACTACTAAGGCACAGATCCACATTTTACCCCAATTGAATGTCTCTCTCCTTGAGGAAGCCTCCTACTTTGATAAGCTTCTAGCTCCAAACCTAAAATTGAATATTTACATCAAATCTGTTACTAAGGTCTCTAGGAAAATTATTGGATCATTCTGTTTAAAATCTAGTGAAGGATGTTTTCTCTTTTGTATGGTGCTTTTTTTTTTTTTTTTTTCATGTGAGAGGGGTTGCTAGTCTTTCTCTATTGTTTTATAGTATGTGCTCAACTGAGCTCCAAACTGCCCCCCCCCCCTGTAAAACATTCACATACATACTTGTCCAGCTACAACCATGGTAACTAATTTTCCATTCTTCCATTTACTTAAAACTAAATATTACCTTGAACAAAGCTTCTTTTCAAGAACTAAACAATATCATGGGATTGCTTCCTAGCTGATTACAACACGGTTGTATTCAAGTCCACTGTTAACAAATTTTTAAGCCAGCCACTTAAGTTCTGTCCCATTTCAACAATTGTTACCAATCCTTACATTAACCTTTATCCTCAAATGTCTTTTGAACCTTGATAAGCAGTGACTCTTTAGTAAGAATAATATTTTTTTATTTTTATTTTTTTTATTACATTTTCACCCCAAACAAGGCACATTGCCAATTTGGTGTAGGGGGCTACTATCAGGGGCAGCAACTACTGGGGCACTATGTTGGGATTTGGGAAGCAAGATGTCGGTTCGCGTTACACTTGAACTTCTGCATGTGAGTACAGTTGGGGAAGCAGGGACCTGGAATGGAATTCCAGAGTCTAGCGGTTCTGGGGAAGAAACTACTGGAGTAAAAAGATCTTTTACATCTAAGGATCTCTACTGCGTGGGGGTGGGATTTAGCTGCCTGTCGGGTTTGTCGAGGGTGTTTACGTCGTGGGGGGGGCACAAGTGTCTGCAGTTCGTCAGAGCATTCACCTTTAAAATACTTGTAGAACAGGCAGAGGAATGCAACGTTTCGTCGATGGGACAGAGGCTGAAGCTTAGATGCCAGTTCAGGGCCTATCAGATTCGCGACTCTCTTTTGAACCTTGTCTAGGAGCGAGAAACTAGCAACAGATGCACCAGCCCAAATGTGACAGCAATACTCCATACATGGCTGAATGGTGGCTTTATAGAGGTACAGGATACTTTCAGGTGTCAGTAGTTTTCTAGCACGGTAGAGAGAGCCTACCTTCGCAGCGGCCCTGGCAATGTTTTCAATATAATTGTTCCAACTCATGTTTCTTGTGAACGTTAGGCCAAGCAGTTTGAAAGATGTACTCTCAGATAGGGAGTCACTGGCCATTGCTATTGGTGGCAGAGAAGGTTTCTTGTAATTATTGAAGGAAACCAATTTAGTCTTGGCAGCATTGAATGTGACCATCCATTTTTTCCCCATTCCACTACAGATTGGAGGTCATCCTCTAGTGTTTTTGTCATTTCTTTAGTTATGTGTTCATTTGTTTTCCTATCATGCCTGTTATAGAGTGTAGTGTCATCAGCATATAAACCCATCTCAGAGGCAGTTTTGTCGGGGAAGTCATTAATAAATATTAGGAACAATAGAGGTCCAAGGATAGACCCCTGAGGCACTCCCGCATTTATATCATATTGTTTAGATGTACGACCGTCAAAGACAACCTGGATTTTTCTCTTATCTAAGAAGGATTTAATTAAGTATTCTACCAGTGATACCGTATGATCTAATTTTCCTGAGGAGACCCTCATGCCATACCCTGTCAAAAGCCTTAGATATATCTAAAGCTACCGCTCTGCCCTCCCCTGCTTTGTCCAGTGAATGGTATATACGTTTAGAGATTACAGTGAGGATGTCTGTTGTGGAACGGGCTTAGTCATTTGTGTATTTAATTTGTAGTGTTAAGATTGAAAAATTATAGCTTTTGGAGGTATTGGAATCAGAAAAATTTCTGCCTGTTTTCTGATGCCTTTGATTATCTTTTCTTTTTTTTTTTTTTTTTTTTTTTTTTTTTTTTATCTGATTTTGTTTAATGTAGATTCTTCCACTTCTGGCAGTAATAAATTAAATATTTGTTGATTTCAAACTAATAGTAAAATTAAAATTTATGGATCATCCCTCACAAGTTCATTTTTACTTTTGGGAAAGTATCTTCATATTTTATGTTTTTACGGTTATCAAAGAAAAATAACAACTCTATAGTTAAATATTAAGAGATTTATAAGAATCGGAATCAATGATTGTATTGGAATCGTCCTATCACTATCAATTTGGAATGTATAAGGTTTGTAAGTGTATCTTTTGTAGTTTCTGAGTTTTAGCCGCACAAATGCAGAAATCCATCTTTCCTTCCTAGATGCTCTAAACTTGTATTATCAGGGTCATATAAGAAATATTTATCCATTATCTATAAAAATGAAAATGTCTGTATATTTCCCTACCAAATAACTTTGTCAATTTTCGGTCTAGAGATTCGAGATTTGACATAAAGGGTATTGAGATTTGGGAAAATCTTTTCAGTTTTCGGACATAAATTTGGCTGTCAAGGGGTCAAAGTTCAACGATTTGACCTGTGAAAACTCTACCAAACTCCTCCACCAATTTTGGGTCTAAACACTTGAAATTTTAAATGTAGGTTACTTGGACATGAATCAAACTTTTTAATTTGATTTGAGCACAAAAAAATAAGTGTTAAGGGGTAAAAATTGGGGTAAAAAATTTTTTTTAAATTTGACCTCCGCGATCTCTCCAAAATTACTCAGCCAATTTCTGGTGTAAACATTTTAAATTTTACATAAAGGGTATTCAGTTGTGAGTGATATGCTTCTGAAGGTTGATGATTCAATCTTTAGTGCGGGTGAATTAGGACTTCTATTCGATCCTGGCTGATGAAACGAGCATGCTTCCCTCATGGATTAAATAAAAAGTTAGAAATTCTGTGCAGACTCCAGAGTTCAACATGAGATACCTGAAGAAAATTGGAGGTTACATCAGCCGAAATGTGAAAATAAAAGATGAGAATAATAGTACGAAAGTTTTTTTTTGTTTTTTTTTTAATTTTTGCATTAGAAATCTTAAATAATTTTTTATTCAAACAACTCTGAAGAAAAAAAAAAATGGACAATATATATATTTTTTTTCATATTTTATTAGATTCTTATTCTTTAACACTGATTGTTTATACTTCCAGTAAGTTCAGATTCTTTTTTTAAAAAAATCTCACCGGAAAGCTTCCAAATATTGTCCATTCTTAAAATCATTATCAAATCAGTAGATTATTTATTTTTTTAAATCTATTTACACAAGCTACATTCTTTATATGCTTATTTCAGACATCTTAATATTTATTTCTGGGGTGAGTGATCAAACGGTATGCTTTGAAATATTTAAAATAATTATCCATAATTTTTGTTATAATTGTAAAAGATCCTAATTTGATTACTCCACTTCTATGTGTCCTTATATATCTCGAATAATCTAATTAACCTGTTAGTATGAATGATATTAAAATAAATCAAAATTTAGAAATTAGTTCATTATCATTTTTCACCTTATGGTTAGAACCATTATAAAAACTTATTTGCAGTCTAAAGTTTTTTATTTATTTATTTTTATGAAAGCAAAGTGACTAATTTCATTTTATCTGTACTCAAAATTTGTGCTTGTTGAGAATCACCACGCCCACCCTAACAATGAAAAAGCAAAAATAAAGAAAAATCTGTATGATGTAATTGAGGGAAGGAAAAATATCGTACACCAAAGATTATATAAACTGATCAGTTTTATTTTTTATTAAAAAAAAAAACATGAAAGTGAATCGGTTTTTCCAATACCCCCACCCCATATTAAGAATGGCTATTAACGATATTTTTCCTTCTCTCCGTTACATACATCAGATTTTTCTTTATTTTTGCTTTTGTTGAGGGTGGGCGTGGTGATAGAGCCAATTTTCTACTCATTATTATATGGTACTCTCTATATAGTAGTGATTGAAAAGTTGAAAACAAGAAAAAATATGACTGTAGTGCCATCAGCTAGAATCCAAATCTAAACTTATAGCTCTCCAGGATTATGTTACCATCTAAGCTAAGTTCATATGTATATCAAAACTTCAAAAATAATGTTAAATTTATAAATGTGGATTTTCGCATGTGTAGAAGATACGTGTTTAGTCGACTTACACCTGCCAAGTTTTGGCCTCTTAGCTATTTTTAAAGGCTGAAAACCAAATTTAACTTGTTCCACAGACCCGAATCTCCTAAGTTTCAAGTCTGTAGACCAAAAAATTGGCAGTAGTTTGGTAGACCATTCCACACACCTACAAACAATATCACTTTTTATATTATACACACACACACACATTTCCTTAAAATCCAAATAAAAAAAACAAAAACATCAATATTTTGTTATGAATATTAAATACACAAAGGCCGTACCTATGTTTATTCAATAAATCAGTAATTTTTCTTTTCTGCAGTTTATTTTAACTCTGAATATCACGCTACAATGATCATTTTGAAAGGCGTGTTTGTATATTCTCCCCTTCCTCCGTTTCCCGAAGATTTAATGTTTTGAATCCTCTGCCATGTTTTTAAGGTCAGTATGACACAAGGAATTAATAGAACTTTAGAAATGGATTTACACTGTGACAAAATGAGCATGACCATGTTCAGCACAACAAGGCACTTAAAAAAAAACAAAAAAAAACTCTGTTTAAAATTTGCCATTATGTTTACTGTGTAAAAAAGGAAGAAAATTTTTTTTTTTTTTTTTTTTTACACAATTCTTTCATATAAAATTATCTACAAAAAAAATGCTTACTTTCATTTGTACCCTTCTAATGGCACACAATTTAAAAAACAATACTGAAACTCAGAAGAAAAGTTCACTTTTTTAGGGGGTTAGTGCCCATAAAATAGTAATATTTACATCTACAAGCAAAAATAGGTTTAAGATACCTAAAATTTGCACTAGAGACTTCTACCCAATCATGACTGATGGAGCGAAAGCGTGCTGCTTTCGTTTGAAACGACTCCATTAAAAATTCTGTGAACATTCTAGAGTTGAACAAAAAGATTCCTGAATTCGACAATATTCAACTGAAGATGGTTGGAGGTTACATCGACTGAAATGTTGCGCAAATAACACTCAAGATGAGAACATTAGTTCAGTTAATCCAAATAATGAAAACCATCATCTCTCATCTAAAAAAATCAGAACTTTAATATCATGAGAATAGTTTTGAAATTATGAAAAAAGGCTGAGGTTATCATCTAGGATGTTAGATATGTTAAGGATAATTCGAATGGACTCCTAAAGGCAGGCCTTAATTCTGAAGTAGTTATTAGTAAATGGCAAGAAATGTGTGGATACATAATGAGCATGCAGCAGGTTTCTTGATTTTCCTTATTTCTTTATGAAACACTGAAAGCAACCCAATAAAAGGTGGCTGAAAAAGGCCTTTTTCCATTTATTAAAATAAGATGTTAGAAGTTTTGATATAAAAAAATTTTGTATTGTATTTTTATTCTTACCATTGGAGATATTAAGTCCTAAATGTACCTTTGCGGGAAGGAGTCTGTTTTTTTTTTTTTTTCTTTTTTTCTTGGAACATGTTTATGAAAACAATTTTTTTTTTTTTTTTTTAATTTTAATTTTTTATTTTATTTATTTATTTTTTAATTAATTAATTTATTTTTTAAAGATTTTCATGAATTTTTAAATCAAGAAATGCTTCCTATCTCCTTGGAAAATTTAGTCACTCTGTCCAGTATTCAAAAATGTTGAAAGATCACTCTTTTGTATCTCAGTACTGACCAATCAGTCTCAAGTTGTCAACTGACTCAGCAAAAGCAATTTACTTGCTGACAAGCAATATGAATCTTGTCCTGCAAGATCAACAGCTGACATGCTGATTGTAATATTGCATAGGATCAGTTAATCAAGGGTTTTGTCTTTACAACGACAGCTTTTGACATATTAAAGGCCTTTGATATGGTCTGGCACAAATGTTTGCTTCACAAATGTTTGCTTCACAAACCTTTCAATTATGGAATATCTAAAAATATCCTCTTGACTATCAAATCCTTTCTCTGGTCAGTTGATAAAAATAGCTGTTGATGGACAGAGGTTTGAAGTAGATAGTATCAATATTGATGTGTCAAGGATCTATTCTGAGCTTATCACTGGTTATTTGTTTCCCATGAAACAATATGACATAAGGTCGTTTTAATGTGGGAGATAACTAGCTTCCCTCAAAAGGGGATTCTGCAAAAATAAAATTGCCTTAGTATAGAAGGGTTCCCCCCTCCATTGACTAAGAACAATTGAGTGCAGTATCTGAACAGACACCACACTTCAGCCACCAGTCCAGTATACGAATACCGGATATCTTCTGAGCTTATCACTGTTCCTGATCTTCATCAATAATCTTCCAAATCATGTCCATTTGTTTATGCAGACGATACAACTGTCTATGGCAGCACTTTAGAGAGCGTTGGGGAACAAAGTGTTGTTGATTTGCTTTCTTCTGATCTAGAGTATATGATGCAATGAGAAAAAAATGTGGTGCATGACTTTTAACATCTAAAATAAGGCTTTTATTCTTTTCACCTCCAGAGCTTAGATTCTTATTATTTTGCCCTAGTTAAAATTAATGGCTTCCTTTTTAAGAGAACCCTAAGCTTTTATAAGTTCTTCGCACTTTTTCTCCTTGCCTGAAATGGAAGACTTATATCCAATATTTTTTTTTTTTTTCTGAAAAAATATATATTCTACTGCTCCAGAAAGTACTTGAGCAGATGTAATCCTCAATCTCTCTTAAGTCAGATATATCTTAGGAGGGAATACTGCTGCTGCCACATCTGGGGAGGCACTGTTCAGAACACTCATTCTTACTTTGATAATACAAAATTCATTTTACTATTTAGTGTAGGATGATGTCTTTCTGCATTTTCTCACAAATGTTTTTTTTTTTTTTTTTCATTGGCATCACCACTTATCAAGGCCAAGAGGCCTCGAGGATAAGGGTTAAAGAGTGTACAGTAGAAATTGGACAATATAGTAATTGTTAGTAATGGAAATTTGGTAAATCTGTTAACTTATATGGAACAGGTCATCAAAAACTTGTTTACGTTAGACTTGAAGACAATCATATTGTAGTCAGCTGGAAAGCAAGAAAATGGAAGACAATTCCATAGGCGTGCAGTTCTAAGAAAGAAGCTTTGTTCATGGAATTTACGTCTAGGTTTAGGCACAGATAAAGAGTTGGGGGGAAAATTATTGATAGTGTTTTCTGCTAGACAGGTGTTTCTTGTGAAAGTTTGGCAAGGCGTTCTCTATTATTTTGGTGGAAGGTGCTCAACTGAACATTCACAGGAAGCCATTATAAATGTAATGAACATAACTTTTCTGTTTCATTAAAACCAAATGGAATTTCCAGTTTATTTCCAAAAATTTCCCATCTGCGAAACTCATTGCCACAGGTTTTCTCAGCAGATGGGTATATATGCTGATGACACCATGCTCTATAACAGACACGACAGGAAAACAAATGAACACATAGCTAAAGAAATGGCAGAAACACTAGAGGATGATCTCCAATCTGTAGTGGAATGGGGACAAAAATGGATGGTCACATTCAATGCTGCTAAAACTAAACTGGTTTCCTTCAATAATTACCAGAAACCTTCTCTACCACCAATAGCAATGGCCAAAGACTCTTTATCTGAAAGCACATCTTTTAAACTCCTTGGCCTAACGTTCACAGGAAACATGAGTTGGAACATGGGGAATGCCCTTTTCTCTTCCCTGCAACCTCTCTCCTACAGAAGAGACGTTGCGAGCCTGTCTTTGTTTTATCGTTATTTCTATGGCAAGTGCTCGTCTGAGCTCCAACCTCTTGTCCCCCTTTGCCAATCTTTCATGATAAACACCCGTCTAGCTGAGACCACTGTCAGTAATTTTTCACTCTTTATTTGTGCCAAAATCAAAATGTAGATTCCTTGAACAAAGCTTCTTTCTTAGAAGTGCATGCCTGTGGAACTCTCTTCCATTTGCCTGTTTCCCATTTGTACTACAACTTGGATGCCTTCAAGTCCAACATAAACAAATTCCTGATGAACCGCCCACTTAAGACACTTTATAAAATCTCCAATACTAACGATTACTACGATACTATCCCATTGATTATCCCAGAGTGGCTTCTGGGCCTTGATAAGTAGTAAGTACCATATATAAAAAAAAAAAAAAAAAAATTATTTTCATGTTAATATGTAAATATTTGATAATTATTAATTGTGCGGAAATTTCTTTAAAATGTTATCTTTTATAGAAATCAACAGAAAAACGTCTCGCTAATGCTAACATAATGCGCTGAGCTGACAAAAGTATTCTCTTAAAAATAGAAAACTGTTTTTCTGCTTTCGCCTTACTAGACTAGTCATTTTTTATTCTGAGTTTGTCAATTTAAAAAAATTATTTTCAAGTTTTCCAAATTTGATTTCCAAACAGTATTATGTTGAAACAGGGTTATTTATGCCATTTTTCGCGTTCGTTTTTTTTTTTTTTTTTTTTTTTTTTTCAGATTTTTTTTAAGCAGTTTTAATCACGTTTGTTTTTTTGTTTTTTGTTTTTTTTTTCCATCATGTTCGCGTTATCTTTTTTTTTTTTTTTTTTCCGATTTTAAGAAATTTTTTTAACATCGTCCGTTTTGCATCACGTTCGTTTTTTGTTTTTTCCTATTATTTTAAGAAGTTTTAACATATTTTTTTTTTTTTTTATGTAATATTTATACAGGGTTATTACTTTGCTTTTTTTTTTATTTTGATTACCCCCCCCCAACACACACAAACACCTCTAAACACCCCCGCTAGTAACAAATAAAAGGTAATGTCATTATTTCAAAACCCATTCTTAACATGGGGAAGGAAGGGTGTTTTGTTAACTATTCTGTACTTTCACCTAACAATTAAATAAAAAGGATATTGTGAAACTTTTTAACTCCTTGTGAAGATCATTTTTTCGAATCTGTAAAACAAACCGTTTTTTTTTTTTTTTTTTTTTTTTTTTTTTAACTGAGGATATCTAAATAATAATAATTAGGCGGTTCGATAAAGAATTTCATTGTGGTGCATTTTGTAAATTTTTACCTTGTTTCCACCTTAACATTTTTTCTTTAAAATGACTATTTTTTAAGGTTTTCGGGTATGCTGAAAACAAATATAGTATTTAAAGTTTCTGCAAATTTTCCAGATATTAAGCAATGTCATTTCTTAGGTTATTGCTCGTGACCATCTTGGTATGCACGTTTATACATAGTTTCTCGGGGTTGTGTTTGCACGCTTGCACGTACCAAGATGGCCACCAGCGATAACATAAGAAATGACATTACTTAATATCCGGAAAATTACTTAGTTGCAGAAAATTTAAATGTGATATTCGTTTTCAGCATACCCTAAAACCAGTAAAAGGAATCATTTTAAATGTTAAGGTGGAAACCAGGTTAAAAAAATTAACGTTTTATTTCTTTGTTTACATAATTGAATTTTCAGTGAAACAACAATAGAAATGACAAAAATTACCATCAACTGGTGAATATATAGCTGTTGTTTATCAAGATTCCTGGTATCCTCGTACTGTGAAAGTTACATCCCGGATTCATGTAGAGTACGATTTATGGTTGCATCTCGGAAAATAGGGGTATATTTTGGGCCAGATAGAGGATTTACAAAATTGAAAATTGGACTGGTCCCAAAATGCATAAGTTCTGGTTGACTATGGGAATTTCCATCTTTTACAGAAATCCAAAATCTATATGAAAAATTTTCTTCAATTTATTTGAGATTACTTCATATCTACTCAATTTTTTTTTTTTTCTTTGAGTGGAATAGTAAATACAGGCCATGAATACTCTTTAGGCATTCAATGGCTACACCCAAGATTAAGCTTTACTTTTGTGAGAAGGAAGGAAAATGCTTATTCTCAATAAAGCTATATTTAAATACCACTATAATACTTAGTTTTGTTCATAAATAGACACCCACTGTATGATACCATGTGCCAGTTTAAAAAAAAATTGAAATGTGTACATCTGAATTTATAATTCATGGCTTACGGTAAAGAGATACATCAGATTTGACTGCATAATCAGAAAGAGCACACAATTTTACATAAGAGTGCCAAGTTTCATGAGAATAGCTTGAAAAATAAATAAATGGTGGTGAAATTACCGAATTTCTTGAACTGTTGAGGTCCGTAATTTAGCCTATTTTTTCTAAAGAAAAATGTCCACAGAAAAGCCTAAATTTTGGCACTTAAAATTCTCATAACTTTTGAACTACTGATGGCATTTGCATAATTCAAACGATTTTAAGCATCTTTTATGTAGCCCTTTTCATGCAAGTTGATAAAATAACAATTATCTAAAAAGAAAAATCAACTTGTAATGCTACTTTGACAACTAAATATTTTCATTTACTAGCCAAATAGAAAAGTTACTAGCCAAACTCATGATTGTTGGAATATGACATCCTCGTTCCGTGACAAATACGTACATTATAAAGATTTTTCTGTATTTTTATATTAAGACTTGAAGGTATAAACGTTTGAATTTCTTTAGATGTTTTTAAACAGTCTTCATTAACTTTTATCTATTAAACTTTCATTGTTTAAATAATTTGACTTTGCTCGTCTTATTAAAAAAAAAGTAAAGATTGAAAAAGCATTTTTTATTCAGTAATAAGCTTTGGGAAATTGTTGGTGAAAAAACAAACAAAAAACACATTCATCAAAAGATAAGCGTTTTATTATTTCTAGTCACCACTTGGAAAATCACCCTCAAATGTGATTGTTCACTTGCAACGCAAAACCCAGTTAAGGGGTCCAAGAAGGCAATTTCTGTCCTTTCCTAACTCCATTGCTAGGCTTGATCTATTCACTTCACTTGACTATTATTATAGGCTCAGTTGTCATGTTCTTGTAAGCCTTGCTAGCCAGTGCTGTTCGGAACACAAGATGACCTGATTAGCCTTTCTCAAAAGGTTTATTTTTTGTAATTGACATTATAAACTTTAAGACTGACAGATGAAATTTGGCTATAGAGTTTGTAACAAAGTTGTAGAGTCAGATTTTAAAAGGTTGCACACTGGTGAAAATGTTAGATTTTTTTTTTTTTTTTTTTTTTTTTTTTTTTTTTTTTTAAATCTTCAAAAAATCCAAATCTTAATATTGGAAGATTTCACAATAAGAAATCAGAATATTAGAAAAACTTTAGAGTAGGAGTTTGATCATATATTTTCCGACTCTGTAAACCTGGTTGGTATTACACTTAAACTATAATTCTTACTCTGAAATTTTAACCAGTTCAAATCCAATTGAAGAAAACTTCTCTACTCAATATTATTTCAAATGTTTTTATTTTAAAGATGAAGTGCATGTTTTTTTTCAATACTTTAAATTCGATGTTTGTTAAAACACACAATCCAAATAATTCAGTTGAAATGAAAAATGATACATAAAAGTGATTGTGCTGTTGACAACTCAAATGTTTGACTTCACAATCCTGGCAGGAAGGGTGAGATACATTAGCAGAACTTTATATTTGCAGCAAGTATATTTGACTTTAGTTGGCATCTGTTCTGTAATCAGCTGTTGCTCATGAAGACCACATTCAAGTTGGGCGTGTACAGAATAAGGTGATGGCACATCTGTTCAAACGATTTCAACATTTTATTTAATTAAAATGACGTGCAAAATAGTACCTATCATCACAATGATTCTACAAGTCATTGAAGAGCATGTATGTCATTGCACAAAGTTGATGTGTTCAGGAGACACAGCTTGACTTGTGCAAATATATACTTTTTTCTTTTCTAGCCAGGGATGGAGCATCTCACTGGATGCCAGACATTCACCCATAACCTCATACATTCCAACTGAGAGATCTTTAACATTCTGTCCCTTAAGTACAAATGTTTGTATCTCTCTTGCACTTGGTTCACTGGCGAAGTCGTTTTTTTAAAATTCTTTTTCACGAGTCCAGTTGCTTCTATAATTACTAGCATGATAGTTTAAGATTCCAGTTTCATTTCATGTCATACAATAAGGCTTTGGTATTTTCGTTTTTTTTGTTTTTTTTTCTCTCCGTTTAAGCAAGCATCATTGGCAACAACTTTTACCAAGGTTACTTCTTTTTCCTTTTGGCCCATATCTCTGTCTGCTTTAATAGCGCTGTTTTCTAGATATGTAGCTGTAGAAATTGCATAGTCCTAGATCTTTGTGTGAACACTACCGTGAAAATGATTCCAAACACTAATCAATATTATCGGTTTCACATCTATTTTACATGCTGGCTTTCAGAAATTGACCTAGCTGGTCAAGTTGTTACTTATCCCTCTTTCTACCAAATCCATCTTTATCATGTCCTGGATAGCATAAACCAAGTACATATGAGGGGCGTGCAATAAGTAATGCCCCTGACCCACTTCGCATAGCAGTAGAGCAACGAAACTTGGCAGTTATTAGCCTTTCTCTACATAGGAACCACCCAGAGTTATGCATTTCTCCCATCGTTTGATGCAGCTCTGGAGACCGTTTTTGTAGAACACCCCAGGTTGGTCCTTTAACCACAACGTGACTTCAGAAATCAAGGCTGCATCATCTGGGAAACGCTTTCCTTTCAAAAACAACTTCATGGCTGGGAAGAGGTGAAGGTCAGGAGAGTATGGAGGATGGGGGAGGATTTCATAACCACACGCCCATGTTTCTGATCTGGCAACATGCGAGTTGTGGACCGGAATGTTGTCCTGCAGGAGGAGGATACCTTTGCTGATCTTGCCCCGCCTCTTGATTTTGATAGCTTCCCTTAATTTCCTCAAAAGTGAAGCATAATAGGCTCCTGTAATTGTGGTACTCTTTGCCAGGAAATCTGTCATCACTATTCTGTCCTGGTCCCAGAAGACTGTGAGCATGACGTTGCTAGCAAGGGCTGCACCCTTGCCTTCTTTGGGCGTGGTGAGTCCAAGTGCTTCCACTGTATTGACTGGGCTTTGGTCTCTGGATCATAGTTATGGACCCAGGTTTCATCCTGTGTAATCAGTCTTTTGAAAAACTTTGACTCATCTTCTTGGCACATCTCCAAATTCATCCTCGAGCACTCTACACATTCTTGCTTCTGGAATGTTGTGAGCAACCTGGGAATCCATCTGGCAGACACCTTATGCATATGCAAATGGTCATGAATGATAGTTTCCACAGACCCTGTACTAATCTTGACATCTTGTGCTATTTGGCGAATAGTAATGCGCCGATCTTCCAAAATGGCAGCCTCAACTTGACGGACAGATGCCTCATCAATGGCAGAAGGGGGGGGGGGGACCAGGTCTGGGAGCTGTTTCCAGACTTCCGGCCATGTTTGAATTCACAATGCCAGCATTTTACAAGGTCATATGATGGGGCATTATCACCGTAAGTTTCTTTCATTTCATCAAAAGTCTCCTGTGGTGTACGTCCTTTCAAATACAAAAACCGGATCACTACTCGACATTCAACAGGCTCCATTTCACACCTGACTCGGTTCAAACACCTGTAAAACAGAAACCACAATTAGTTCAGAGCTGTAATTTGCCACATAGCCCGTAGAGATATAAATCATTGCACATGCAAAATTTTAGCTAGATCCAGGGCTCTACATTGCGAGTGAAACAGTTGCATTTACGAGTGATTTTTCAAAGTGGCGACTAGAAATAATGAAACTCTTATCTTTTTGCGATTGTATTTCTTTCACTGACAATCTTTTCAATTTTTTTTTTTTTTTTAATAAAACGAAAAATGTTAAATTATTTAAACAATAAAAGTTTAATAGAACAATATATTCTTTGTTTTATTTTTTAACGAAGACTGTTTATAAAAACATTTTAAGAAATTAGAATGTTTATACCTTCAAATATCAACATAAAAATTGTTGTATATTTAGAATTATACTTGTTAAAAAAATATGGAAAAAAAAAACTTTATTATGCGCATAATCATCACAACGAATACGCCATATTCCAAAAATTATGTTGGTTTGGCTAGTAACTTTTCTATTTGGCTAATAAATGAAAATATTTACTTGTCAAAGGTCAAATAAAGATAAATTTGTCCATAGAGCCCTGTAGATCAGACAACTGGAAATGGGTCAGGGGCATTACTTATTACATGCCCCTCGTATCTCAAGTATAACACTTATTTTCCAATCTGATAACTAATAAAGTGACTTTCTTGCATACCTATAATTTCAAATGTAATATCAAGTATTATCTATTATACTAAATGTAGATCAACATTCCCCTCGCATGTTATATACTTTAATGATGCAAATTATGTGCTAAAATGTACTTTAGTTATGGGATTGATTTATGTTTATAAATTCTGTTCTAATGTGACATAGTTTATAAGTCAACTGAACAAGGTGCTCATCACTCTCAGCTATGTATTTTTCTAGCCCATTCTCATTCTGTTGATTTTCTGTACAGGATAATCATGTTGACATACCGGTTCTCATTAGATCATCAAAGTTAAGCAATGTTGAGCTTGGTCAGTACCAGATAGGTGGCCATTTTAGAATACTAGGCACTGTATGTAGGAGGGCGTTGACACCTAATGTCATCTATCCTGACCAGGATATACTGCCAAGTAGGGATCACTTGTGAATTTAATATTCCCTAGATGCTTCCTCCTTTGGAAGAAGCCAGTTCAACCCGTTTAGGGTGAATGCCACTAGCATATATACTCTGTTGATTCAAGCACTAATATATCTTAGTATCTGAGTGTTTAGAAAAAGTGACTCTCTTCTCAGCATAGCTATCTAATTTACACGGCATACATATGAAGGTAAAATAAGTGTATGTAAATGTATATATGGTGCTTATGCACTTTTGTAACTGTGCTACTTTTAGTTTTTCAGGTTAAATTCAAATTTTATCTTTTTTTTTTTTTTTTTTTTTTTTTCCTAAATATTAGGTGGAAGCATAGAATAGTTACAAAACACCCTCCCCATGTTAAGAATGGCTTTCAAAATGTTATTTCAGCACGGTAACAAAAGTGCATAAGTACCATATATATATGAAAGTGTCTGTTTGTCTGTGTACATTTCCCTACGCAATAACTATTAATTTTTAGCCTACAGACTCGAAATTTGATATACAGGGTACTGAGATTTGGGAAAATCGATGTGATTGATTTTCGGGCAGAAATTTTGCGATTAAGGGGTCAAAGTTCAACGATTTGACTTTTGAGAACTCTACCAAACTCCTACTACAATTTTGGGTCTAAACACTTGAAATTTTAGATATAGATTCCTCGGACATGGATCTAACTTAATAACTTGATTTGAGCCCAAAACAATCAATTTTAGGGGGTCATAATAGAGGTCAAAGTTAAAAAAAAAATTGACCGTTTTTTTTTTTTTTTTTTTTTTTTTTTTTGCTCGGCATACACCTCAAAACACCCGGGCAACGCTAGGCACCCATGCTAGTATATATATATATATATATATATATATATATATATATAATGTTTTTTATTAAAAAAAGAATTAAGTTTTCAGTATAAAATCACTTAAGATGTTGATGTGAGCGATGCTTGTTTTCTTTCAATTTTCTTAACAATTTCACTTCGGCAAATGTCTTTGATGTTTAAAAATTTTAGTTAATATTTTTTTTCTTTAATGTCCTGCCTCCGTCTACCTCCTAATAATCAGACAGAAAAGAAAATAGTAAAAATGCGGTCAACGTGATTATCAGAAGTGACTTATATTTTTATTTTGAAATTTTGTTTCAATTTTCGATAGTTCAATCCTGATATATGAATCAACAAGGTAAAAATATTTTATATTTCTTGGTTTTGTTTCAATAAAGTTATCTAAAATGTTCTAGTTTCAAGTGTTTTCTTCAAGCAAACTTGAGTAAATTTTCTTGTATATTACACATGCAGTGATGCTGATCGCTATTTGATTTTAATAGATCTCTGAAAAATTTTATGGGTCTGAGAAAATTTCTTTGGGTCCTATTACAATTTCAAACGCCTCCATTTGTCATGACTCCTGGAATAGACCCTTGTACTAGCAAGACTTGTAAAAATTTCTACCAAATTGCCCTTTCCTCGATCTCTCTGGATCAGTGACAAATAAATTCACTTTTGCAAACCTGAAAGATTATCTTTAATTTTTTGTCACCAAACTATACTTTTAGGGCATTAATTCCTATTTCAATCATATAAATTGTTTACAGTTGAAAACAAAATGCACTAAAGTCGGATTACTTTTGTATTTTATTTTCTTTCTCCCACAACGAAACGTTTGCTTTTTTACCTAAGCAATCGCAATCCCTTTTTTCCCTCTTTAACCAATAATAGATTCACAAGCAAACAAGGCAACATTAAAAAATGAAAGGCTTGTCGAACAAAAACTGTCTTTTTATGCTGCCACTTTGGACTCCCAACAACAACATCTAAATTTACATACTTGTATTTTGGTATAGAAAGGGTTCCAGTTTTGCATGCCAGTGCTTTCTTACAGTAGACACAGACCAACCGTGGGTGCTTATTGCTATACCGCTCCACACCATTACCATAGAACCTCATATATCTGCAAAATTTTCCACTCCATCTGTGGACTAAATGCTGAAATATAATATCACCTTTTAATTAAATATATACCTACTTTTCTCTGTGCTGTTTGTCTCAGAGGTGTAATTGAATGCTCCCAGTGTAAATATGGGCCCACAAAAGGTATAGTTGTCTTATTGGGAGGTTGGTAGGTGATCTAGATGCTCCCACCTAATTGTTGATCAAACTGTGGATGTAGATGCTGCATTTGATGTTGAAGCTGTTATCTTTTACTTGGGTGACATATTGATGTTGTGAATGCACTATGACTCCCTGTTGTGTTGCTTGGTGAAGGTTCAGAAAGCAATCTTTACAATAGACACATTTCTTTTAATATTTTTGGGAAAAGTCTTTTCAGCCTGTGTTTGCTCTACCAGCTTGAATGACTGAGACATGGGCCTTAAACAGTTCTGATCTGCAACTTGCTTTAATGTCGTGATGGTGTGATCATCAGGTGAATGTACTGCTGAAAACTGGAGTGCTTCATCAGAAACTTGGTAATGGTGGGATTATAGATGCTTTATGCGTTTGTTCTCAGATAGTTTCACTATGTACGGTCGGCCATGTTTTGCACTAACTCCATAACACGCCTGGCACTAGAGTGTGGTAGGCAGAGGTTTGAGTGCATGGGAAATGATTGGACTGCACGCAGCATCAGACTTTGGATCAGACTGCATGGAAAGCAGATGTGGGATGTTACCTGGTGTTCATCCTGGCACCTGGGGACATTTGCAACACCTTAAATACCAAAACCGGATGATGTTGATTTAAAATATTATTGAAATATGAAGGAATGGAATTAATAGAAATTTACATTCATAAATTTTTTTGTAATGGGTAAATTGTAATTTAACTAGCAATGATGCAATCATTAATTTTAAGTAATTTTTGTAATTTAAATGCAGATTACTGCTTTCATTTTAATATTTACCAAACTTTGTAATTTATTCTCTACTTTTTGCAGCATTGCTTTTCTTTAAACTTGTGTTTAATCGACAAAATTATGAATTGAATTGTAAATTTTAGCGATGGAACAATTCCAAAATTTTTACTGATTTTGTTTTAAATTCTCAATTCTCATACAATTATCGATTTTGTTAATATCACAAAATATTTATCTATAGCTATTTTTCTTTAAATTACAGTAAAAATTCAGGTGATTTAAGATCTATATTTTTGCAAACATAAAAATATGCTTGTGTGGATGAACTATAGTTTAATTTTGTTTGTGGCTTCAAATTAATACGTATTTATGATTTAATCTTTAGTATGAACAATGAGAAATTAAGTCTTAAACAACACAATAAATAGATAACAAAATCGTTATTGGCATCAGAAAATAGGCACACATTTTTTTCCAATTTCAATACCTAAAAAAATTCATATTTTCTCGATTCCCTATTTTGATTAATCATCCCAACACTAATAAATTTAAGTAAAAACAATATTTCGTGTTGCTGATTAACAATGTAGTGATAAAATGACCTAAAATATAAATTTATACAAATCTTTCATGAACTGATGGTAAAGCCGGTAATTATAATACTGGCTGTTGTAACTTATTTTAATAATTGTATGTTACTTATAACAGGATACAAAACGAAGGGACGTACAAGTGTGTGTGTGTGTGTGTGTGTGTGTGTGTGTGTGTGGGTGTGTGTGTAGCCAAATAGCACAATGTTAGAAGCTCCGACTGTCATTTGGGTAGTCGGGTTTCGATCTTGGCTTGAGGTAGTTGCTTGTCTAGCCACACTGATGAGCTATGAAACAGCGAAACAGTACTGTATGTGGATGACTAATGCTTCCTATCTTGGGTTGAGCATATTGGGAAGTGATATACAAATTACCATTAGTGTATTAAGCGATGCTCTTTGTATAAACAAATTGAGCTTAGGTATTTGGACAAAGTCAAAACATTGTTAATTCACTGCCTGCATAGCAGTAGCCAAATAGCGCAATGTTAGAAGCTCCGACTGTCATTTGGGCGGTCAGGTTTCGATCTAGTCGCACTGATAAGCTGTGAAACAGCGAAACAGTACTGTATGTGGATGGCTATATATAGTTGTCAAAGAAAAAGAAAACAATCGCTTTAGATGATAAGCGAATGCACCGATAGAAAGTGCTTAAGAATATGGCTGAAAAATAACTTTTGGGCACCATTTTATATAACATGCTTGCTGAAATTAAAAAGACTGCTCAGCAAATGGAAAAGATATCCAGAAAGATCGGAAAAAAGAATAACTCTGCCATGTTCAATCAGACGTGCTTGAATAATGACATGCTGCTAAAATATACAAATATATATATACACATACATATAATAGAACCCCAGTATATGGTGGCCCTAGGATACGTTTCCCCCCCAATGTTACGATGTGGAATACTATGTATTTCCGGTCCCTGGTTATGGTATTTGCCCTGCTTTACGGTGGTGTTTATAATGTTATTTGATTATATACTGCATTGTATTTTGTTACTAATTTTTAATGCCGACTTCCGGGGTTCTACTGTACACTTTATTTTTATTTTTTTTAAAGGTGGCAAATTTTAAATTAAAATAAATCACAATTTTTTATATACAAATTTGATTTATTCCAAGGATTAATTTTTGCCCTTTATAATTTAAATAAAATTTTGTCCATATAACTTCTGCATATATGATGCAATCTAGCGGTTTTATTTTCACCACTCTAAGCATTAAATTAGGCTGTATTTTGACAATAATGCATCAAATGTTGTCTTCGATGTTGTCTATTCTGTCTGGTTTCTTAGCATAGATCTGTCTTTACATATCCCCAAAGAAAAGAAAATGACCTAATGGGTTAAAGTGCACAAATGAAGTGGCTAGTTGATGACTATTTTGTAAAATTATTTGTTCATCAAATGTTTCTCTCAGTAAATTGATTGTATCGCATGCTGTGTTGCATGTGGCTCCATCCTGCTGAAACCATATGATGAATTGCCTAATCAAGCTGAACTCAAAATAACCAATAGTTGCCAAATCTGCAATAAAAAAAGAATAGTTGTCAATTTAAAGTCCCCCCCCCCCCAAATGCTAATGTTAGGACGATTAATCGGAAATAGAAAAAATTGGAACTTGTTAGGATATCAGAATCGGAAATGTTAGTGCCTATTTTCCGATGCCAAAAACAATTTATTTTTTATTTTTTGGTTTTATTTTGTTTAAAACTAAACTTTAGTACCAACTATGGCAAATTAAAATGGTATAAATATGTATTGATTTTAAACTACCAATAAATTAAAAGCATCAATAACATGTTTTATGTTTAGAACATATATGCCTATGAAATATGAATTTTTACAGTAATCTGAAAAGAAAATCAAAAACAATTCTACAACTACATTTTAAGATTTGAAAAGAATAAGGAATTTAAAATGGAATCTGTAATTTTATCCGAATTGGAAAAAAAAAATATTAGAATCATCCCATCATTAATATATACATTTGTGATAATTCACACCAAGAAATTAAAATTTTAACTTAAATAATAAATATTAACAAGCTGCACCCTAAAAAAATTAGGTTCAAGCTGATTACTGTGTGCAGTGTAAATTTTTGTGAAAAAAACCAAGCCGGATAAGACTTAACTGTATTCTTTTGAGATTTTTTATATTTCCAAGATACATAGCTGTCACTCATTTACCCCCCCCCTCTCATTTACCTATCTATTATATAAAAGGAACTTTGTGTCTGTGAGTTCGTTCCCTATGGACTCTGAAACGGCTGGGTCAGTTTCTATAAAATGTCTCATAAGTCTACTTTTAGGTATTGGGAAGTGTTTTTGGAAGCCAAGTACATCCAAAGATGGAATACTGCTGCCACATCTGGTCTGGAGCTTCTAAAAACGGACTATCCTGCCTTGACAAAGTACAAAATAGACTTCGTGGCTTAGTGTGGGATGATCTCTTCTCTTCCCTGCAACCTCTCTCTCACAGAAGAGACGTTGCGAGCCTGTCTTTGTTTTATCGTTATTTCCATGGCTAGTGCTCATCCGAGCTCCAATCTCTCATCCCCCCTCGCGAATCCTTCATGATAAACACTCGTCTAGCTAAAACCACTGTCAGTAATTTCCCCCACTTTTCATCTGTGCCTAAATCAAAACGTAGATTCCATGAACATAGCTTCTTTCTGACAAGTGCACGCCTGTGGAATTCTTGTTTGCCTGTTTCCCACCTGACTACAACTTGGTTGTCTTCAAGTCCAACATAAACAAATTCCTGATTAATCGCCCCCCTTAAGTAAGACACTTTATCAAATCTCCAATACCAACTATTACTACGATATTATCCCATTGATTATTGTACACAAAATAACCCTTATTCCCGAGTGACTTCTGGGCCTTGATAAGTGGTATCCCCATGTAAAAAAAAAAAAAAAATCGAAATAACCTGATGAAAAAAAAAAACAGGCGATTTTGACCAAAGTTAACACCTTACAAAGCCTAACAGCACAAGTGCGTTTGAGAAGTTTTATGACTACACAAGCAGAAAGGTTCGAAATGAATGTTTCTATTTAGAGCACTCTTGAATCACAATATTTGACTTTCAAATTTTAAACCTTATTTCAAGATTTTGGTGACAAACATATGGGAGTGTGAAACCCTCGTTGATCATTCAATCCCAGTCAGCATTGAGTCTCCCTGCTAGAATATATTATTGAAATAAAAATTTTCTAATTTTGGGTTCAAATATAAATAATAACGCGAGATTCATTTAGATAGCTCCATAATGCAATACTAGAGCTATAAATACTTCTATAATATACCACTTCGCTAGGGACGGATTCATTTTTATGCTCCTTTCAAAAAGGTTCAGTTTTATCTACTATACAAGCATACAATTCTTTCAGCCCTTTACTGACATTTTTATATATTGCATAAGAATAAAAATCATGCAGAGAACTGATATAATATATATAGTCCTAATAAAGTTTGTTTTTGTGTATTGATATTCATATTAAAAACTTTTTTCTATTTATTTAAAAAGAAAATACAACTTTCTTATACGAGTCGTGGAATGGCATTCACTAGCAACAGATCTAGCTAATTTGCATATTCTTTTAAACATTCATTTTTATTAATTCCCTATTAGTTTTTTTTTATTTTCTTGTGGGATGATCATCTTTAGTTAACTACTAGCAGTTCATCTTGGCTTTGCTCGGGCCCTATGTACTGTTCATAACTTTATGTGCATATATATATATATATATATATATATATATATATTAAAAAGTTTGATTCATGTTCAGGTAACCTACATCTAAAATTTCAAGTGTTTAGACCCAAAATTGTCGGAAGAGTTTGGCAGAGTCTGCAAAGGTCAACTCTGTAAACTTTAACCTCTTGGCAGCCAAATTTTCACCCAGAACCTGATTAAAAAGCTTGTTGCATGTCTGAATACCCTTATGTAAAATTTCAAATGTTTAGACCTAAAATTTGCTGAATAGTTTGCTAGGACCACAAAGGTCAAATCTTTTGAACTTTGACACCTTGGCAGCCAAATTTTCGGCCAAAAACCAATTAAAAAAAACTTGCCCTATGTCTAAATACATTCTATGTAAAATTTCAAATGTTTAGACAAAAAATTGGCTGAGTAATTTGGTAGAAACTGCAGAAGTCAAATTTTTTAAAACTTTGATCCCAATTTTGACCCCTTAACATTTATTGTTTTGGGCTCAAATCAAAAGTTTGATCTCAATACCCTTTATGTCAAATCTCGAGTCTGTAGACTGAAAATTGACAGAATAGTTTGGTAAGGAAATGCACACACAATTTCACTTTCATATATGTATAGATTATGTGTGATTATATTAATGCAGATATTCTACATGTATACTTGCATAATATTTACATAAAAAGTTTATAGTAAATACAAAACTCTTTCCATATATATTTATGTATACGTATATATTTTTGTTTTAAAAAATTTTTCCTACTAAACTAGTT
Organism: Euprymna scolopes; assembly: GCF_053919585.1. Classification (NCBI taxonomy): domain Eukaryota; kingdom Metazoa; phylum Mollusca; class Cephalopoda; order Sepiida; family Sepiolidae; genus Euprymna; species Euprymna scolopes. The sequence goes on from NC_136482.1 coordinate 176,968,689, forward strand.
CTTGGTCTATAGACATGAACTTTCATATAAGGTATTTGAAACCATGTGAAATTTATATTTGGGTTTTAGCCCGGGAAAATTGGTACAAGAGTGTGGAATTAGAAAAAAAAACAAAAATGAAATTTGTCAGGTGAAGGTCAAATGCCGGCATTACATATGCATGCATAATGTAGTAGCTATTGGTTCACATTTTAATTTTTAGCCTTGCAGCAAATGTCTCCATAGCTCAGTCATTAATGGGAGAGGAAAAAATAAATTGTAAGCTAAGTGTTTTGGTTTTGATTCTTGGCGGTGGCGCACAAGTCTTCTTCATTTTATTTTTTTTTTAAATCATTACTATATATTTGGTCCAATATAATAATAAATACAGAATCTGCATTAATCAAAATATCGTACTTAAGCATATTTTACGACCGGGCAATGCCAGGTGCTCTAAGAGTGTGTGTGTGTGTGTGTATGTATATATATATATTAGTCCTCGCGCGAAAGCGCAGGACACAAAATGTTTTAAATAATAATAATAATAGAATAACACAACAAAGTCTTTCGCTAGCGAGGACTACTATTGAGTGTAACCAGTTATACACTCCTTTTGAAATTTTCATCTCTATTTTATTTTGTTATCTACTGAATATTTTTGATGAAACCTATATATGTTCCTTATTAAATTGTAAAGATTTTCTATTCTGAAAGAAGTTTTTAAAAAAATTAATCTAAAAAAGTTATTTTAAAGTTTTTGTTAAAAAAAATCAGATTTTCTTATTATTCAGATATGTATGACAAAGAGAGAGTTGCAAAAAAGTTGTGGTGTGAGGAGAATTACAAACTGAAACAGAATATATTCAGACCTGTTATAATACAAAGAGGGGGTTGCAAAAAATGAGTTGTGGTGTGAGGAGAAATACAATCTGAAATAGAGTAGGAGAATTTTTATAAATACATACAAAATCACATTCATCTTTTTTTAAATCCAAATTAATAAATTAAATAAAATATAATCTTAAAAAGATAGGATACAAGTTAGAAAAGCATTTCATCCAAGGCATGAAAATTGTTGAACAAAGTGTTTTTACTATAGGCTTTAAAAATAAAGGTACAAGATTCAATTTGAAATTTATTTATCTTCAAAGTGCACTTTTATACATTTTACAAAGTAAGGTATTAAATTTGCATACCTTACTTTGTAAAATTTATAAAAATACACTTTGAAGATAAATAAATTTCAAATTGAATCTTGTACCTTTATTTTTAAAGCATATAGTAAAAACATTTTGTTTAACAATTTTCATGCCTTGGATGAAATGCTTTTCTAATTTATATATATATATATATATATATATATATATATATATCGTCTAAATGCCATTGTCTAAAGAGTTTTTTTTTTTTTTTTAATTTTCTCCTTATTGTTCTGATATAATAAAGTTATATAACTTATTCTCATCTTTAATTTAATATTATTGTTTGCTCCCCTTAATAGCGTTGAGCTTTTCTTATCTTGAAGTTTTGCTTTGTTAAAGACTTGCTCATCAGTCAAGGACCGAAACACTTGTATGCTTGTGTACTGAATAAACCTGAACCTTTTTTTTTTTTTTTTCAAGATGAACATAAAAATGAGTGTCTGTTATCAGTAAAGCATATTATATAGGTGTGTGAAAGAGTAGGTTTCTAAATGTACTTTACTGGTAGACTTATAAGTATAACTACAGATATAAAAGTTACAACTCAATGAGCATGCTATTTCCTAGATAAGTGTTGGACATGTGAAAGAGTAATAGACAAACAAAGAGTTTATTGTGGCTCATGAGTCGCTGGTTGCTGACTTTGGTCCTTAAGAAATCAGCTGTCACCATTTTGTGTATAATTTAAAGTTTGCTTTTTAAAACAAGTGAGCAAACTGCAGTAGATGTTGACTATTTCAATTGCAAATAAGCTCTATTTCAATCGGCCCAACAGGATGGTTCAGATGTTTTACAAAAGATCCTGCTCATTAAGTTCACCCACTTGATGAACTAACTTCACACTATCATGTCTGATCAGAAGGCTGTTTGTTCAATATCTTATTTTTATGGAGAGAGGATTGTTGTTGCTAATTGAATCTCTTACTATATGTGCCAGGATAGTGTCAGCCTGTTTCGGAGATGAGGGTTGATAATTTGTATTATGTTTACTTGGACCTGTGGTGCAACAGCTAAAAGTGCTATGTAATAGTCAGTTCTAAGATTCAATCCTCAGTATAAGTGATATTAAAAATACAATAAAGTTACGTATCAAAAAGAAAAAAAAACAGAACTCATGACTATGAACTCTCACCAACTCTTACCCAAACGCAACGCCATACAGACTCTCGCAATAATGCCAATATATACTCTAACAATAACCTCGTCACAGACTCTATCAGTAACACCAATATGAATTTGAGCGATAACATGAACTATGAAGTGACTGCCAAATGATTCTAGTGTCATCCTTATATTGCTGCTGGGCGAATGCATTCCCGTACCTCAAGAGATATCCAGTGAGAGCAAACACACACACCATTTTCTGCGCTTCCACGCATGCTTGTCACCACTTCTATCCAATTATGGCTGAAAGAATAAGTGTCCCCCTATAGAGGATTCCATTAGAAATTATGTACGAATTCACAAATTTGGCAAGATGCACCTGAAGGTTACATCAACCAAAACCTGAGAATAACACCTAAGCTGAGAACAGCAGTCCAGATAATACTGATTGATTTTATAACCTTTCAAATCTGCCATATTCTTCCCAATATTGGATGTCAGTTCTTTTTCTTCTAACTACTCCACTTTGTGTTCTTGTATGAAAATAAAAAAATGAAAAATTTATGCGACTTCTTTCTTTACTACGAACTTTGAAATATTTATTTGCACAAAATATAAAAATACATTATGAACAAATTAAGCACATGTCCATTCAAAAGTGTGGGGATAATGAGTGTCATTGGTTAACCTGGTCTTAAATACTTAAGATTGTCTATCCTACTCCTAACTAGAAATATCTGTTACCATAATACCACATTCACTCCAGGAGCTCTCCTACTTAAGATAAATCCAAATTTAAAAAAGTTTTATTTATAGTAATAAAATTTCATTACCGACGGAATGAAACAACAAAAATTGATTAAGGATCAAACGATGTAAATTGCTAATGAGTTAAATTCAGATTATTATTTTTATTTATTTTTATTTTTTTTGCATTTACCAATCTGTAAGATGTTTATCTATCTAGCTGACATGTAGTTTTACTCTTACTATCGGAGTGTCTCCTGCTTAAGTGTACCATGTAACTTCATTCTTTGTGACTGCTTTGTGACATAAGTTTTGACATTTTAAACAAACGCATTTTTAGAAAGAATAAAAAAGAAAGTGAAATCTGAATCCGATTTCTATTAGATAAACTAAAAAAATTCAACATGAATTATATTTTTCTTTCTTCGGATATCAGTAAAGAATAATAGAATCTAGATATTTTCAAGTTGTACTTGCCGTATTCTATGGCAGAATAATTTATGCACAACATTAAAATGTTCAGTTTTCTTATACATTAACAGAATAAAAGTAGTGCTCAAATTCAATGTAAAAGTAACTATGTTGCAATAGTATTAAAAGGAAAGAATTTAATGAGACATATTTAGTATGTCAAAAAGACAAACTTCAGCCTGTCTTGTCCACCTGTCTTTGTTTTACTGTCATTCAATGAAGAACACTTAAATATGGCGTTCAATATAATCAATAACTCTGATAAACTCTTCTGTTGGCATTGCTCTCATTTTCACTGGTGGTCCGCTTTACTTCAGAAATAGCTTGATAATTTTTGATATAATCATGTTGACACATCGGTTCTCATTAGATCACTGAAGTTAAGCAACACTGATCCTGGTCGATACCAGATGGGTGACCATTTGAGAATACCAGTTGCTGTATGTGGGAGGATTTTGACACTTTTATACAAGAACTGCAAAATCCTAACCTCATCTTCCTTAACCAGGATATACATGTGACTGAGGACTGCTTGTGAACGATGTTCCCACCATGAAATTCTTTGTCTCAGGGGAAACTGGTTCAACCTGCCTAAGGTGACTGTCACTGGCATATACATATGTATATATATGTATGTATATGAGAATCCCACTGCTGAGAAAGGGAGGGTAAAATTTGGTCGGTGTGAATCCCATTCTTGATCATATCTACTGACGAGACGATCACTAAGGTATCCCCCACGTATTGAATAGTGATGGTGGATATTCATGACTGAAGTTTATTTACAACAAACTTGGTTGAATAGTGATTTTTATAAACAATTCAATGGGCGGCTTTTTTTTTTTTTGTCACTTGTAATATATCACTTTTTTAACATAAAGAAACGGGTCAATAGTTTTGAAATTTGATGTGTTTATCTGCATTAAATTATTTTTAATCTCAATATGTAGTTAAAGCAAAATAAATTGTTTGGAAAATATTTGAATAGTTGAAATGTTAATGTTTACCTATTTTTTTTTATATTGCTCATGTATGAATTAACGTTTTAAAACCTGACATAAATTATAAATCTATGATATCAAAGATATAATTATTTTAACGTTTTAGGCTTTATTTACAAGAAAGTCCAAACAGGACAGTTAATAGAACCTCAAACTGAAGATCTCAAGGTTTTGATTTCAATTTCTGGTCATGATATCAGTTTTATTGGTTGGAAATTTTATATACTATAATGCAATATTCCCCATTTCTAAAAGTAGTTAAGATCGGTGATATTTTAAAATGATATACATTCTGTAATATGTTTATTGCATTTAAAAACCTTGCGACTGACGGAAAGATGAATGAACTATTTATATAAGATATTATTTTTATTGACTCATACTCCTTATAAAAGATTTACTGACACTGATTCTCCACCTGTTTACTATTAAAAAAAAAAAAAAAAACTCCCTTGGCTCATTTCTGTTCAAATCCCAGAGGCAAGGTATTATTATTAATATATGAATTGTCTGTTCCGGTTAATACTCTCCTCGTGATTATTAGTTATAGTTTGGTCTATGTACTCTCTGCCTTTTTTTTTTTTTTTTTATATATATAAGTGTTGAAGGTGTTGGACTACAAGAGCCACCTGGAGAAGATTACAAGGTACAATAGTTGAGATGTGATATCAACCCTAATGAGGGTAATTAGTGTTATGAGATAAGCTAGGAAACCATATATAGGATATAACTCTATTCTTAAAGAGTTCTATTAGTTTTTGTGTATTAAGACTTTTAAGCTACAGGAATCTTTTGATATGCCAGTAAATATTATTTTAGTAAACATTTTGTATGTTCTCTTCAATTGGAGAGATTAGAATTTAGCTTTAAATATTTTTTTTTTCACTCCAAACAAGGCATATTGCCATTTGATCATAAGAGGCTACTATTTGGGATTGTGTCTAACAGGAGATTGTGAAGAGTTGAATAGCGAGATGTTTGTTCACATTACATTTAAACGTATGCAATGTCAGTATAGTTAGGGAAGCAGGAAATGGGGAGAGAATTCCAAAGTTTAACAGTCTGAGGGAAGAAACTATTAGCCGAAGTCTTTTCAGTAGGTACGTGCAAAATGAATGCCGATGCTCAAAATGTATAAACATTTTGAGCCCTCTCTTTACTTAAAAAATCACCAAAAATCAAGAAATTAACCAATTTTAATGAAATTTTCAGTATTTATAAAATAATGATTACGGAATATAATGAACCCATTATTTTTATTTAAATCTTAGTGGAAATGTGTTTTGTTTAAACAAAAAATACCTTTGATTAAAGTTAGGGTTTTCTGTAGTTAAAAAAAAAAAAAAAAAAAAATGAAAGAATTTTGCTATTATGAAAATAAAGCATCATAAATTATAACAATTTTTAAAAAATTATTTAATTTTTACAGGAACATTATGAAAAAATCCCCTAAAGTCCATATTAATGAATTCGATATAACTTGAAGAAAAATGAATTTTTCAAACTACCGATATTACCATTGAATTAAGCATTGTTTATTTAATATCTTCACACACAAAAATTTATAATAGCAAAAATATATATATATATATATTTTTTAATTACAGATTTCACATAATTTTTACATGCAGGAGTTTAATAATTTCCTTGCTCACATGAATGTGAAACTTTCGGCGTAACATAATTTTTATATAATCTCGAACAATAAATAAAAAAATTTAAAAACAGGAACATAAAAAATTAAATTAAAAAATGATAAAAATTGATACAAACGTTCAGAATAGGAATGTACGGATGCACGTCTGGGGGGGAAAAATAATATGACACCCCTACCTCCTTTTACTATCATGACTTCATTTTGAAACGGCGTTTTGATTGGCTGTAATTTTGGGTTTCTGTATAATCGTGTTTGCAAACCTTTATTTGTTTTTTGGCGAATGGCAGAATTACTTGCTTTTAGAGGGCTAATTAAGCTATTTTTTTGTATAAACAAGGTGTTTTCTTTTTTATTTTTTATTTAATGCAATATCTTAGGACTTTACTAATTATCTTTGAAATAGACCCAGAAAACTAATATTTATCTTTTAAAGGATTTTTACAATGAATTTAACTTCAAAATTTAGCTGAATTGGTGAGCTCGCTGTGAAAACATTTTTCATAACTTTTTTTTTTTTTTTTTTTTTCACGTGTACAAATATTTTTTTCCTTTAGGAAATTTAGTCTCTAATCTTTCAAATACAATCAAAAAGTAGTCGGAAACCTACAAAAATAATTAAATTACTTGTAAAACAGGCACAGAGATGCAACATTGCAGAAATGGAACAGAGGTTGGAATTTAGTCGATAGTGAGGGACCTAATTGATGACTTGTTTTTGTCTTTGACCCTGTCTAAAAGGGAGAGACTGGTGGTAGAAACACTAACCCAGGTTGGTAACATTGCTCCATGCAGAAATATCAATCGCAGTAAAATCTATGATAATGTACATAACTTCATATTTTGATTGACGTTCCATCAAAAAAAAAAAAATAGGAAAGTCATTTCTATTGCACTGAGAAATGATTCAGTACCGTTATAACAAGAAAATAAAACAATTTATGAATTCTCATTTTTAAGCACTTACTGTTAGAAATGTTTTTATATATTCAAATTAAATATTTTTTTATATTGCAATATTAAACAAAACAAAAACACTTTAAGTTTCTTAACCGTATCAACATATTTTAAGTTTAATTCAGATTATTTAGGTTCAAATTTTTCGAATTAAATTTGCTAATAAATTACGTATGTTTATCTATATAAATAAAATAGATGTATGTATGCATGGCTATGTGCAAATATTTACTCACTAAACTCTTAAATTACTAGTTACATGACACTGAAATTAACGGGAAATAGTAATCATTCACCGAGAATGGTTTATAATGAGTAAAATCTTTGTTTGGATGGATGAATAACACGTACAGAAGTTGACAAGTTGAAATGCAAAATGTTCATTTCAACTTGCTGACATTTCTATTGGTTTGCGCATGCATAAAACAGCTAAAAGTAGTTTAATTATATAACCTTATCTGTCGGGTTAGCTTATATGGTAGCAAATGCGGCTTGAGTACTGAGCGCTGAATGTTTTGGTTCTGATTCTAGCTGATGGCACCCAAGGTTTTTTGAAATTGGTACTACTAATAATATATATATATAGTTTTTTTTCAAGCAATACATACGGTTAATATTGGCTCGAAGCTCATTGTTTTTATTTATTTTTTTTTTTATTATATATATGTATATATTCAATAGAGAATTGCTTCTGTAATAATAAATATGAAATTTGCATGAATTAAAATAGATTAAGCATATTTTATGACCACCAAGATCGGGTGTCGACCCCCCTCCCTCCACTCCTGCTAGTCCAACAAAGTCGTCTTGAATGTGAGATGTATATATTATAAATACTATAGTATGCAACACTTTAAGGTTGGGAGATAACATAATATGCAGCAGTCTAATAAGTAAGGACAGTGTATTGTAATATTTATCTAAATATATTGATTGATTTTACTGAATAAATTTTTGTGAATTTCCAATTTAAATAGTTTTGTTGCTGAAATGTAAAAAAAAAAAAAAAAGAAAAAAAAAAAGACTATATCAAACTTATTTCATTGTACATACCGTATCATCAGTTTCGAATTTCAGGAAACTGTCCAGTGGGTTGTATTTGTGTAGATATTAGAACTACGACCTAGATACACAAATGCTCATCTTTATAAATATATTTAGACCAGTTTTACTAACTTCACTACATTAAAGTTTATTTTGTCAATATTTTTGTTCTGTAATCATGTTTATTTATTTTTTTATGTTTATATCAGTTAAAAGTTGACTTTGTTTTGATTTAATAAGAATGAAAAAATTGCAAGAAAAAAAAACAATGTAAAAAAAGCAGGTAAAGAGCAGTAGCTTTTACTAAGAGAATTATCTATTTCCTTTAGCGTACGCATGTTTTTTTTTTTTTTTTTTTTTTTTTTTTTTTGAGATGACTATTTAAGATTTTCTACATATTAGAAAACTGCCAGATTGGATTAAATATTTGTAAAATTGTATCAATTTGTTATTGTATCATATTCCTTGCAATAGACTAACAAATGATAGTTGGTTAGTCAGAATCGGTTTGTATTTTTGGATTAAATATTATTTAGATACAAATTTTTAAAATCTTGCTAACATTTTTTGTATATTAGATATATAATAAAATAAAATCAGTCGATTTCTTGACGTTTATTATTGACACATTTATTCTTAATAACCTTTTTTTTTTTTCCATGGAGATGTAAAATCTCTATTAGAGACTGTACTTACAGGGACCCTCTATGTAGGGAGTTAAGCAGTGAGGTATCTGTTTGCATTACATTTAAATTTCTGCAAGTTAGTACAATCAGGTAACCAAGAAATAGGAGATAATTCTAAAGTGTAGCAATTTGAGAAGAAACTATTAAGAGTGGAAAACTTTCCAGCATCTACAAACCTCTACATTGAAAGGGTGACATTTTGCTGATTTGTCAAGTTAGTCAGAGGTGTTTCTAGGGGTTGAAATCCAATGACTGGAGACTAAACCTGAGCTGTTGTTCTTGTGTGAAACTGGCATTAACTCAAATGCTTCCTTAGCCGATTTCTCTATCAAAAGATATTCTAACTTCACATCCAAATCTGACTCCTAAGATTGACATGGAATATGTGCCTATATTAGGGATAGCTTTCCCTGTGGTAGGGACATTTCGAAAGACCCCAAACGTCCTTATATGTGCTTTAAAGTTGCACTTACAGCACAGCATTTATATTTGCCCTCTACCATTCCCACAATGATGGAGTAGCTGTCTTTGAGAGTATCATTAAGCAAATTGATCATGCCCTGTCTGTTCATCCCTCAACCAACATTTACATGTGTGGAAATTTCAATGTTCACAATGTTGAATGGCTAGTCCACTCAAACAAAACAACTGAAGGGACGTTTTGTTATGATTTCCTCTTTACTTATAACCTGACACATTGTAAACAAACCCATTTGGGTGCTCCATGCTGATGGACAATTTGCAAGTCTTCTAGATTTTTTTCTAACAACATACCCCAAACTATGCTCATCCCTCAGTTCTGTCTCTGTTAGCATCTTCTGATCACTTGGTTGTCTCAATAACAATAAAATAATAAAAACAAAGTATAACAAAACCCGAAATATACTTCTCCATTGAACAATATATTGATACTCGATGACTGGGACAGTTTCTGAACATTCTTATTGGAACTGCCCCTATGCTCTGTTTAAAAAGAATGCATCTGCTATAGCATCCAACTTAACTGATTAGTTAACTGTCGGCATATACAATTACATACCCTTCAAGAAATTTCAACAGAAACTGAACAGCCAGCCATGGTTCACCCTTGAATATGCTGTCATTGCTCATAGAAACCACTACTTCAGTTGCTTTCAACATAATAGATGTTTTGAAACTAAAGTCGCCTTCAGGATTGCCAGAAAATGTGAGTTTGTATGTTCAGTCCAAGTCCAAAGGAGAACAGAAGCTTGCCTACCATGAGTTTGGGTGAATAACAAAAAGGTTCTGAACAAATGGATATCCTCTATCCTGACCCTAATCAACAGGCCTGAGATGATTTCGTCAGCATCTGACACACCCTAACTCTTTGCCAAGAAATTTGCAGCAAACTCAACTCTGTGATTCAGGCTACCTACATTTCAAATTTCCTCAAGAGACCAAAAATAATTTTAGCGACATTCACATATCTGTTCATGATATTGCCACACTCATCAATAACCTTGATGCTAACAAAGCAACTGGTCTTGACAATATTCCAGTTAAAGTATTCAAAAAGCTGCAATTGGAACTAGCACCCATTCTTACAAAGCTGTTTGATTGATGCTTAAAGGATAATTTCTTCCAAATATCTTGGAAAACATCATTAGTCTGTCCAGTATTTAAAAATGTTGCATCTCAGTACAGACCAGTTAGCCTTCTGTGTGTCATGAGTAGGTTGTTTAAAACTGTGCTGAACAGAGAAATTGTTTACCACTTCAGCAAAAATAATTTGCTGGTGATAAGCAGTATGGTTTTGCATCTTGCAAAATCTACAGCTGATGTACTAACTATAATTTCATATAGGATCAGTATTGACAAGGGTTTATTTTCTAGAGCAAAGTTCTTGCCTTTCCCACTTGATCACAATTGATATTAATGGCTCTTGTCTCAAAGGAGCGCCCTGCTTCAACAAGCTTCTGAAACTGACCTTCACCTCTGACTTTAAATGTAAAACTTGCATCAAATCTGTTGCCAAGGTCATTGGAAAAATGGTCACCTCTTTCTACTGTTCCAGAAGGCATCTCACCCTAGGTGTAATCTTCTACCAAATGCACCCTAAAATGAAGTTCTGTTGCCACATCTGGGGAAGAGCTGCTTGGAGCACCCTATCCTGTCTTGACAGGTTTCGAAACTGGTTTCGAAACGTGGTAGGTGATGTCCTTTCTCCTCTCTGCCGCCTCTTTCCACAAAAAGACATGAGCGTCTCTCTGCTCTACCACTATTTTCATGAGAAGGGCTCATCTGAGCTTTAATCTATGGTCCCCATTTGCCAAACTTTTACAAAAAGCATTCAAGTTACAACCACTATAATTTCTCCCTACTCTCTATACCCAAATCAAAATACAAATTTCATGGACAAAGCTTTTTTCCTAAATCTGCCTGCCTGTGGAATTTTGTTGCACTGGTCTGCTTCCCAGCTGACTACAACATAATCGTCTTAAAGTCCAATGTAAACAAGTTCTTGCTGTTCCACCTCCTCAAATCAAATTCTAACAAATTCCCACTAAAAACGATCGCTAAGCTGCTGTTTCAGTGACTACCTTACACTCATTAACCCTTATCCTCGAGTAGCTTTTGGGCGTTGATAAATGATTCCCCTGTTTAAAAAAAATAAATAAATAAATAAAAAAATAAAAAAAAAGTCCTTGTAAAATAAGTACAAGAATACAACATTATGGCGATAGGACATGAGTTGGTTTGGTTGGTAGTGCAGGATCTTTTAGATTAGACATTTTTTTTGGACCTGTCTAACAGGGAAACTAGTGGCAGATGCTTTAACGCAGATGGAGCAACAATACTCCATGCATGAGAAAGCCTGGATACTCATAGATGAGAGGTTTTTTAACGTGGTAGAGGAAGCCCACCTTCTTTACAGCAACATCGGCAATGTTCTTTTCTACAGTTTCAGACATTGTCTTGGATATGTGTACATGTTTTTTCCCACATGCCTGGTATAGAGCATGAAGTCATCAGCAAATATACCCAAATTGAATACAATTTCATCAGGGTGGTCATTTATGAATTTATTATAATAAAGATCCAGGATCAGCTCCATGGGCACACCCACATTAATTTCATGTTTGGATGTATGACCATGATCGACAATCTAGATTTTTCTCTTGTTTAAGAAGGATCTGATTATATCATGTACTAACAGGCTGTCCAGCATTGATCGGAGAATGTACTTTCATTTTTACTTTCCCCCCCATATATGACGTCATACATGGCCTACCATATATATATATATATATATATATTTTATATATGCTATAACATCATTGTAAACAGATAGAAATACAGATTTATTATAAGATTTGTCTGTGATACTGTATAATTTAATATCATGAAAAAATCTTCATGCTAGACCATGTCAAAGGTTTTGGGAAAATCAAGAGCACTACCTTCCCCTGCCTTATCCTATGTATGATATATGCATTCAGAGATGATTGTTAGGATATCCACCGTAGAAAGGATTTGCCAAAATCCATACTCAGTCAGTCAGAAAATTTAGCGTTTATGAGATGGTGGATTTGTGTTTGATTAATGACTTCAAGATTTTAACGAAAAGAAGACTGATGGGGATGATGGTTGAGTGGATCAATTCTGTAACCAGAAATATTGAATGCTGGTACAACAGAGGCAATTTCCAACTATCAGGGAAGTAAGATTCGGCAATGAATTTTTTCTAGTTTGGACAGAATAGGGCTAGCTCAGTAGAATATTTCTTTGTATTGTAGGGACTTGGAGGTATCTAGATTTTTTATAATATCCTGGATATGACAAGTGATTATCAGATCAAGTGTGACTTGTGTCTGCATATGGAAATTTGGGAGTGATTGTACTAGGCAAACGTATTACTATCAGCAACAAAGCCTCTTTTTAACAACTAAGAAACCTTTTTAATCACTGCTTGTCATGGTCTGTAGCACAATTCTAGGACAACATGAAGTGAAATAAGTACAAAGATGTTGCCAAATCTGCAAAAAAGGTAGAAAACTTCAACTTGCCAATGTTTTATAAAACTACTTTGCTCGTGCATAGTATTTTTGTCACATTTGGATTGGTGCACCAACTATTATCCTCTCCCTCTTGAACAGAGGTGCAAAAAAAAAAAAAAAAAAAAAAAAAATTATAACAAATGTCAAAATCAAATCCAAATAAATTTCTTTTCACCAGAAACAACATAACTCCTAAAATACTTTTAGGAATATAATCGTTTAACTCTTAAATAAATATTGCAGTACATATTTTTTATCAGCAAATGAATTAATAGTTCTGTCCTTTATTCAAAGAACTAGCAGGGTTACCCGGCATTGCCTGGGGCAATTAGGAGAGGGGGGTACAGAAAATATTAAATGGTCTTGAGTTTGTTGTCACCCCCCCCCCTTCACAAAAAATTACTTTTTTTTTTTTTTTTTAATGTGAGCAGTAAAAAAAATAAGTAAAACTTAGGTCTTCAGAACCCTACTGAAAATGCCAAATAAAATTAAGGAGGCTTCAGAGCATTAATAAAAATATTAAAAAAAATAAAATGATCAATCGAATCTGGAGCTTAGAAGATGAAAGAAAATGCTGAATTATTTTCTGGGCTGTATTGATACATAACATTAAAAATCGAGTTTAATCCCCCAATAACATTCAATGATACAAATGACCATTTGATCCCCAAAGAATAAAATCTTTATTTTTTAAATTTTAAATATTTTTCAAAGGTAAGTGATTTAAAAAAAAAAAACAAAAAAAAAACAACAACAAAGATGTTTTAACTGCACATGCAAACACATAGCTAACGGTTCTTTATATAATTGATTTACATCTTCATAACATCTATATTCAAAAATACTGAATCGTTCTCACAGACTGTCGTTATTGTCATGAGAGGACTTATTTTCTTCTTAAAATATGAAGAAATTACAATTTCTTACATAAATAATATAGTTATCTAAATATAATAAATATAAAATATAATAAAAATAATATAATTAGATATTATAATAGTAAAAATATAAAATAAATATAATAAAAAATAAAATATTATATAAGACTAAAAATGTTAGCAGTTAGAATATAAAAATGTTCTTTTTAAGCCTTTCTGAAGACTTCTAAAAATAGAACAGAAAAGTATTCTTTTCTGTTTGCTTCAACGAGAAGGTCCTAAATTAAAAGTGTTCTATTTTAGTTGATTCTAGAATATTCTTCAGCGACAACTATAAATAGTTGTAGATTGCGTTTGTTATTCAGTTATGATTAATGACCCACTCCGAGAAGGGACGTACCCGTGCGACCTCTCAAATCATAACTCCAACTGAGACAGAAGGACTGGAGAAAACTGAACGACAAGCTTAAAGATAAAACGATCCTCGCCCCAAAAAATGGACAAATCTTGGTAAATGTACATTTTCTGAATCTTAATTTGACTAAAGAAATATCTTTAAGTATAAATATTAGAGCAGCAACATAAGACTAGAACCAAAATCCTGGATTATTTTCCTTTGGCCATTTTGTGCCTATAAATTTTTATATTTTCTTTTCTGTTTTCAAAAGTCTTTTATTTATTTATTTTTACTCTTTACTTTTTTTTTTTTTTTTGTGGCAATTTGATAAAATGAGTCTAACCAATATATTATCTATGTAATCACACGTAAGTGATTCTCTGATCTGTTGAACTGCCTACTATCTCACACCAGAAGATGCCAAATGCACATGTTCAGCGCAAATCACTGTTACTATAATGATTTTCTGGCAAATGCAACACAATTTAGGTGTCACTGAAAAATTCAGTATTTTAAGCATGTTTTTTTTTTTTAAGCATTTGTGACGTTTTATTGGATGAAAATAAAGTCTGTTTGTGACTTATACACACAAATAATTGAAATAAAAATGTTTAAATAACAGTATTGGTTTAAATGCGATTGTTTTTTCCAACACAAGTTTAAGAAAATACTGGAAACATTTTAAAGTTTTGTATTTCTTTTACATTTTAATATCCAAGAAATCTGTATCCACTTTTGTGAAACAAAACAATATATCTATAAAAGTGTGTGTGTGAGAGGACACTTCTCAGCATATATACTCGACAAATTTTGAATCTACAGACTTGAAATTTGGTATATAGGGTATTTAGACATGTGGAAAATTTTATAATTGGGTTTTCATCTGGAAAAAAAGGGTTGCTAAGTGATCAAAATTTGAAAAATTGGTACGTGCGGGGGTTATCAGATTTTTATCTGTTTGTCAACTGTTTCACAAATGCATGTGCGTGGCAGTGAAACATGACAGCTTATTTATGCTAAGAATAAGATTGTTTGAAAACACTTTGCAAATGTCTCAAGCTGGTCTAATAGTTATTATACTTAACTCCTGGTCTTCAGGTTTTAATTTTGATCTCGCTCTCTCTACAATTCTTGTATTTATTAAAATATAATATTGATACATATTTTATACCAGGCAATGCTGAACGGCCTGCTAGTATATCTATAAAAGTGAGAATGTGTGTGTGAGGACACTTCTCAACCTTTATACTCAACAAACTTTTGACCTACAGACTTGAAATTTGGTATAAAGGGTATTCAGACATGTGGAAACTTTAATCAGTTTCCACATGTCTCAAAGGGCTGCTAGGGGGTTAAAATTGAAAATTTGGTACATGGGTGTCATCGAATTTTTATGTTTGTCAACTGTTTTACAAATGCACATGCGTGAATCGTTTACATGATGGATTACTTATGTAAAGAATAAGTATGTTTGAAAACACTTTCTGGAGATTTTCAAGTTGGCCTAATGGTTATCGTACTTGACTCACTGTCTTTAGGTTTTGGTTTTTGATTTCCTCTCGAGTATGTTTTTTACTTAGAAGTGAACTATTTAGAAGAAAAAAAACTAATACTCGCATGCACATGTCTCAGTTTATTTCCGTTTTTTTTTTTTTAATTTTATATATATATATATATATATATATATATATATATATATATATATATATATATAATGGGGTATAATATAACAATCAGTAAAGGATTGGTTCTAATAATAAAATATTAAATTTCATATTTATGTGCATCTTATGACTGGCCTATGCCGGGTGGCCTGCTAGTAATTTAATAAGTTGAATTTTTTTTTTTTTTTTCCATAAAATATTTATATAATTCACTAATTTTTAATGTTTTATTTCTTAGTTTAGATAATGAAATATTGTCGATTTAACAAAACAAAACTGACCGCCATGTAATCTGTTTTGACACATGTCACCTATTCTATTCTCAGCAAAAGAGAAATCATTTTCGACTGAGGAAATTTACAAAGAAAGTTTAGGAAAAGTTATAAAATAATTTAAAAATGCTTGTAGAAGACATTGATAGTGGAAAAATTGTTGTGCTCTCTATAATAATCCATGTATTTGACATCAAATTTGATGTACCTTTATTCCGATCAGTTTTTCATTTTATTCATCCATTAAATGGTGTCATATTGATTACAGTACTAATTAGCACTTGTGTGATGATAAAACTATAAACAACAAAATCTCTTTTTTTGCAAACATGTTTCCCCTGATAGTAGCCCCCTACACCAAAGTGGCAATTTGCCTTGTTTGGGGTGAAAATGTAAAAAAAACAAAAAAAAACTCTTATTTTTAAACAAAATATTAGATTACTAAAAAAGGATGCACTATTTTTTCAGTTTTGTTAATAAAAAATGAGTGACCCAATTTTCAGTAATCAAATGCACAGAAAATGACAGAACAAATTTTCCTCACTATAGAAAACAGCTGACCATTGCCATAATTCAATATACATTTTTTTAAAAATTAATTTTAATTTTTCACTCAAATCTTTCTTATAATAAAACGTTCAATCTGCTTATTTAATTTTTGTGCATTCATTTTGCATGCAAAAGTAGTTGGCGACAGATCTGGTCATAGATTGGATGACAGTTTTCAATGTTGGTTGCAAGATGTCGCTCTAACGAGCAGACGACAATTTAATAGTAGTAAAATCATCTATACACTGTGAGAGGAGGTTTAGAAAACAGGAATGAGAAAGTTTTTTATTTTATTTTTATTTTTTAAACAGAAAAATGCAAGTGATATTGATGTAGCATATAAAATATAACTCAGGGGAGAATTTTTGCTGAAAAGATACTATATCCTTTATTCAGCATTTTTTAAAAAAATTTATTTTTTTATTTCATTTTTATTACTCCCACATAATGTTAGTCATTTTTTGCATTTTGAAAGATTTTTTTTTTTTTTTGTTCTGTCCTCATTGTTGCTATCTATTTTTCAACTTTTTATTTTCCACACCAAACAAGGCATATTGCTGCTTGTACCATAAGGGGCTACTATATCAACGTCAAGGAACTGTGGGGAGTTGAGCAGCGAGATGTCCATTCACATTACATTTAAACTTCAGTAGATGAGTACATTCAGGAAAGCAGGAAACAGACATGCCCTCTGGCCTTCTTCAAATCTGACTTATGTTGATGCTTCCTACATATTTAAATTTGATGAAACAGTCATAAAAAGAAAAGTAATGATGCTAACGATTGTCTGAAGAAAAATCATCTTGTGTAATGAGTTATAGTATGACATGTTGATATTTTCTTATTTCCAAAAATGTATCTGAAGGATTAAACACTGACACGATTTACAGTTTAATATATTAATCTAGACGTGCTTCTCATTTCATATTTTTTAAATTTAAAGTGAACTGTTCTCATCAATGCATTTATTTATGTATTTAGATATAAGCATAACTACCCAGTGTTGTCCGGGAGCATAGATAAAATGAATCTAAATAATAAAAAAGAAGTAATCTTTTAAAATTTCTAATTTTCTTTCTTCACAATCCTCAGTCACACCTCTCCTCCATCTCTCTGTGTCTCAATTGATTCAATTTAAAAAGAAAGTCGACTATTTTACTGAGTTTCAATATTGCTTTTCAAATAACTACTTGTAAGAATGAAAAGTAATGTTGGCATGTGTTGGACGATTTTCAAACTATCCTTTCTCTGAGCGGGTCTTTTTTTATCCTTTATCTCTCCAATCCATCTTTATCACTGCCAATGTTTTCTTTGGCTTTTCTTGCCAACTGACTCTACTATCTCAACTGTTTCACATTTACTAATTAAAAAACTGTCACCCAATCTTATAGTGTGACTATATCAATGAAGTCTCCTGTTCTATACTATCCAGATTTAATCAGGTCATCTGCATTCTCACCTATCTCTATTTTCTAATACATTTTGCACAGAAACTGGTTATCTCTGAACCTACTTGTAATTCCATCGCACTTTTTGTGTATTTCAAAGATTTGAGATGCTCCCAACTTTACATTTTTTAGGGAGCTTTCTAACATTACAACCACTTATCAGTTGGTAACATTCACTTTCAGACCTTTATTTTCCATAGCATTCCACAAAGTCTCTAACTTAACAAATCTGCCATTGTTTCACAAACACTAAATCAGCCTAAAAAAAATCTCTTCTGTTCAAACCATACAAAACTCCCTGAACAATGTTTCTAAGACAAAAATGAAAAGCAATTGACTCTATACAGATCCTTGATGCACTCACTTTTATATTGTGGCAAAATGTGCTGTTAATTTTTACACTACTTTGAGCATTTCTGTACATTATGTAAGCAGCCTTCATTAACCACTCACCCCTAATTTACAAAAAGCCTGCCAGGCAACATTTCTTGGCACTCTGTCAAGTTTTTTTTTTTTCAAATTCACAAAAGCAAAATAAAGGTTCTCAAGATATTTGAGTTTGTCTCTGTATAAATATAACATCGCGTATACTTTACTGAGGCATAAAAACCAAACTTCATTTTACCTATGCTTATTTGACCTATTTGCAGATCAATTATTCTCTCAACCACAGGACCTGATCCATCAACTTTAAGCCTCTGTAATTACCTCTATTTATTGTAACACTTCAATTCTAAGATCTACTTTTAATGATCAGGGTTGTCAAGTCTGTCATCACTTCTATCTATGCCTGTTTCATCCGCAGCCTTCAACATTTCTGCAACAGTACTTGAGTCAAAAGTTGAGCGCTTCATTTTATTCATAGTTTCCTGTAACATTCCTTTGAGTCTTATGGCTGGAAAATGCTTCAAACTTTATAAAAAAAAATTAAAAAAAAATGCTTTATTTTAATATTTTTACAATGCAAAATCTGTTTTTTTTTTTGTTTTTTTTTTTACAAGTAATTAAGATAACAAAAAACAAAATTGAACACTTCAGGATAATAAAGTTTTAAATTTTGTAGATATTTTAGAAATATTTTGCATATTAAAATTTTCCTTAAACTAAATTGAATCGGAAAAATATATAGTTTTGAATGATTCAGTAGTTGGTTTTAGTGGACAAATTCATCTTTTATTTCATAGTTTTTCATAGAACATCTTGTTGCAATTTTCCCCTTATTCTGTGTCTATTTATGTAAATAAATAGAAAAGGCGTTTGGTTTGGCCAATTTACATATTTTGTGGAGATGGAATGGGTAAACGGGATTAACTTATTTCTACTGATTCTACATATGATCTTAGTCTAGAACTGTTAGAGATTTTGTATCACTAACATTCATTGTCCATTGTATTTCTGTTATATAGATAATAGTGTGACTCGAATTTCAGTGTTGCCCGGGAAAATTGAGAAAAACCAAGAATCTTTTGGTTTAATTTCTAACCATGATTATTTTTAATAAATTGTTTACTCTTTATAAGTAGCAATTATCAGCATCACAATAAATTATACTTCTTACTAAAGCATAGTATTACTATATTGGTATTAATATTTATTGATGAGCAAACAGAATGTGCTGATATTAGCATCCTAAGAAAATGCTTTCAAGTTGATGTTTCTATTTTAATACATACAAAAAAAAAGTTCTTTTAATTTGCATTTTTTAAATCGATTATTAGTAGAAATATGATTATTTTAAGTACCATCAGTTGATGAAACTGAAATTGTTAATAACATTAGCCTACTGCCAATATGTATTAAATCGGCAAGAAATGTTAAGATATGCCTAATAACTTCCAAGTTGACATTAGAAATGAGACTAATTGAATAATAAAAATGGAAGTATGAAATTGCATATCATCAATGGTTTACTGAAAGCAAAACCTGTTTTTATGAGTCTCTAATTGTCAATATTTCTGTTAGAAAGTGAAATCAAGTCTGGGTGCACATGAGCATAACAAAAGTATTAACAATTGTATATGAATATGAACAAATATGACTATAATGAACACTTTCTTTTTCTTTCTTTTTCTTTTTTGCTGAGCATGAGACATCCTATTGGATGCCAGGCATTCACTCACTATTTCAGACTGTAACTGCAAAATCTTTTTAAGATTCTATCTCTTTAAGTGCAATTGTTTGTATTTTTCTTGCACTTTGGTTCACATTGTACATCAGGTAGTTTTTTAAATTATATTTCAAGAATTTGATTGCTTCTATAATTATTAGAATAATGGGGATTTTAGGATTCCGATTTCATTTCATGCCTTATATGCAACCATGGCATTTCGTTATCTTCTGCTCAGTTTGGTTGAAGCTAGCATCATTAGGAACACTGACTTTAACTAGGGTTGCTACTTTCTCCCTCTTGTCTTATATCACCATGTCATGTTTAATAGCTTTTTTTTCTAGCTGTAGGAATTTCATAGTCATATTGGATGGTGTATGACTTATTTCTGATATGTTGCCAGGATTTGCTACCACTCTGGATACTTAACTTTTTACAGATGGTCAAGTAGATATTTGCACACTCTATTGTCACATTTTATATTGTGGTCCCCCCCCCCTCCCCCAGCAGAACCTTACAACTGGATGTTAGGTGGTTCACACTCTCTACTTCTCCATGACAAAATTATCATTCTTTCCTGATTATAATGAAGCAGTCCTTTTTTCAACCAATCTGCCCAGAATATATAGATAAGGAACGCTCTAGTTCATCTAGAAAATATTTGGCACAATTGTTGATTTGCTCATTCTGTCAGTTTTTCTTTGGTTTGTTTTTGTTTTTTAATTGAAGATCTTCGTATTTATGGCATCTCTTTTGGACTAGTTCTGTGACAGGCTTGATTACTGTTTTTGTCTCAAATCTTTAGCCAGTTTTGTGATTGAAGGTGTTCTACTAAGCCAGTTTCTTGATGTCTATGTACCATCATGAGGTTGAATTATGGTAGCTCATCAACTATTATCAATGCTCACAATTATTGCCAAATGTTGATCATCAATGTCTGAGAGAGCATACCTTGATACAACTTCAGTTGACACTGGTTTCTGTACAGCTTTTACATTTACATCATTTTAATGTCAAGCTTGTTAATGTCCTTTTGTGGCCAGTCAATGCCAAAGCAGTATGTTATCACCAACGTGGCAGTTATTGTTTTTGTTTAAAAGCTGTGTTTTACACATTTTTCTTATACAGCATACATGATTTTCTGCCATTTTTCTTTTCCTCATCTTGACAGATTTAATTGAAAATCATATTCTTCATATTTCTATTATTCTTGCTCTTCTGGGTCTTTGTGTTAGTATCTTCGTCAGGCTATATATTTTTTAAAAATCTTCCCAGCTCTTCGTGGGCACCGAGCACATTTTTACAGGGGAAACTTCATTCCAATATTTTTGGAGATGCTATGTACATGCATATGAACCAAGTGCAAAAGAGATCCAGACAATTGCACTTAAGGAAACAGCGAGGATACTAAAAAGAGCTCTCGGTTGGTTTCAATAAAAAGCAGGGCAATGTTGGCAGCTGGTTTGACTGCCCCATACCCAGCATTACAATCTTCAAAGGAACAAAAAAAAAAAAAAAAAAAAAAAAGGAGAGAAACCTTGAGGTCATCTATGAAGAGCAGGTGGTTGATTTTCTTTTGTTTTGGGCCTTGTTGGTCACTCTGAATCAGGTTGTATGCATTTTGGCTTTAATTCAGTAATTTACTTCATTATTTGATCGCCAGACAAAAGAATAAAAGAGATCAGCAATCTTCTTGGAAGATTCCTCTTTGAATCTTGATTTCAGGGATTGTTATTGTTCCATCTGTGTGACTTAATGACATGATTGTTTGTCGCATCTTTATATGGACAGCCGTTGTTTTCTTGATTACCGAATGGCTCTTATATCATCTAAGGCACTGCAATAACTGTGTAGGATATTATATGTATAATTGATTATTCCAGCCATGCTTAGGTTTCTATGCCTCTTTCTACACTTATCAAGGATGGTTGTGTGATAATCAGCAACTGATATTTGGTGCTTAAATGCTTTCATTTTAGTATAATGAATTTTCTGTTTGATCATTTCATTTTTTTTTCTTCTGACCTTTTCATTGGCTTTGAAATGATCTACTGATATAAAAATGTTTTATTGAAGTGAAAAATATAAAATCTAATCTTGATTATCTTAAATGAGTCCTTGTCTAATGGTAATGATGTGATCAGAAAAAGGTGACTTATAATGAAGGGAAAAAATGTTTCAAAATTTAAATTTTGATAATGGACAAAAAAAATATTAAAACAGCTAGAGGGTTTGTTAGACATATAGGAAAAATAAATAATCATATTCCTTGGAGAGATATTTTCTTGTTCTTTTTATATTTTGTGTTAAAGTTTTTTCTTTTGCTTGAATTAAATTATTCAATGCAAAACAAGTATTAGATCAGTTATTCATTAACTTAATAACGAAATATTAAAATATTTCGTTTATAGTGTGAGTGAAGAAATCGAAGTTCAAGATTTTTTTATAGTTTCATGCCAAGAACAGCTTATGTTCAGTTGTATTGATTGTAGAGAAGTTTTTTTTATCAAGGAATTCTGAACTTGTAAGAAAAACTATATTAGCAAATTCAGGTTGATTCTTGCAACAGTCGCATTAAGAAACTTTAATTCAACTATCATTCACTAAATATGTTTCTTGAAATAAGTTATAGACAATATAATAAATCTCATTAAATCTCCATTAAAGAATTTATGTATTTTCTCCACAATGGAGTTTGTCAAAAAAGTATGAAAACTTGATTGAACATGCCCCCCAGGTTTTAAAAACCTTCATTGACAGAAGCAGTATTGTCAACCAAATATCAGTTACTAAACCTAGCAAGTTATTCAATTCGATTGAATTTCTCTGCTGAAAAATTAAAATTTTTAAATGACAGATATAAAGATTAGGTGAAATTAATCTTTGTAATAAAATACTTAATAGAAACAGAATATTCAAAAACATTGGGATTTCTAAAAAGCGAATGTCATATGTTGAAAACTGTTGTAAACATAGATTGATTACATATAGATAACCTAAATAAAACTCATTCTGTAATAAAACCACCTGGTCCTCCACTTGACAATTGCCGACCCCAGCGGTGTTTCCGCAAATTTCTACTTCATCTTCTCATTCTGGTCATGCCATTATCTCTTGCACATTGGCGACTACCTGGAGGGGGGGGTGTACTAGCTCCCAAGTATAAAGATAAGATTCTGTTAATAACACATTCTGCAAATATCAGTTGCACTCTGGGTGTTTGTGTGTGTGCCACCATTGACCCTCTGAAGACAAAGGTCTATAGGTACATCTATTGTCGATGCAGTGTTCATCAGACTGTTGAACAGTTCATTTCACCATCTCCTCCAAGCCACAACCTGTTTTTGACAGTGTCTAACATACAACTCGTGTCAACTGTAACTGTCGTCAAGCATTGTAAACTCAAGACTGTCCGCAACTGTCCCTAACCATTGTAAAGTCACATAACCTACCGCCACTCCTAAAGCTAACTCAGTTATTGACAGTTATTGCAACACCTTGATTAACAATCTTATTTCAGCTTTCTATTGTATTCCTTTGAAGAACTTCCTCTCCATTGTTCTACTGATAAACCTGTTTCCTCTTTTTTTTTTTTTTTTTTTTTGATAGTTTTTTTTTCTTTCCTATTTCCTTATATTTAGAAGGGAGGTCAATCATATCATACATTGACGAATGTATCACTGGTCAATTCTATCAGTGTTTGGTTCAGTGCAATACAAAATTCCAAAACATTTAAAATCATTACATCTTGTTAGAATTGTATTGCGGATTTCATTTTTTAGTTGGACCAGTTGATTTCAATTTGTAAGCTTGATATCACTTTCTTTTTTTTTTTTTTTTAACTAGCTAATGGAGTGTTGATCGGTAGAAGCTGATGGGTTCATTGTACCCCAGTTTGTCCAATAATCCCTCAATATAAATTGTCATGTGAATTGTTGTAATGACGTTTTCAAATGATTTGGCATGTAACTTGTTGTCCAGAGGCAGAGCTGCTTTACAATGTGATCCTTCCTACCTCTGCATGGGTGATGCAAGCAAATCTGAATAACAACCATCATGAAGGACTTTACTGAGCTCTCAGGTTCACAGGTGGTTGGACTGCAATGTTGAAATCACAATCTGTTAACCATTTTGTGCAATTTTCCTCAGAACCGTCGTGCATGAGCTACCATGGTTAGGCATGTTTTGCAAGCTAGGGAAGAAGCCAGTTCAACCCAACCAGGATGAATGCTATTTGTAACATGTGCCTTTTGATATCAGTTACTGATTTTTCCCTCTTAATGAGACTATGGAGTTTTGTGCTGATGTTATCGCGGTTCAATTTGTCATTTGCCTATCACAGACTAAACCATTTTTATTGAAGGAAGACTGCTATTAAGTCAGTTGAATGCAACTTGATCTAACATTGATTGATACCTAATTTTATATGCAGATACTTCCCTATCAGAACATGCATAAAGAAATACTCTTAAATAAAAAATGCCAGCAATAAAGCTGAGTGTACCAAACAAATTTCCTTTTTTAAATAAATTAGAGATAATTCGTCTGGTCAGTTTTCTACTTTAATAGAATTTATGACTTTGATTAAACTATCAGCTAGCTTATTAATGAGCAATACCTACCCGGCATTTAAATTTTTTTTGTTTTTCTTGTGTTAATTTGAGGTATTTTGAGAAAGGAAGAAGAGGATGAATACTAATTAATTTGCTCTTTTACTTAACTTTTTAACCTCACCTCTTTTCATTGTTAAATATTTTTTTTAATAGGATATTTAAAGATTGGTTTTAGTATCTGCAGTTTTGATTTCAATAAATACTCACTTAATAGTATAATAAGTAGTTTTTAAAAATTCTAAGTGATGTAATAGCAAGAAACAGATGCACAAGAAATGCTCACAATTTTATTTATATAGATTTGATAGAATATAGAAAATTGTTTCATTAAACGTCTTGTGTGTGTATATATATATATATATATATATATATATATATATATATATAATACGTGTGTGTGTGTATGAATTAAATAACATTTCAAAAAATGAGGTGACCTGTAAAATGTTAAACTGATAATTCATTTCTTCAGAAGTTTGATTTGTAAAATTTGACCTCAATAAAAGTATAACTGGCATTATGATTTATTTTTTATTGATTTTAATGCTGATTAACAAAATTGCAGGATATCACAAATGATTGGTCTAGACAGATGTATGTGACTGGACTCCCACTCTCCATAATATTTTACTTTTATTTATTTGGAATACTATTGATTGAACAGCAATTTCTTAGATTATCCAAATTACTAGTTCAATTTTTGACACTGTTCAGTTTGCTATGTAAGTTTAGCATGACCTAAATTATCATTTCAAATTTTGAGCAGACGAATCATTTTAGTTTACATGTACATAGCAAACTGAAATATCCTAAAAATTGGAAAGCAATTTTTAAAACTTTAAGTATTTGATGTTCAAACTATTTAGTAAGTAAGACAAAGATTATATTTTATTAGAATAGCAAGAAATTCAGGAGAATTATTTTAGGTTAAACTTGACGAGCAAACTGCAACCACCACAGTTGAACATTGCAAGATATTTTATAATCTGAATAACAATGTTGTATGTGTGAGTGGGGATGGGTTAAATTTTTCATCAAATTTTGTTTTGGCAAATTCAAATAAACATTTTTGACACTTGATTTGTTTTTAATAATTTTGTATTTAAACTGAATGAAAAACATTTTTGCACAAATAAAACAATTTAAAATTACAAATTGATGCGTTTATATGATTTTTAATCTTATTTACACAACAATTTAATGAGACCAACCAAATTTCTGGAATTTGCTCCTTTATTATAAAAAAAAGATTACTAAAAATAAGAAGCTTTAAAAGTTTACTTTTGAGAATAATTAATGAAGTTTTTTTTCTCTTTTTATTTATTTATTTATCTTTAAGGTTATGGGTTTATTTTTTCTCTTGATATCTATTTACAGTATATAATATTTGTATGTTTATTTTTACAAGATATACACAGAAATAATATCAAGAAAAAATGTAATCTTTGGTTCAGCTTTTTTTTGCCTGCTTGATGCTTAAAAGAAAAATGCCGTTACCTGATTTCATTACATTTTTATTTTATTCTCTTTTTAGGTTGGTGATGAATTATCCAAGGATTGTCAGCATGTAAGTTTAAATTTTTCTTTATCCTTGATATCTATAAAAAGTTATCTATATATCTATAATATAAAATGCAAAATGTGTTTGTATGTCTACCAAAAACTTTTGACAGACACGTCAGACCGTGCCAAAATATCGTTTTAAAGTCATTCAAACTTCATGTCAACGACGTTGCATAAAACATGTTACGATGTTACAAGCACTCGCGGCCATTTGGGCAGAATCTTTTGTCAGTAACTTTTTGCCTTTTTCCTCTCTCTCTCACGTTTGAGCCCAGCCACTGCGGCTCATTTTTTCCCCCCTTTTCTTTTAATAGATCGCACAGGCAAACCCTGCTATTTTGATTGAAAGAAAAAAATTTTTCGGGGGGGGGGGGGCAGCACACGATCAACAAAAGTGCCCAATATCCTGAGAATAGCTTCCTCTTCGTATCCCTTCTGCCAAAATATCTGGTGGGGAGATTGTCACATACTACTTTTTTTGGGGTGATTACATTTTTTTTTTTTTTTTCTTTTTTTCCCCCCATTTAAAAAAAATTTTTTTTTTTTTTTTTTTGAAATTGTTGTGGAGGTATCGATGTCGCCCACGATGTTGACATATAATAATGAAAAGTACCCAACATTCTTAGTATAGCAGGTGTATCCAAACACTACTTCATGTGGACCTCGGGAAATGCCAGATATCCATGCTAGTCTATTAAATACATCTCAAACGTCTGTGTGTGTGTTTTTTTTTATTATTCAATTTTCACTCCAAACAAGGCACAGTGCCACTTTGAAGCAGGGGGCTACTATCAGGGACTTTATTAGCAGGGCCATTATGAAGGGAGATGAGTAGAAAGATATTTGTTAACATTACACTTGAACTTCTGCATATCATTGCAGTTGGGAAAGCAGAATCCCGGAAGGGAGTTCCAAAGACCCGCAGTTCTGGGGAAGAAACTATTGGAGTAAAAGGCTTTCTTGCACCTAGGGATCTCTACTGTAAAGGGATGAGACTTAGTAGCTTGTCGGGTTTGTCGGGGGTAGTTACGTCGGAGAGGTACAAGTGTTTGCAGTTCGTCAGAGCATTCACCATTAAAGTATTTGTAGAACAGGCAGAGGGATGCAACATCTCGTCGATGGGACAGAGGCTGAAGCCTAGATGACAGTTCAGGACCTATCAGGTTGGCGACTCTCTTTTGAACCCTGTCCAGGAGCGAGAGACAAGCAGCAGATGCACCAGCCCAGATGTGACAACAGTACTCCATACATGGGCGAATGGTTGCCTTATAGAGGTATAGGATACTGTCAGGCGTAAGTAGTTTTCTAGCACGGTAGAGGGAGCCAACCTTCCTTGCAGCAGCCTTGGCAATGCTCTCAATGTATCTATTCCAGTTCATATTCCCTCAAGTGTGTGTGTTCACAAGTCCGCTAAAAACTTTTGTTATCCACGTGAGACACGAATGAAGTATCGTTAGAAAGAGCCATCTCTTCGACAAAAACTATCGAAAAATTGGAAAAAATTGTCTATTTTGTGTGAAACTGTTTCGTTTGGGGGGGGGGGCAGGAAAAGAAATCTTGTTTTCAACGCATTTTGCGAACAGCGCACACACAAACCATCACTATATTCTTCCATTTTAAATAGCTAGATTTGCATGTTATAACGTGTACTTGTGGGCCCATCGATAAGGCGTTTGCTTACAAACTTAAATTATGCAAGTTTGCGTCAAGCATGTCTTTTTTTTTTTTCCTTTTTTTTAAAATTTATTTTTCCTTTTTTTTAAAATTTATTTTTCCTTTTTTTTTTAAAATTTATTTTTCCTTTTTTTTTTTAAATTTATTTTTCCTTTTTTTTTTTAAATTTATTTTTCCTTTTTTTTTTAAAAATTTATTTTTCCTTTTTTTTTAAAAATTTATTTTTCCTTTTTTTTTTAAATTTATTTTTCCTTTTTTTAAATTTATTTTTCCTTTTTTTAAATTTATTTTTCCTTTTTTTTTAATTTATTTTTCCTTTTTTTTAATTTATTTTTCCTTTTTTTTAAATTTATTTTTCCTTTTTTTTTAATTTATTTTTCCTTTTTTTTTAATTTATTTTTCCTTTTTTTTAAATTTATTTTTCCTTTTTTTTTAATTTATTTTTCCTTTTTTTTTAATTTATTTTTCCTTTTTTTTTAATTTATTTTTCCTTTTTTTTTAATTTATTTTTCCTTTTTTTTTAATTTATTTTTCCTTTTTTTTAATTTATTTTTCCTTTTTTTTTAATTTATTTTTCCTTTTTTTTTAATTTATTTTTCCTTTTTTTTTAATTTATTTTTCCTTTTTTTTTAATTTATTTTTCCTTTTTTTTTAATTTATTTTTCCTTTTTTTATTTAAAAAAATTTTTTTTTTTTTACTTAGAAAATTTTGCCTTCAATTTCACTTCTGGCTGATAGCACCATAGTCCGTTTAGCAAGTGTGTGTGTGATATATATATATATATAAAGAACAAATAGTTAATAAAACATGTTAAAAAAAACACTTTGAAAAAGAGTTAAAACACATTTAATTTTAAAAAGGAAACACTAAATAAGTGGATAGTCCTTAATCTGTGGAGTTTCGAAGAAATACTTTCCTTCTCATCAGAGGGTAGGATTTAGCAAAATGCGGGATCAGATTTTGCTTGCAAAAGTATTTGATGAAACTACAAGTAAGTCATAGATCTTGATAACAAAAAGTGAAGCAGAGGGAATAGGGTGAATAAAAAAGTGGTTTCATGTGAATGGATAATCTGGTGAAGGGTAAAGTATACGATGACGGTAAAATCCAAAAATGCAGAATCCGAGAAAGTTAGTTAAATTTCCATTCGCACAAGTAAATTCTTTTTTTATATATATTTATATATATATATATATATATAATATATATAAAATCTCCAAGAGAAATTAATTTTAAACCTTCATTTTCATTTAAAAAAATTCTTTTTAAAAATATCCAAGAAGAAATGTATTTCCATGGCCTTCAAGAGCATCCTTTTAACATTTGTTTCCATGCATGTTAGTCGGTTTTGTCAGATGGCTATTCTCCAATCCTCTGTTTGTGCAAGGCCTGGTTGTAATCTCAATTTACTAGGTCATCATTAACAGATTCCATTATATATATCATATTAAGCATAGTCTTTTAAATTGTGTATAATCTGCTTTATTGGATGTTGCAGTGTGATAGTCTAGTGGTTTCATCTGAATTCTCATGTGTAAATCTGGTTTGAGTTGCTATCTTGTATTTCTTTCAATGAATTAATAACCATGAATGACGCCAATCAAGTCGAGAATTCTACTCTTATTCTCTTGATTTGTTCTATCCAACCATCTCGATAAGAGATTACTTGGTTGATCCTTTAGATATTATTCAGTCTTCTACAACTTAATCGACAGGTGTCATATGATCTTTCAACCAATCTTTTACTGCATAAGATATGATAGGAGGGTGTTACAGGTTCGAATTTGCTAG
The DNA here is from genome assembly GCF_053919585.1 of Euprymna scolopes. NCBI lineage: Eukaryota > Metazoa > Mollusca > Cephalopoda > Sepiida > Sepiolidae > Euprymna > Euprymna scolopes. The sequence goes on from NC_136482.1 coordinate 176,998,510, forward strand.
GAATAACCTGCAAGCCAAGCTTTTTTCTCTTAACGACACTTGGATAGGAGGAAGGTGTTCATATAAGCATTTCTTGGATGTTTCAACTGATATTCAATGCATCTCATGACATCCTTGTGCATGTTTCAAATGATGCATCTTGTTATTTCGTCAATGTCCAAACTGTCTGACCATAGAACAGGACAGATTTCATCGTAGACTATTTATATTAATTTAACTTCGAAACTGTCTGTGGAGTTGGTTGTTTGGTATAAATTCTCCAGATTTTACACGGTTTGTTCTCTTTTTTTCATGTGACCAGGAAGAATATCCCAATTATCTGGTCTGTGCTTCTCTATTTAAAAGTACCCAAGTGATCTTGTTCAAGCAATCAACCTTTAGTAACCACCACAATCGAATGCTCCACATTTTCTTTATCCTGTTTATTGCAGTTTATTCATTGTCATAAAATTATCAACACTCTTTAATGGGTTACTTGTTATATATATATATATATATATATATATATATATATATATATATAATGTGTGTGTGTGTGTGTACAGAAATGTTAATGTAAAGTATATTTTCTACATGGCAAATTGTTTAACTAACTAGTTCTAATGCCTATTATGTAAGTAAATTATTCAACCTCTTTCAAATAATGAAAACCAAACGGATAGAAAAAGAATGAGATGTAAACAGCAAAACTTCTACAAATTTTTATTTTAAAATAGGAGGGATGATAATAAAATATTCCTAAATATATTTTAATTCATGCAAATTTCATGTTTATTATAACAGAGCCAATTCTCTATTTTATATATACATAGTACTGATTTCAAAAGTTTAGGGGAAAAAAATGACTGGAGTGCTATCAGCTAGAATCAAAACGAAAACATTTAATCCTTCATAGGTGTTCTTTTGAGCTAACCCGACAGATAAAAATTTAAAAAATTAAACCACGAGTAGCTATGATTTTGTGCATGCATAAAATTAATAGAAATATGTCGGCAAGTAAAAATAAACATTTTGCATTTCAACTTGTCGACATTTCTGTATGAATTATTCATCCATTCAAACAAAGATTTTACTCGTTATAACCTTTCTTGGTGTATGATTACTATTTCCTGTTAATTTTGGTGTTACATGATCAGGTTTATAAGACTTTTTATATAAAAAAAAAATTTTCAGGAAAAAAAAAAAACCCTTTCAAGTTCAGCAATGTAAAACTTAAAAGAAGAATAATATGCTAAACAACCATCTCCGCTGATTGTTTTTGTAAGTTAAATTAATATAAATAGTCTATGATGGAATCTGTCTTGTTCTATGGCTCGACAGTTTGGACACTGATGAAATAGCAAGATGCATCACTTGATGAAACATACAAAGATGTCATGAGATGCATTGGACATCAGCTGAAACATCCAAGAAACAGCCACTAACACGCGTGTAGCAGCAGTAGCAGCCACAAGACACGTGCAAATGATTGAGCCAGTGTACGTAGTGTCATCACAGCGGAAGAAGAGAAGGGAAAGAAAAAGGAAAATCCACCATATGGCCAGGACCAGGAGAAAAAGCATGTCGTGGTGTAAGATTTTTAAAGACATGTCTTCGACACAACAGAGTTTAAAACATGGCAAACTAAAATGTGAAACAATATGAAAATGCGTTGTTAGAAAATGCCAGTAATAAATGCCTTTTGTAAAAACTGAAAAAATTTCCTTTTGTTTGTGTCCTTGTGACTCGGACACAACGTGTTGGGTCTGGGTTCTGAATTGTAACGACACTGAAGGAGATTAATCTTACAAAGTGAATTTTTTCTGAGTAATGTAGGAGGCAGATTTTTGTAAACCTTCCATTTTTGATTTATTATCTACCCCCTCTAACAAGGCATACTGCCACTGAATTATAAAGGTCTACTGTGATAAGAACAAGATTTTTAGGGGCAGCAACCTAAGTGGGGAGTTAGGAAGCTGGATGTTTGTTCACATTGTATTCCGATTTCTGTATATTGGATTGGTTAGGAACATGAATTGAATTCTAAAGACCCCCAATCCAAAACAAACAAAAAAAAAACCATTGGAGTAGAAAATCTTGCAGCATTTTTTGGAAACTCTATAATAAAGGGATGGATTTTTATCAAAGTCAGGTGGGTTGTGATGTTGTTGTTGAGAGTAGTGGCATAAATTCATTTGAGCACATGCCATGAAAGTATTTGTAAACCAAACACAGGGATGCAACATTGCAGTGATGTGTCAGGTTGAAGCTTGACAGACAGTGTGGTACCTATTAGGTTAAAAATTCTTTTTTTGCATCCTGTTTAAAAGGTCAAGGTTAATGGTGAATCAACATGGACGTGACAATAATATTATATACACAGGTGAATGGTAGCTTTATTAGATATAGAATGCTGACAGATGTGATGATAAATTTTTTAATTTTATCTTTGCAGCAAATTTGGCAACATCTTCTATATACTTTATTTTATGTTACTTGAAAATCTCAGGTCAACAAGTTTGAACGTTAGACTATTGGGAAAAGTGCTATCAGGCTATAACAATCTGAGTTTAGAAAGTTTCTTATTGTTGAATGTAAAGAGCTCTGCCTTGGTAGCATTAAATTATCCATTTTTGGTCCAATTCTACTGCATATTGGAGATAATTTTCTAAGGATTCTGCCATTGCCTTGTATGTATGGGAATTTGATTTTTCTTCATATTGGGAATAGCGCTTGGTGTCAGCAAATGCATTCATTTCAGACAATTTAACCAGGAAAGTAGTTTATGAAGTTCAAAAATAATATAAGGTCCAAATATCGATTTATGGCATTATTTATTCATGTGTTCTTGTTTATATGTATGGCCATCGAAGATGATTTGGATCTTCCTTTTAACTAAGAAAGATCTTATATTAAATATTCACTAATACCTTACAAGTTGATTTTCCTGAGAAAACTTTCAAAGGCTTTGGATATATCTACCACCCTAGTTTTACTTGTCTTATCCAGTATTTGGTATATGCATTCAGAGATTACTGTTAAGATATTCACTGAAGAACATAACAACCTAAATCCATTTTGTTAGTCGGAGAAGTTTAGCATTTTACATGTTATCCACTGGTTTTGATGGTGGCCGAGAGGAATATACAATGTAGAGCTTTTGTAAGATCCGCAGGTGGAGCCGGATACTTTGTGCTAGATGTGCATTAATTAGAATTTATTCTCACTTCCTTTAAGGATTTCTGCTATCCATTTTTTACAAAATCTTTTATACATTGATTTAAATTTTAAAAATACTCTACATATCGTTAAGTTTGGATCACTAAAATTTGCAAAGTTGTCACTGCTAGATATGTGTACAAATTTAAAAAGGTGAGGCATAGATGGACCATCAGGAAGGGAGTATGATACATTTACTTATTTGAACAGCCACAATATCATTGCTTATAATGTTTAAGCCCATGCTAAGAACTTAAAACATAATAGCCTTGTGCCATCTGACTGAGTGATTCTATATTTTGGCATATTGAGCACCATTAAGTCTCTCCAGGGAATTATGTGGATTCGTCAGAGGATCATTGGCTGAAAATTGGATGCTTTGTAATAAAGAAATGAACAACTATTTTATATAAAAACATACAATGTTTATGCAACAAAGCCATTGATGTTTGGGTAGCAGCAAAGTAGCATCTCAAGTATGCAAATGACCAAGCAATGGTGCAAAGTAATGTCACAGTGGAGAAGGAGGAAGGAAAGAAAAGCTGAGAGATTTTAAACCACATGGCAGCAACAGCAACCAGGAAGTACATGCCAGCATGAGATAGACATATAACCTAGTGGCGGTATGAGGAACTGGAAAAGGCATGTCCAAATGGCAGTTTTGTTAATCACATCATCATCATCCTGTAGCCTCAGCTGAGATAGAACTCCCTACACCTTTCCAGTATTCCCTGTCATACCACCCAAACGATCTTCCTTGGAGATGAATGTATCTTGCTGTATCCTATCTTGAAAAGTTAACTTTCATGATTGATTGAGATGATGGGTGCCTCCACAGTACAAATGATGAAACAAGTTCATCTGTGGCGTGTGCATAATGCCCAGCAAACTGAACACGTCTTTTGCAAACTGAGGTTGATACTCTCTGTAAGTCTCCATACACCATTTCTAGAATTGAGTACTCTTCTCAAAAGACGTTTGTAACATCCATCCAAACGACACTATTGTTTTGCTGAAAGTCCAAGTTTCAAATCCATAGAGTAAGATTGGCTCAATAAGTACATGGAAAACTTTGATTATGAATTTGCAAGCAAGATTGAATTTCCGGATCTTATCCATTTTGTTACAAGCAGTCCATGCCATGCCTTTTCTAATGTAATGTAAAAATCTTTCTCAGAGTTCCTGATGTGTGATCCTAGATACTTGTAGTCTTCAACACATTTGAGGATGTTATTTGTGAGGGTTTTAATTTTGTGATTGTTGCAAATCTTGATTGCCATACACTCAGTTTTGGTAGCATTCAGGTGAAGCCCTGTACAGTTTGCTGCTGATTAAGAGAAGATAGGAGTGCCTGGTGCTGAAGTCCACAAAGATAAAAGCTGCAGTTTTATTGCAGAATGTGATTTGCTCAGTGAGGATTTGTCCAAAAGTAGAATAATCTGGGCAGAAACCATTTTGGTTTTTGCATAGAATGGGCTGTATTTCAAGGTGAATACCATTTAGAAGTTTGTTATAGATTTTTGCTGCTATAGGAAGCAACAAAATACCGTGATAATTAGTTAAGTCACCCTTTTTGGGAATGGGAATGATTTGCGATCGTAGCCAGATGGTTAGTGAAACGTGGCTGGTGTTTGCATAATTACACAGGTTAAGAAGTAATTGATGAAAGATAGGGTCCTTCCACAAGATGACTGGAATCCAGAGCTTTGTCCGTTTTCTTTAAAACACATTTTAACTCTGTAATGGTGTACTCTCTTGTTGATATCTTCAAAGCACTACTAATTTGAACTTTTGGGAGGGACACGAGGCCTGGCAGATTTGCGGGATTACCACAGTTTTTGAAATGAGAAAGCCAGTTACCAAGTCATTGGTCACAGTTGCCACCTTTGATTGTTGGTGGAAGTTTTGATTTCTTTCCTACTAGTTCATTTATAGTTTTCCAAACCCCCAAAGTGTTGTTAATTCATATGAAGATGGGAAATGTCAGTTATTTTCTCATTAATATAAGCTGCTTCTTCCTCAAGATAAAGGTTGGTCGAGGGATACTTCTTATTGCTCTGAGAAGGGTGACAGTGATACATAGAGATGTTCTTGAGATTTTCTTGAGCTGAGATTTTGATGTCTGAACTGCACTTCTTCATGATTTTTTGGAGAGTGTAGATAGAGCCAACTCCTCGTCAGCTTTAATCAAGTTTCCGTAGATAAAGTCTGTTCCTTGAATCTAACTGAGAGTTCTCGGAGTCCTAATGAGAGTTTATGGAATCTGTTAAACACATTTACTGCATATTGAGATGATAGATTTGTCATGGTAGATTGCTTTCCAGTCAATGGCTTTCATGGGATTCGCAGTTGGTCTTTTCGAAACTCTAAAACTCAGTTTAACTGTGGCAGACAATTTGATGGTCAGATCCCACAGAAGAGAAAGATGAGTATGCTCGACAGTCCTTGATATTGTTCTGCCACTTCTTACGAACCAGTATGAAGTCTAGTTGGGCTTTGCTGCCATTTGGATACTCAAAGGTCCACCGTTGATTGTTGCGCTTCATAAACATAGTGTTTGATAGAGGCTAAATTCCTCCATAAGTCAATGAGATGCTCACCATTACGGTTGGTTTCTGCATGGAAGGTGAATTTAGCATCATCTGTTCCAAGCTTAGCGTTGAAGTCCTCTGGTTCTAAGAGAAAATTGTGAGCATTCTCCAGAGTAGAACGTAGAGTATTGTAAAATTGACCAATTTCCTCATCGGTACTATTGTTGTGGGGACTATAGCAAGATATGATTGTTTTAGGAGTACCCTTGAAGTTGGCAGTAACAACTCTTGATATCTTTTCTACACTCGATAAATTCTCCATAGCTTTCGATGAAAGCAGAATGCCTAGACCCCCTACAGATGAGTTGGCCAAATTTTTCTTTCAAGAGGCAGTGACTAGATCATGTGGTACTCAATGTCAATATCCGTGTCAGAATAGAAGAAACTGTTTTTGAATGATAAGGATATTGATGTTCTAATCCTTGGCATTTTTCACAAGTTTAAGAAGAGATGTAAAATACCGGGTTGGGAAACTGGTGTGGAGTAGCCTTCTCTTGAGGAGAGTAGCTGTGGTAGGCAACCCATCTAGTGATGGTATTATGATAAAAACATCCTTGATAGCCCTAGCAAAGCATCAAGTATCCAGCTACTGACAAGATTATGAACTACACTACAAACTGTACTAGGATTCCAAATACACAGAACTAGTCAATCTGGTTCTACTGCTGACATTAGTCTAGACTCTGCCATTCTCGATCAAGTTCCCGATTCTGTTTTATTTATTAAAACCTATGACGGAACAGCTCTAAACTCTTCAGGGTGGGCTGCTCCTGATGAAGGAATGAAATCAAAGTGCTTTTATCAGCATGTTCAGCACTAGGACACTGTTAACCACATGGCAGATGTGAGGAACTGGAAAGAACAAGATGGAACATGAATAAATGCCTTTTGTTAAAACTAGAAAAAAAAATTGAATTTCTTTTATGAAAGAAAAAAATCATCATATTCCATCCCAATAATGACTGTTCAAAACTATAAATTTTAAAGTCGTACATGTTCTTATAATCAACATTTTTTTTTTGTTCATTTCAGAATTTTCTTAATTGTATTTTCATTAATGTGAGAAATTTTATAGACCGGTAGCGAGCTTATCTTTGTAGCAGACTTGGCAACATCTATTTATTTAGTCGATTTCATGTTACCTGAAAATGTTGAGTCTGGTCAAGGAATTTTAACTTTGGACTCTTGGTAAGGGTGCTACCAGGCTATGACAATCTGCAGCCACAAAGTTTCTTATAATTCTTGAATGAAAAGAGAACTGCCTTGTTAGCATTAAATGTGGCAATCCATTTTTCTTTTATTTTGTGCTATTGTATTACTTTAGTGTTTTTTTTTTGTTTTTTTTGTTTTTTAAGTAAGAAATTACACAAAACTTTGACATTTTTTAGGTCTTTTGAAATTATCTCCCTCTCAAGAGTTCTTAAAGAATAAAAAATAAAAAAAAAACAGTAATGCGCAAGTGCTACACACTTTAAAGCTTGCACTGCAAGTGTCGCACAAGGAAATAAATTGCCAACGGCTGAATTTTGCCTCTCTTTCTTGCAACTAGAGATATGGTAAATGTTCACAAAAAGGAAAGAAACAAGAACACACATACTAGAAAAAAGGCAGAAAAATGACTCGATGATTGTATTGTATTTACAGCCTCCCTCCCCTAAGTGCTAACACATTTCATTTGACCTTTGTCTCATCTGATGCACCTGTCAACCTTGATTGAGTTGACACTGTTGCTAGTAAATTTCTAGTTCCAATCTTCTAAAGTAGTTAGTCTCTCTTGGGACCTTACTTTTCCAAAGGTTGTGGTTTAGGCAAAATTGAATCTTATTACAGCACTAATTATTATTCTCTGGCTCACTTCTCTCCTCTTCAATTATTGTTAATTATTTGCAATTCCAATTATTGGGCGGTTTAGTCCCAAACCCTTTTTAGTATTAAGAAGCTTCTTTGGCCCGCTTTATTTTTTATTGTTCACCTACACCTTTAAGTTGCGCCCAGAAGTCTTCTACCGTTCAGAATTTTTCTATCTTTAGCCTCTTTTGGGATGTAGTCTGCTGTCTCCTGTGACAAATCTAATCTTTTTTTTTATTTGTCCATGGCAAACAGGAAACTCACAAAATAAAATCATTTATTTTTATTATCACTTTGACCTAGCTTAACAAAAAGGTACTTTTATATTTCTCACAATAAACCAGGTGCTCTCCTTCATTTATTTTCAATTCGAAAATGTCTTCATTCTAGTAACTTGTTTATTCTACAGCCACCCAGTATTGTTTAGCTAATCTCGTGAATTTCTCAGATACTGATTTCCTGAAAAAATATTCTTAATCTGTGTATACAACCTGTTATCTATCGCTGTCGAACTCTTAATGCTTTCATACTTGCTCAGCAATGTAAATCCATTCTTTTTTTTCTCCTCGTTTCTTTTAATTCATTTTCTACATGTCAAAACAAAATTTAAAAATCTAAAATAGTTCAACTTGACAAATATATAAATAATGTGCTGATGTATTCATTTGACAAAAGTAAACTGCAGCAGCAGCAGCAGCAACGTGTGTGTGTGTGTGTGTGTGTGTGTGTGTGGAATAAACTTTTGTAGCCACCTTGCTAAGTTCTATTCTACTTAAAAAAACAAAAAACAAAAAAAGTTTTACATCAAGATGATGCTGGTCTTACGAAGAATTAAAATATCAACTAAACTTTACTGGTCCTCATATGACATTTTGAGATAATTAGATTTAGTAAATTTGAAACAATCTGTCACTATCAGTCTTCGATATTGCATCTTTTAAAATGATTGTTTCATTTTAATACCAAAATTGTTATGTTTGGTTTGAGTTAAATTCATTATCGGTTTAATGCTTGCTTTACATGCTGGCAAGTGTTGAACAATCTTTAGAAATTGACTTTCAAACTTACCTATCTCTGGCCAGATCTTTATCTCTTTCTCTCAAGTACATCATCATCGCTTCTGTTTTATTTATTAGTAAATTGAATTTGCTGTCTTCAATAGTCTACACGTACTAACTCAAGTACTATCTTTGCATATTCACACACACACACACACATATATATATATATATATATATATATATATATATATATATATGCAATACATATCATTAATCTTCATGAGACAGGTTTCACTTTCATACATCACACTTGCTTACACATGCCTGGTAGTCTTTTCCCCTAATCAACAGATGGAAGGCGGGTTTATAACAGAAGTCGAAGTTTATAACAAGATTTGCTCAGCTGGTTAATAATGGCAGAAGTTCTTTGAACTTATTCCATCACCTCCTAACTCTTGCAGCTACACAAGTTTCTCCCAGTGCTCTAATGGTATTACTAGAGTAAGGGTGGGCAAACTATGGTGGGCAAAGGTATTTATGCGGGCCCTCCAAGTACTGAATATTGAATTGTGGTTTTCTGATAGCTATACGGACGGACTGCCGGACACAAGTACGGACAGATCCTTGCAAAAAATGAAAATTTGGAGATGAAAAAATATCTTCGTTAACAATCTAACTAAATTTCTGAAGAAAACAAATAAAGTAAAAGGAAACCTTACGAATTACACATTAAAAAATGACTGTTTTATGGGGACTGGTAAGTTTACACTTGGTTCCAAGCTAGACTGCCAGGCATAGCTTTATGGATCCTTTTTGATTTTTCGTGGCCGAAAACAGGCAATAAATTATTTTGATATACTAAAAATATTGTGGGGACCATAAAATCTGGCGCTTGTAGTCTGGGGTACAGCCGACCGGCTAGTCAAGTCTTAGCGAACTCTCTCTCCCATCTCCGTTACTCCTGAAGGCACTAAAATTTTCATATGATATTTAGAATTTCCAAAGAAAGGACATCTTATAAATTCATTGGCAAGCATTTTCGTAAGTAAAAATATTGACTAATTATTTTATGTTAATTTGTTACAAAAATTTAGTAAATTTAAATTCCCATTATGTAATTTCGTAAGTCAAACTTTTTAGAATATCAATAAGAGGGTTTTATGCAAATTCAAGCAAAATATTTAAAAAAAAATGTAATCAATATTGACCCGTTTTGTCAAATATTTACTTGTTCAAAATATCTTGATTCAAATAATATCTAAAATTTAAAATTTTCCAGGACGCCTACATTAGTCAATTTTGTACATTTATTACTGATTAAAATAAATTAACTGATTTATAAAATATTTATTAAACAAACTTTTAATCTTGTTTTTCATTTTTCTATAAATGACCAAAAATTAATTCAATATATGCAAAAAGTTTATAAAAGGTAAAATTTTGTGGGTGTTTAAAAAAAATTGCAAAAATGTGTGAATACCAATCGAATCTTTGATTTGTTTCATTCGGTTTCTAATTTTTTTGTTATGTTTTCGATAACTATATTTTGAAGTACTCATTTTACTTTTTTTTAATGTTTTCGTAAATTGTATCAACATTATGGTAAATATGGATAAGCACGCTATGTTTTTCGGTTGTCACAAAAATGGAACAGAACTTCTAATTTCGTTCTGGTTTACTGATTTTTTGTTAAAAACTACGAATGCATGAAATAAGTCAATTTTAATAGAAAAAACAAATTCAGCGAAAAAATAATTTATCAAAAAAAAAAAAAAAAAAACCAAATAATTTAAAATAAATTTATAAATTCTATCGTTTCATGTTAATACCAATCAAAAATGGCTTCATTTCCCGTTAATTTAACAAATATCAATGATTTCAGATAAATTTATAAATTCCATTTTCATGTTTATAACAATAAAAAAAATATTATTCCCGTTAAAATTAAAAACATTTTATTTTTTCGTTTAAAAAATGGGGTTTGTATTACTGTACACATGGATTTGAAAAAATTTGTCAAAAAACAAATATATAACAAATAAATGTTATCAAAGGCAAGATAAGTTACTTTTCTACCTAACTGGATATTCTTTTAGTGTTTTTATTTAATGTAACATGTTTATTCATCTCGAAAAACATAGTGTTTACCGATGTATTGGAAAATTAAAAACGGCAGCAGCCGATTCTTTCTTTGACACCGTGGGTTTTTAACAGTATTTTGTTTAATTTTTTTTATTTTTAACTCCTTTTCCCAAACTTACCGTGTCAAAGAGAGTCGGGCGCCATTTTTAATTTTCCAATACATCGGTAAAAACTATGTTTTTCGAGCTGAATAAACGTGATACATTAAATAAAAACACTAAAAACATATCCAGTTCAGTAGACAAGTAACTTATCTTGCCTTTGATAACATTTATTTGTTATATATTTGTTTTTTTGTTGTTTTTTTTTGACAACTTTTTCGAATCTGTGTACAGTAATACAAACTCCAAAAATGTTTGTTTCCTATATATATAATTTTTTGTTTATAATTCTTGTTTCTGAAAATAAAATCACAATAGTTGTTCCTATTTACAATGCCCCCCCCCCCCGGACAGTTAGACACCAGGGTTGTTTTATCGTGGAGAAAAAGAACAAAAATAAAAATTCTCAGTCGTGAAGGATTTCTCCTCCACTGACAGAGAACAAGAAATTGAAGTGCAGCATCTGAAAAACAGATACTACACTTTGATCTTGTCCCGAAGACCAAGTAAAAACATTGTTTTTTAGTTATCTGTGAATATATTCAAACATTGATTGATATTCATTTTCTTATTTTCGTACGATTTCTTGCTCACGTGTTCAATTAGAAAATTATTTTTAGCACTGGAACGAAATTAGGAGATCCGTAGGCACCTCCAAAATTCACCACAGAATTACCCCCCTATATGTAACACGATGTAACTTTATTATAAATTAATATTATCAATATAACTTCTGTACTATTTAAAAGAAGAGAAAAATAAACTAGTAATAATTAAAAAAAAAAATTTTCATCGTACGAAAATAATGAAATTGCGAGACGAAAATAGTGTTTACATAATTGGCGCTTTAAAATAACGTTTCCCCGTAGTAAGCATTGAAAACATATCCGTTTAACAAATCTAGCAAAAATCAACTAATGGTCAGATTTTCGTGAAATTTTCGATGCTTATCCATTTTTGAATTGACAAAAACTTTGAAATTACAGAAGAATTGCTATCCATGGAATCTCTCAAAGACACAGCCACTGGAAACGATTTATACAACAGTATCATTAGCAGTCTAATCATGTCTAGGTTAAGCCTGGATAAACTGGCAAGTATTACAACTGATGGCACTCCTTCACTCAGAGGCAAACACTGTGACCTTGATGAATAAAAAAAATCAAAGATTTTCCATCGCACAGTGTGTTGTCTTTTTATTGCATCAATTGAAACTTAAACTTTTTGCCAAGCAGCTTAAAGAGCAAAACTTTGTTCATTTTCCACTGTTGAAAACACGAGCTGTTACACAAGCATTATCAGACAAATACAGTTCCCACTTGATGACTCTAAAAGAGGAATTTATCGGAAGATTTGCATGTGACGTTGAAACAACTGCCGAAGAACTACAGGTAGATCTTATTGACTTGCAAGCCAACAACTCTTTAAAAAGGCTCTTTGAAAATAAACCACTAGTCGAATTTTATGCATCTCTGCACCCAGAAAAGTGTAAAAATATGAAAAATTTTCCAAGGAAGATGTTTGTGTTATTTGCTTCAACTTGCAGATGTAAGCAGACTTTTTCCATATTGAAAATTAACAAGTCAAAGAACAGATCACTTCTCACAGATTTAAATCTTCAGTCAGTGTTAAGAATCAGTACAAGCAACTTGACACCTAATTTCAACAAACTGGTAAATGATTGCAGTCAGTTGCATCATTCTCACTGAGTCATTTTGATCCTTCTGTTGCTCAGTTGCTGAGCTATTATGTTTTATGAATAAATGTATTTCATATGAAGTTACTGTTTTAAAATATCAATAGAAATGTTTTCCTTTTAAAATTAAGTTATTTTATTTTTAAATAAATGTGCTTTATGTGACGGTTCTTTTTTAATATATATATTCATTTTTGTCCTTTGAGTTTATGTGTATCTTTTCAAAGATTTTATTCTAAAATATTAATTAATAAGATTTTTTAATCTCTTTAAACAGTTAGTTAAGAATTGCTTTTATTCTTCAAACAAGCTTATTTGTTTTTCAAATGTGTTTCATATGAAGCTCATACTTAAAAATACATATTAATAAAATTGTTTTCTTTTAAAGTTTAAAGTTACTGTATCTTTCAAATAAATGTGTTTTATGGGAATCTTCTATAGTACTTTAAAATGCTAATAAATGAAAATTAATTATATTTTTTTCTCTGAAATCCTTTTATTTTGTCTTTTTTGAATATCAATTATATTGGAAAATATACTATGCGGGGGGGGGGGTAAAATTTAGAATTTTTTAATGCCCTCACACTGAAAAGTTTGCCCGCCCCTGTACTAGAGTAATACCACGGCCACCCACCGGTAGCCACGGTAATACAAGGACCCCTTCCATCTGTCTCCCTCTCCTTCCTTCCTTCCGTCTGACTGTCTCCCCCCCCCAACGGCTGTCTTCTACCCCCACCTCCAGCTTGTCCTCTTCTGCCTGTAATGTAAACATGAACTAAGAAATTTCATTTTTTTTTTTTTTTTTTTTTTTTTTTTTTTTTTTTTTTTTTTTAGAAACCTGCTACTATATACTATCTTGAAATCTTCAGATAAGTCAGTCTATGTGACTATTTTCTTCCTTAAAAATACATAATCATTCACAAACAGATTGTGAAACAAACAAGTTTTGCTACTTGCCTTTAATATTTTTTTTTTTTACTAACAGCCTGTATTTAAGCAATTATATATTTGTCAAATATGAATTGGTGTTAAAAAAATATTCTCAAAAGATTTATACTGTAGCATAGAAAGTCTGCGTTAGAAAAAAAAAAAAAAAAAAAAAAAAAAAAACTGCTAAGCAAAAATAATATAAACATTGGCAATTTCTTTTTTTTTTTTTTTTCTTTTTTTTTTTTTATTAAAACTTGAGTATGCTGAACATTTTTTTCATGTTTTTAAAGTAAAGAAAAAAAAACAACTTTCCTGATGTTGATGCTCGCTGAAATCAGCTATTTCTCTTATTCACTAACACATGGTTGCTGATATTTTATTTATTTTTTAAAAAATTTTATTTGATTTTTTTTTTTTTTTTTTTTAAGATACAAATAGCCAGTTTCATTGTATGGTAATGATGTGTTGATGCTTGATGAAACTGGCTATTACTTTAGGCTTAATAACACTTGTTTATAACTTTTATTTGCCCAAATAAAGCATATTGCTACTGAAACATAACGCACAACTATAAAGCATGATTTATTGGAACCATCTTAAGTGGGAAGTTGGACAACAATGTCCAAATCATTTCTGCATTTTCATGCAGTTAGGGAAGCAGGGAGGGAATTACAAAGTCGAGCAGTTCAGTTTTAAACAAAGTGAAAATTTACCAAAACTTCTATTTTTATATCTGGTTTAAAAAAAAAAAAAAAGAAGAGCTACATTATATAGTGTTGGTCATCCGTAGCTTATAACTTGTCTGATGTCACTTCTGCCGAATGGCTTTGTAAACAAAGAAATGTGACTCTTAATGAAAGCCAGTATGGCATAAAGCACATCATAAATGAACAACTATAACTTTTGCCCATTTTTAACAAGCTAAAAAGTCTATTTTTTACATAATCTTCAAAGTATTAATATTTGCAAATAATTTTAACATCTTTAAACTGCCAATTACGAAATCAAATGTAATACAAGACTTAAAAATAGGTTAAATCATAAAAAAGGTATTTACCATTTAAATAATTTTAATTTCTTCATTTTTTTCTTAACTGGTTAATGAGATGTCACTTTTAATGCCTTTGGTAACAGTTACTTATTGTATGATTTTTTTTTTATGTTCTATTCATAAAAAAAGATGTGTTTATAGTTAAGTAGTTTCTTTTTATTAAGTTTCAACGACTGGGCAAGCTGATTTGAGTAATTTTAACGACTTTACACTGTCAATTACAGATTATATAAAAGACTTTAGTTTAAACTGTAAATAAATTTTTGTTTTTGTTTGAAAACGATTCCAATTTACAATGTAAAATACAAAAAAAGAAAACAGCAAAAGGCATTTGCAGTTTTGTTTTTATTTGCATATTTTAAACACAAAAAAACAAGCTTTTAATCGCATAACCCAACCTTTGCCCTTGATGGGGATGCAAGTAAATATGTTTTTTTATGCATGAATATCAAATTTATTTGGTATTTGAGTTTCAACATTCACCGGCAAATTATGAAAAAAATTGTATTTTTTTTAAAATGAATAAAAAGAAATGTAAAATTGGCAAGTTCAAGATAGATTCTGTATATTCAAATGTGTGTGATTATCTTCACTCGATTTCATATACATAATGAAAAATTATTAATTGACCTTTTTTTTTTGTTGTTGTTGTTGTAAGGTGCATCAGTTCACTTTTAAAATTAAAGGAATTTGAAATAGGATTTAACGGTTTAAATGGTTTTAATTTCTTCAGTTTTTTTTAATCGACCAGTTAACTGAGATGTCACTTTTATTGCTTTTGGTAACAGTTACTTGTACATTTTTACGTTCTATTTATGAAAAAAGTTAGATATTATGTGTTGATGGTTAATAGTTTCTTTTTATTAATATAAAGTTTCAACGACTGAGCAAGCTGATTTGAGTAATTTTAACATCTTTAAACTGTCAATTACAGAATATATATATGACTTTAAAATAGTTTAAATTGTAAATATATTTGGTTTATTTTTGTTTGAAAACAATTCCAACTTGGAATGAAATATACAAATAAAATAATGTAAAAACAAAAAAAGAGTAAAGGGCATTTACAGTTTTGTTTTTATTTGCATATTTTAAATGCGAAAAAATTGTTGATTTGAAACAAAAAGCTTTCATGGCTTTATTTTTTATTTGCACATGCGCAGGGTTTTTCAAACTAGAAGCTGTAAACCAGGTGAACGTCCACACAAGACGATCTGAGTTTTATAATATAATAGTATAATAATATAAAACTTGTGTTTTAATCAGTTGGTCTCTCTAAACCTTGACTCATATTATCTATGCTTCTAATTTGTAGTAAATATATTTTTTTGTGAGTTTAGTTAGTTATGATAAAGGAAGTAAATTATATAAAACTTGTGCTTTTAATCAATTGGTCTCTCTAAACCTTGACTCATCATCTATGTTTCTAATTTGTAGTAAATATATTTTTTGTGAATTTAGTTATGATAGAGGAAGTTATTTTTATTTGCATTTATGAAATTAAATTGATTGTTCCAAGGTGCATCCTGATTGCTAATTAACTAATGTTCAGTAATTTTTATTCTTGCAATCCCACTTGATCATGGACTCGAGCTGCATGGTTGCCAGACCTGTTATAGCTGTCACCTTTGTTTTGAGGCAAATGGTATGTGTGTTCTTTTCAATTAATTTTGCTCATATATGAATGTTTTTTTTTTTTTCTCTTTCAGCTTTTATGGTCATTTAAAAGAAATTTAACTAAAGATGATCGGTTTGAATACGCTGGTAAAGAAGTGTGTCGCCATGAATTAGAAGTGGTATGTATATTATTTATAAATAACTTTTTCTTTCTTTTTTTTTTTTTTTTTTTTGTAGGCGTAGCTTTTTGTTGCAATTTTCTGTTGTGGTTGCATTTGTAGCTATGTTTGGTAAGTCTACCAGTACACAATATAAAGAAGATAGCTGCAACTATCAGTGACAATAAGTTGATAATGTTGATCGAATATATGCAATTTATGAGTTTGTAAACAATGCAAGCTCTCAAAACTTGTGTGCCAAAGTTACAATCTATTCTTTCTATGCAACGCTAGAAGTGGGAATATTCCTTTTGCTAAACGTGCTACCTGTTTTGATGAGGGCCTACTTCACTCCATTTGCATTGCTGTTATTAGTTCATTTTTTTTATATACAAGTCAGTGTCACCTACGAATTTCTTTTTTCTTTTGTTAACTATTTTTGTTTCAGTGACTATTTTTTTTTCTCTGCGACTTCCTCCTCCCCTCTTTTTTTCTTTTCAATTATATCGCCTGTGTGCTGAGAACAAATTATTTACATGAATACTTTTAATTCTGCTAAAAAAAATTGTCACGATATTCAATTAAAATATTTTTAAAAAAAAAACAAAAAAAAACATGTGAAATTCACATTTTAATTGTTGTTTCTCTAAGTATTCACATTTTATTCTAATAAATTATCTTGTGGAGATTTGATAAAATTGCTCGTATAAGATATGTATAATATAAATCTCGCCTGTCTGTTTAAATGTATGCATATTGACAGAAGCAACCGATTTTCACGAGCTCGGTATCGTTTTGAAGCTCGACCCTTCAGAGAACAAATACCGAAAAATTGGCCCAAAACATTCTTTCACCCTTAACTGGGCACTTTTCTACAGGGAGGGGTCGCTTTTTTTCGCTGATATTTTCGAAAGTCATCCCCTCTTTTCAATTGACTACCCTTAATTTAAACCTTTGCCACTTCCGGTTTGGCAATGAGCACAACTGCAAAGAAGTCATGTTTTTTTTTTTTTGCTCAACACACACCTCTAAAAAACACCCGGGCAATGCCAGGCACCTAGGCTAGTTCCCTATAACTCTCATAAGTGCATCTTCATTAAATTAAATTTTCAGTTATACTTTTTTCTTTCAAATTTTCAAATACTGACTAATCGATCAGATTCTTTTCTTGGCCATAATAGTTGGTACCAAAATCTTTTCTCATAATTCAGAATGACCCCCACCCCCACACATCAACACATTCCTCTAAAATTCCCTTACTATTCTGGTAAAACTCCAAAATTGTGCACTGATTGTAGTAAGGTTATTTCACCTCTGTAATGATTGGTATATTTCTTATATAATCTTTTTTCTCTTTTTGAAGTAACTGAACTTTTGTATTCACAAATTAACTGTTTTCCAACTCAAACCATTGTGATGTAACCTCCCGCCATGCTACCATCTTTTTTTTTTTTTTTTTCACCGCTTAATATTTAGACTCCTTTAGATCTATTTCTTGACTTTGCACCTCGTTTATTATCTTGACTCCATTTGCCTTTATTCTCTTTTAATATCATAACAAAGTTCATTATTTCAAACATATAACACTTTTTGTTCACATTACACTTGAACTTTTGCATGTCAGTACAGTTGGAAAGGCAGAATCCCGGAAGGGAGTTCCAAAGTCTAGCAGTTCTGGGAAAAAAACTATTGGAGTAGAAGGCTTTCTTATACCTAATGATTTCTACTGTGTAGGGGTGAGATTTAGCTGCTTGTAGTTCGTCAGAGCATTCACCATTAAATTACTTGTAGAACAGGCAGAGGGATGCAACATTTTGTCGATGAGACAGAGGCTGAAGCTTAGATTACAGTTCAGGACCTATCAGGTTAGCGACTCTCTTTTGAACCCTGTCCAGAAGTGAGAGACTAGTAGCAGATGCACCAGCCGAAATATGACAACAGTACTCCATACATGGCGAATGGTGCCCTTATAGAGGTACAGGATACTTTCAGGAGTAAGTAGCTTTCTCGCACGGTAGAGAGCCTACCTTCTTCGCAGCAGCCTTGGCTATGCTCTCAATGTATCTGTTCCAACTAATGTTCCCTGTGAACGTTAGGCCGAGGAGTTTGAAGGAAGTACTTTCAAGTAATGTTTTTGGCCATTGCTATTGGTGGTAGAGAAGGCTTTTTGTAATTATTGAAAGAAACAAGTTTAGTTTTGGTAGCATTGAATGTGACCATCCATTTTTGTCCCCAATTCACTACGGATTGGAGATCTTCTATTGTCTCTGCCATTTCCTTAGATATGTGTTCATTAGTTTTCCCCTCGTGCCCGTTATAGAGCATAGATAGTGTCACCAGCAAATATACCCATCTCAGAGACAATTTTATCAGGGAGAGGTCATTTCTGATTAATAGGAATAGTAAAGGTCCTAGGATAGACCCTTGACATACTCCCGCATTTATATCATTGTTAAGATGTACAACTGTCGAGGACAACCTGAATTCTTCTCTTACTTAGGAAGGATTTAATTACGTTATGTATTCTTCCAGTGATACCATATGATGTGATTTTCCTTATAAGACTATTGTGCCATACCCTGTCAAGCCTTAGATATATCGAGGGTTACCGCTCTACTCTCCCCTGCTTTGCCCAGTGAACGGTATATATGTTCAGAGATTAGTTACTATATCTGCTGTGGAACGGGCTTGCCTAAATCCATATTGATGGTCAGTCAGAAGTTTAGCAGCTGTAACGTGATGGACTAGAGCTTGGTTAATTATGGACTCAAATATTTTGGCGAAAAGCGAGAGAAGGCTAATAGGGCGATAATTTAATGGGACAGATCTTTCGCCAGAACTCTTGAAAACTGGTACCACATAAGCAGTTTTCATCTGTTGACTGTATCTTAACAAGCTCCTTATTGTTTTTCATGCATTGTTGTTTGTGTGCACTGATGTTTTTAATAAACTCTGTCCCATCCTTGTGCTTGTTCTAAAACTACTTTCACGGAATGTGCTCCAATGCATTTGCTACACTTGTATCTCCACAACAAAATCCCACCTCTTCACTGCAATTCATATTTGGATTTATTTGGCTACTATTCTCATTTTGAGTGTCATTTTCACAAAGTTTCAGTGAATGTAACCGCCAACCTTCTTCTGATGTATTTTGTTGAACTTTGGAATTTGCATTGAATTTCAAACAGAACCCTTTATTTCATCGAGCTAGCATGCTTTCGTTCCATCAACCATGACTGGATAGAGGTCCTAAGTAATTTGCAATTACTGAGAATTGAACCTTCAGGAGAATATCACTTTCACAATTGATTTTTCCAAGTACTGAACCACTGCGCCACAGATCCTTGTGGGGTCAATTTTCAGTGTGGGCAACCGAAAAACACAACTGAATTACTAAGGAACTCTATCCAGTCATGGCTGACAGAACAAGAGCATGCTACCCTCATGAACTAAATAAAGGGTTCCATTAGAAATTCTGCCAAATTTATGAATTCGACAGGATACACCTGAAGAAGGTCGGAGGTTACATCTACCAAAACATTGTGAAAATAACACTCAAAATGAGAACAGTAATCCAATGAATCGAAATAATACGAATAACCAATCCTCATCTCAAAAATTCAGAAACGTAACATTCATTGTAGGGTTTTTTTAGATGCCAAAAAACCTACTTTAATAATTAATTGTACTACTTCCTTTTGGAATTCCCTCCCTGTTTCCCTGTAACATGTAGAAATTTAAGTATAATGTGAATAAATATGCATTGTTTGGGGTGAATAAGTTATAAAAAAAAAAGAACATTAAAATAGGCAGTTTATTGTATTTAAGTAAGAAACGTTGATATACACAAATAATAAAATAAAAAAAAAATCTATCATTTAAGTACAGGAAAAATATCACCATGAATGAACAATACAGGTGAAGATGTAGAAGGGATGTGTGTGTCAATGAAAACATAAATTTCAAAATTGATGACAGCAGAAGCCTAAAGGAAGATAAATATTAAGATATATAACACATACATTTATCTTGACAGATTTTGAAAGTCAGACTCAAATAGCAATTAAAGATATGTGATTCATACTAACCTTTTTCTTTTCTAATATATTTATGCGGCATGTTCACTTTGACACACTAGTTCTCATCAAATCACCGAAGTTAACGTTGATTCTGGCTAGTACCGGATCTGTAACCATTTGGGAATTCTAGGTACTGTATGTGCTCTCTGCTTATTTCAGCATTGTTTCCAGTCATTTTAAACCTCCACTTGCCACTGGTATTTAACAACGCCAACTCTGGAGATATTGCACAACTCTTGCCACAAAAATTCCATCTGCAGACACCCTTACAATGGGTATTCATATTTTGTTAAGACTGAAGGAAGCCACAAAAAAATATTCATTAGCATATATAATTTAGTTTGCTTAAGTTTCTTTCTGATAATTAGGCCAGCTAGGAAGTTTGTTTGACTGAAGGCACTTTTTCATTTGACTTAAACAGAACCAACCACTTGCGAAATTAAAAAGAATTTCCTACAATTCTGTGTCCAACTTCTCATATCATATAAACAATTGTCTTAAATTGCATATTGACCTATATATTTTTTAACGGTTGTATATCGTATTACTAGCAAGAATATTTTCCTTCTGAAACCTATTTGCTATGATGGCTGTAATTTGAGTCTTTCAATATTCATGTTGATTTGATAAATAGTGAAGTACTTTTTAAGGTTATTTCTTTGTTCTATATTTTACCTCTGATTATAATAATATTAAACTCTATTTTTAAACCTTTCGTTTGATTCGCTGTACATCTGATTGGTTAATTTACTGTTTAAAACAAATCCTACTTTGCTATGCTAGGTAAAACATCTGCTTACACATGTGCACACACACCCACACACACACACACTCACACACAAAGTATTTAATTATGCTTTTAACTTTTTCGTAATTATTTCATGTTTTTTTCTATACAACCATTGATTTACATATTTACTTTTTTATTAGTTGAAATGTAAACATTAATTATGCTAGAATTCCTTGTGCTGCGTTGGGGGCCATGTGGTATCACAATTATACTTTTTTTTTTTTAACACTCATATTGAGAAAGCGTTTATTACATAATTTTTTTATTATATGCATTATTAATTTACACTAAAAAATTTGCAAAATTTGCAACACATCAAACCAAATTACGTTTTGACAGATCAGTTTACCATTTTTAGAGCCTTTGTTTATCTTTGAAACTTAATTACAAGATAACTTCAGAATTCTTCCTTTGGTGCTTATTTACGTTGGTGATCTTTTAAACCAACACATTTCAGGTGAAAACATTACGTACTTACATGCCATGGCAAAATTAGTATAAATTCAAAAAATTACAAAAAATGATCCAGTAGATGATGTGCTAAAAATATTTTAAATAAAAAAATTATGTTCCTAGAAAGCATGTTTAAAAGATAGCAAGGCCCTTATTTTAAGTCAAGGGTTATCTCCCTTTTTTGTCATACTGAATGGGTCATACCATTCCATATTAAAATGTACAATAAAACTTGATGATTCAATACATTCTATTTTTACTTGTAATTATTTTTCTACTGGATCATTTTTTGTCAATTTTGGAATTTATACTAATTTTACCATGACAGGTAAGTATATAACGTTTTCACTTGAAATGCGTTGGTTTAAAAGATCACCAATGTAAAAAAGCACCTTTCCTTCATTGTGGAAGATTTTTCCCCAAAGAGTAACTTCCCTTGAAAACCTTCAAAGTGTTAAAGAGAAAATCATTTCTGGCTTTACGTTGTCAAATGTTCATCTGTTAAAAGGTTAAGTTTTGGAAGCTATGTACATCTTTTGATTTTACATTAAAGCATTACCATGATAAAACTTTTATAACAATTTGGTTCTATTAATAACCTAATGATCAATCAATGTTGAAATTTCGTTTAAAAATTAAAAAAAAATAATTTGGTGAAATAAAGGAAGGTCAAGCTGTTATTAATAGAAATATCCATATTGATAAAGATGGGGTGAAGAGAAATAACATAAAGACAAAAAAAACTTTTCACCAACATCACAACTCCTACCAACTGCGGCCCTGTCGGTGGGGCATTAGAATACACCGACTGCCTCCCTGCAGAGGGTAAAAGTCCCTCAATGGTGAGGCCCCAGCTTGCAGGCTTTGGGGAGTGTGGAGCCACCCTTTAATTACCATTGCTCCCAGGTCCACTCTGACCCGGAGTGGTAGTACCTGTTAGAGTTTCAACTATGGGTTAAATAGAAACCGACTTGAAAACAGCAAATATATTCTATTACAAATATTTTCTTCAAAATCTTTGGATTCGGCATTAAATAACCCGAAAAGGGTTGATATGCCGTAAAACAAAAACAACCAACCAACCTACCAACTCCTTAAACTGTAATTTTTCTCTTAAGAAGGATTTAACTATGTCAAGCATTCTTCCAATGATACCATATGATCTATATTATGGGTTTCCATTTGTGCCGGGCATCTATACAAGGAAAATAGGTTACACTCCTATAAGGAAATTGGAGATAAAGCGTAATAACCAGATATATTCTGACATTACATTAACTAGATACTTAAATAAATACTTTTACAGTTTTAACAAAATGGTTACAATAATATCGTGGGGATCTCTATTCATGCTGAACGTCCACAGAATGCCCAGCAGTAATATATTACATATGAAAGATGCCGCTGTGGAATTTCCATAAGTCTTGCTAGTCTTTATTAATGTGAATTTTTTTTTCTTTTTCCAGACTGCTGATTGCCGTACATTAGCCCCAGGGTCCGGATTGGTGATTCCCTGTTTAATAGAATATATAGATAATTTTACAAATAGTAATTGTAAACAATTCTTATTAAAGATGGGAAGTATTATCTTCAGTGATTACCGCTTAGTTTATCATTTTGTTGACAACTGTCAAAATGATATTGATGCTCTAAAATGTGGCAGAGTACAGATAGAAGATGAAGAAGATGTAAGTATATCATAACTTTTTGTCTTTTTTTAAGGCCAGAATTTAACCTAATTAAAAAGGAAACAGAAAATTTTTTCTGATGTACATACCCCGAAACATGAAAATGTTGTATTCCAAAAACTAATGTAAATTAATCAAGTAGGTTTTTTTTATCTAAGAAAATCAAATTTAGCAAAACGCTGTATTTTAGTCCATCATGTTTAAGAAATAAAGGAGACAACTTAATTCGAACTACTGAAATCAAAATCAGTTTAATAACTACAATTTACTATTAACATCACTAAAAAAAAAAAAAATTTCATATTAAAGATTCTGCTTAAGCAATTTGTGATTTTTGGAATCTGACATTTCTATTTTGTAATAGATACATACATCAATGTTGTTTTTTTTTTTTAGTTTGTTTTTAATTAGTTTAGATTCTGGATAAGAACTATTTTTGTTTGTTTTTTTTGTTTTAAAGGAAGTACGGAATATGTGGACCCCCAACTAACTTCTATGTGAAAAAACAAACAAAAAAAAATACACATATTGTTCGACACAGGTTTAGCTTAATCTTCGCATTTACATCACCTCTCTTAACGAGAGTTCACTTTTCTATATATTTACACAACTTTAATTACAGTTTGGATTGATATTTTCATTAGAAATGATAAAAACGAGTTATTTATTCAAGACCAAAATTGATTTTTATGTAGAGTACATTTATATATTTACAAAATGTTTTAATTTTCAAGCGGATTTCGCAAATTGATATTTTATTAAAAGTAATAATACAAACAAGTTATTTATTCAAAAAATTTTAATTAAAGTTGTGTAAATAGAAATGTTTTGTTAATAATATAACTTGCTTTGCAAATATAACTTTTCTTTTTACCTTTTCCAAAATGTGTGATACTATCTCTGCACAACATCCACTTATTAAGGTTTTGTAAATAAATATAAAACTTGGTCGCAAATAAATAATATAACTAGTTTTTATTATTTTTAATAAAAGTATAAATCCAAACTTTAATT
The DNA here is from genome assembly GCF_053919585.1 of Euprymna scolopes. NCBI lineage: Eukaryota > Metazoa > Mollusca > Cephalopoda > Sepiida > Sepiolidae > Euprymna > Euprymna scolopes. The sequence continues at coordinate 177,022,867 of NC_136482.1, forward strand.
AAAGTTGTGTAAATATATTTAAAAGAAAAAAACAAAAAAAAAAAACACTCTTATTGTTTACAGAGGCAGTGCAAAGGTCAAGGTGAATGTGTTGACTGATATGTGTCCTTTTTTTCATTGAAGTCTGTTGGGGGTCCATATTCTATACTTGGTCTCTTTTTTTATGCAAATCTTTCAAACACTAAATTATTTTTAAAATATTCAGTTTTTATGCATGTTCAGTTTTCTCTTTTTTTTTGTTTAATATAAAATTGGCTTGAATCTACAATTAGTATTTAGCCAAAATAATCCTGTTTTTACAAATAACACTTAGGAATTTTGAGTAGCAGAGTCATGTTATGTTTAGATAGCGAATCGATCCACTTCTAAAAATTGAATGGGTAATTTGATACTTGATTGATATGGTAAACCAAACATTTCTTTAAAAAAAAAAAAACTTAACATTTTAGACAGCTGAACATTTCCTCTGGAAATATCAACAGGAATTATGTTGAGTTTTATGTTAAACTTGCATAGCAAACTAAACCTCATTCTAAAAATTGAACAGGTTCATTTAAAGAAACATTTTATAATCTGAAAATGGGGTTTTATCCAGAATTCCACCAATATTAAAAACAAAAAAAAATTTATGTACATACTCATGACAAAATGATAATGTTCCAAAAATCATGTAAATTGAAGAGTTTTATTTTTATAAAAACATTTTGAAGCAATTAATGGAAATTCGTAGGCATTACAACATTAATCTAGTAAGTATAAATTATCTCTTTTTTTCTTGAATTTTTTTTCAAAATTGACGGGCATTCTTACAATATTCATAAAAATTGATTTTTTTTTTTTTTAAATTTAAAAATGAATCTACTTGATCAATTTCCATGATTTTTGGAATATATTTTCGTTTTGGCAAGTGTATGTACATCATACTGATTTTTCCTTGTTTTTTTTTTAATATAGGGGAAATTTGAGACAAGAACCTATTTTCAGATTACAAAATGTGTCTTTAAATTAACCTGTTGAATTTTTTACAAGGTTTAGTTTTTCTATGTAAATTTAACAGACAAGAACTTAAATGTTTTGCTCATTTGTTAATATTCAGTTTTTTAATTGAATAACTTTTAAATTAGAAACCAAGAATCTGTTGCAGATGTCTATTTTTCTTTCCAAAAATTTTTATTAATAAGAATTTCTCTAATTTAATTTCAATTTGCTTTATCTACATGAATCATTCAAGACAATTTTTTTTTATATATTTGACTAGTCTCTACATTTGCAAGGAAAAACTATTGAATGCTTGAAAGAAAATACAAAGCATTTGCATAAAGAGTGTCTTCACCAAGTACACAGGGTTACAGAATTACAAGCAGATGATTACCACCTCGATCGGCCTCTCTACTATGCATGCCGTATTGATCGGGAACGATTTTGTGATGAAGTTGCAGCAGGTAGCGGCAGAGTGTTTGATTGCCTGGCAAGGCACAAATTTGAAAGAGATATGACAGAAGCAGTAAGTGTCGTTTTTTTTTGTTTTTTTTTTATTACACTGAATTATTTTATTTAAATTTTTAAAAATTTCATGCATTTTTTTTTTTTTTTTTCACATTGTGTGCAAACAGGCTTTTAAATATTTCTGATTTTGCTGTGATTAAATGCCTTAAGAATTGATACAAACCTGATTTTGTGTAACTCGTAGTGTCCTGTGACAGACTACTAGCAACTGCTTCTATTTATGTTGATCATTTTATGAATTAACAAGTAGTTGCAAGCTTTGACAGCAATGTGTCTGAATTTGGGGTGGTGAGCTCTGACAGCAGTGTGTCTGAATTTGGGGTGGTGAGCTCTGACAGCAGTGTGTCTGAATTTGGGGTGGTGAGCTCTGACAGCAGTGTGTCTGAATTTGGGGTGGCGAGCTTTTGTGAGTGGTGTGTTTTAATTTGGGGTGGTGAGCTTTGATATCTGTGTGTCTGAATTAATTCCAGAAATTGTTAGTTGAAACAGCAGAATAGTTAACTCATTTGGGAAAGTGCAAAATAGTAAATAATTTTGTGCAATTGAATTTCTGAATGTTTATAATTTAGGATAGTGATTGTTTAGAAGGCTCCAAGCGACTATACAACTAATTAAATGATTTCATTTTGATTCTCATTCTAGATAAGTATAGGTCAGAAGCTTCTAGTTTTTTTTAATGATTTTGAAATGTACACCAACAGTGTGCTAATTGCAGTTTTAAGATAATTGCATTAAAAAATAAAATAATTGACTAAATAATCCTGTTTAAAAATACCTCTTTGGAATTTTGAGCCTGGAGTTAATTTCATGTTAAACTTAGTTTCAAACTGATCCCCTTTCTAAAAATTAAACAAGTTTTTCAGAATTTTTTTTTATATTCTGGAAATTTTAACATAATTAATATCCTTTAGAAATTTTCAAACATTCAGTTTAATGCAATAAAAAAAATAATTTAATGTTTTTTTTGTTTATTTTTCTATTCAGTGCCGTCAAAAGTTGGTTTTACGCCAGCAACTTATTGCTGAAGACATAAAGATAGAGAAAGGATTTTTTGCTGCGTGCCATCGTGATATAAAGCGTTATTCTTGTACACAAGGTTCTCAAGGATCTCAAATTTTCCAAAGAGCCACTGTTATGCTATGTTTGGAAAATGCTATGAAAAAAGGTTAGTAATACCTCTGGTGAGGAGTTTGTGTTTTAACATCTATTAACATAATTTATGACAGTGATTTCATCAGAAAAGTGGGTTTCTAATCAATAATAACCTAATGTAAATTCAGCAGAAAATTGAGGACAGAAATTTCTGTAAAACTTTGGAAGTCATTTAAATCTGGATTTTGTATGACAAAAAAAAAATGCTGTACAATACCAAATCACAACATTTGAACTTAATATTAATGAATCGGTGTAAAAACAAAAAAAAAAGGGAGACTGTGTGCATGGGGAGTGGATAATAAATAAGCTGACTTTTCATTAAGTTAATTTTTGGGGGGTCTGCATACTTGTTTTTCACTTTAAGTAAATGAAAATAATACCTAATTTAAGATTTCTTACATTAGTTATGAGACGATTCCAATATTTTTCCCAATTCCAATATTTTTCCCAATTCCAATACAATTACCTGTACTAAATTCCTGATTCCCATACAATTACCAATTCTAATTCTTTATAAATCTCTCAATATTTAACTATAAAGTGTTTTAGTATTAATTTAAAATCAATAAATATTATTTTACTAGTAGCATGGGTGCCCGGCTGTTTGGAGGTGTATGTTGAGCAAAAAAAAAAAAAAAAAAAAGTGGTAGTAGGAAGGCAGGCTTGAACCCGTACCGCGAAGGAGGAAAAGAACGGGAAAAAAACGTGACATCTTTGCTGTAATGACCACCACCAAACCGGAAGTGACATAAGTTTAAATTAAGGCTAGACAATAAAAAAGAGGGGATGACTTTCGAAAATCTTGACAAAAAAAGCAACCCCCCCCCCCTGTAGAAAAATGCCCAGTTGAGGGTGAAGAAATTAATGTTTTTAGCCAATTTTTCGGTATTTGTCATCTGAAGGGTCGAGCTTTAGATTCCGAGTTCAACAGAAACATTTCCGAGTTCAACAGAAACATTTCCGAGTTCAACAGAAACATTTCCGAGTTCAACAAGATACCTCTGAAGAAGGTCAGAGGTTACATGAACCGAAACATGAAAATGACGCTCAAGATGAGAACAATTGTCCAATTAATCCAAAATAATACAAATAACCAATCCTCATCTCAAAAATCCAGAAACGTACAAAATATCTATCATATAAAACTAAGATCACTATATGTGACTAGAAACTGTCTTTCCGGTTTGATTTCTAGTTAAAAAAATTTGTCTTATTTCTTAATAATTATAATAAAACGAAGAGGAAATTGTAAATGAAGACAGGAAAACAGCCGATGGTGGGTATTGTTTCCAAAATAATTAAAGGTCTAAATAGTAATTTTTGTTTAAACAAAAACAACTATTTGAAGCATTTGACTAATAATAAATTTGTTTTTTTTTGTTTTGTTTTTTTTTTGTATCATAAAAGTAATTAAAAAGAAATGTTGGTTAGTGTTTATTTTTAACTTAAAAATAAAAAAAACTGATGTAATTGAAAAACAAATAACTGCTCAGTTCAGATTCTCTAAAAAGAGCTTAATTTTTTTTATTGAAATATTGCATGTGTGTGAAGAATATTTTTTATATAACACTTTAGGATGACCAAAAAAAAACAAAAAAGATTTGACTTGTTTCATATTCTAAAAATAAACTATAAATAAAAAATTATGATCAATTTTAATCAAACACAAAAGGGATGTTATAATATAAAATGAGTAACCATGAATTTTTTGAACATGCCACAGGAAGGTAACTCAGTTTAAAGTGCCGACACTCCCTCCCCATCTTTAATACTAGCTTTTCTTCCAAAAAATTGAACATTTTGCTTGGTATCATAACAAGTTTTTTTGTTTTTTTTCCGCTGTAAAAAAAACAAAAAAACTACTTGATGAAATTAAGTGGAATTATTTTTTTTCGGACAACTTCATTCCATAACAGATACATACAATATAACTTTTTTTTTCTTTTTGTTTTTCATTTTTTAATGTCTTGATTAAACTGTACAAGTACCCATTTTTTTTACTTTGTTATTGATTTGAGAAGGAAAAAAAATATCCAGGACACTTTAAACAAGTGGTGCGAGAGGATGCATACAATATTTCTTGTGAAGATTCATATTTTCCTGATGAAGATTCTGTTATGAATTGAAACATCGAATTTAATTTTAATAAAAAAAATATTCATTATTGAAAGAGATTCTGTACTTGTTTGGCTTTAACCCGTTGAATTTTTGAATTTTGTATTTCAATATCAACAGTGTTACTATAAACAGTGAACTTTCTATTTAACATATACGCACTCTACCTGCACCTCCTACTGTATCAGACCTCTAAACCTTTTACTTTAAAGGAAGACGTGGCAAGCCTTACCATCGACATGACACATAAAAAAACCTTGGATTTTCCTGATAAAGATTCTATTATGAATTGAAATATCGAATTTAATTTTAATAAATATATATTTTTATTTATTGAAAGAGATTTTGCACTTTTGGTATATATATATATATTATTCCTTAATTGGAATTCATTTTTGAGATGAGCATTATATATTAATTTATTTTTATTTCGGACTATTATTCTCATCTTTATTAGTTGTTGTTGATCTTTTATTGGTTTTTGTTTTTCACGACGTTTCGGCCAACTATTCCTCTGGCCTTCATCAGGTGGTAACTGCGACGGATAGGAACTTCGAATCTCCTAACTGCATTCTCAGCCATCACTGCCATCCGTAGTTGTTGTCGTCTCACCACATTTTTGGCCAATTAACCTCTGGCATGCTTTGGGTGGGATTGAAACCGCTATCTTCAGACAATGTTCATCTGGAACTGTAGAGATTCAATGTCTCTATCAACTGCGCCACTATACCAATCGGTACGGACCCGACTATAGAAGATCAGATAAATAAATGTGGATTTATAAGATCAAAGAATCCAACCTTGATCGCCCTTCGGGGCCCGTGGTGCAGTTGATAGACGTTGAATCTCTACAGTTCCAGATGAACATTGTCTGAAGATAGCGGTTTCAATCTCACCCAAAGCGTGCCAGAAGTTAATTGGCCAAAAATGTGGTGAGACGACAACTATGGATGGCAGTGATGGCTGAGAATGCAGTTAGGAGATTCGAATTTCCTATCTGTCGCGGTTACCACCTGACGAAGGCCAGAGGAATAGTTGGCCGACATGTTGTGAATAAACAAAAACTAATAAAAGATCAAAAAACAACTAATAAAGATGAGAATAATAGTCCGAAATAAATTAATAGATTTTGCACTTTGTTTGCTCAACCTTTAAATCTTAAATTTTTTAAATATTAAATTTGAAAGAAAAAAAAATACCCGTATCAGTCATACATAATTGATTTGATGAGAGGGACCTATGTTTTCAGTTGTGTCCTTGTGCGCGTTAGGTTGGACGATTGCCAGATAACTGTCCATTAGTTTTTCCTGAAATTTTGCCATAAATTGTATTTCATTAAATAGATGTGCATAGTAATAAAAAAAAAAAAATTTTTGCGAAAACTCCTGTTGCATCCCCAAGGGCTCAAGAGGTCATATATGTCCCAAAATGGCCAAAAATTACACATTTTGCCTCATAATGTTTGATCCATCCATTAGATTTTCCTGAAACTTAGCCAAAATGTGGAGGCCATTGTTCTTAATATGAATTCAGTATGGGTGACCCTGGCAAAATTCTGGTTCGCATCTTTCTGGGATTTTTAGCGCTAAAAAAACATGTTTTTGGAGCTCTTTTTTTCATATTACTTAAAAACTTGATATGTATATTTATATAGTGGTTTTCCATGGTGGTGAATTCAAATATACGTCTTAAAGCATGAAATTGCACTGTTCATTTTCACTGGGATTCAGCGTTCCCAGGAGCTTAAAAGGGGTCACAAGAAGTTTTGCATTGAGAATTGAAGAAACGGGTGTTACCAATGTTGACGAGTCCGACAGGGGAAAGCATGTTGCTTGGGACGATTGAATTGCAATTGTAAGAAGTGGTTGGAGGAGTACCCCGTAATTTCCTAGGACGCCCAGGCAATATGATTGGGCCAAAAAGAGCAAAAAACTGAGTTCAAATCAAATTGCTCAATTTTTAACTATGAGGGAAGTAATAATTGTTGTTAGGACTAACTCAATCTTCACACTTCTCACATTCATCATTTCTTCGTTATTTTTTGTGGCATCATCTCACATGCAGCACCAGAGGGGGACCACACATGCACAGTTTTTTTTTTTTTTTTTTTTTAAATCTGTAAATTGAAATTTTCTTTTTGTGTAGAGATGACAGTTTCAACTGAGTGCCGAGGTGAAATAGATGACATGAGAAAGAGTATAATGGAAGACTTTCAGATTTCTCCAGAAATTGTTGTTGGCTGTGATAAAGAAATTCGCGAACATTGCGGAGGAGGTAGTGACAAAGAGGGGAAAACACTTCATTGTCTCATGGACTTGGCACGACCAGTTAGTTTGAAAGGAAATCTGAAACTCGCCAAGCAAATCAGCCCCAAATGTGAAACACAGGTAACTAACTTGATTTACATTTTTCTTTTTCTTGTCTGCATTTTGGAGTGTTAGCTTTAGAATACATTTGATGGGGGTGCAGTGGGCTATTTGATCAATCGTTTTTACATAAAATCATTCTGGAATTAGTGTTACCATGTATGATGTATTTTATTATTATTCATAAGTTATCAATTCACAATTTTGATCCCATGAATGACAGCTAAAGTCTGTATCAGCAGGACATAAGTGAATACCAACTATGCAAGAACAGTAATAACATTAATATTCCTTTACACAACAATCTATACCTTTTGACTTGATTTTAGTCATTAAATTTTCTTATGTAATACTAGTTTATTTTTTCTTATTGTAGCAATATTTTACTTGAGCAATGTAAACAAATTTTTAGAACAAGTCCTTGAATTTTTATGACAGCTGTAGCTGTCTCTCAATTTAGTTCGCCACTTTATGTAAATTAACTTTGGCAGTTGCCAATCAGGAACGAGTGAGAAGAGTTTGTTCAGGACCCTAACCATATAAATGTCCAATGTCTGAAAGCGCACTAGAAGACGGTTGTTCAGAGACTGGTCATTTCTGATCAGGTTGGCATATAAAGAATATAATGTTGAAAGATACAGAACTCTCTAGTGATTCATGCAGAGATATCATTAACAACAACCTACAGTGCCCTACTATGGTGCGTACATTTAAATCCGTGAAAAAAAATCTCGATTTTAGGTAAATTATAAAAACTCAGAAATTGTATTATCATTTCAATTATCTGATGCAAATTGACATTAAATTATGAAGGTTACTCTAATAAAAAATTATTTATTTTTGTCCAGTTTGGGACAATATTGCACTGCTGCAATGTACACTGTAATGTCTCTTTTTAGATTTCAAGCATAGCTATTCATTTGAACTAATAAAATGTTTTAAATTTCATATATATCACGATCATAAATTACTAAATGGATCTTTTAGCTTGAAAAATCTAACGTCCATATACAAACCCTGGGTTTGTATTACTGTACACATAGATTCGAAAAAGTTGTCAAAAAACAAATATATAACAAATAAATGTTATCAAAGGCAAGATAAGTTACTTTTCTGCCAAACTGGATATATTTTTTGTGTTTTTATTCAATGTAACATATTTATTCAGCTCGAAAAACATAGTGTTTACCGATGTATTTGAAAATTCAAGATGGCGTCTCACACCCTCTTTAACACCGTAAGTTCGGGAAAAGGTGTTATAAATAAAAAAAACTATACAAAATACTATTAAAAACCCGCCGAATATATGTCAACCTATGTCATAGTAACATATATTGAGCGAGTTTTTAACAGTATTTATAACATCTTTTCCCACACTTACCGTGTTAAAGAGAGAATAAGACGCCATCCTGAATGTTCGAATACATCGGTAAACACTGTATGGTTTTCGAGCTGAATAAATATGTTACATTGAATAAAAACACGAAAAATACATCCAGTTTGGTAGAAAAGTAACTTATCTTGCCTTTGGTAACATTTATTTGTTATATATTTGTTTTTTGACAACTTTTTCGAATCTGTGTACAGTAATACAAACCCTTATTGATTTGAAAAATATATAGAACTATCTTTTAGAAAATACTATCATTTGATATGTGGACTACATTGGTCTTGAAAATATTTAGCTCTAAACATAATTTTTTTAAGCAAAATTCATGTAAAAATAGGCAATTTTAGGATCCAATTAAAATAAAATGTTTTCTTTAAGACTCTAAAAAAGAGTATAAACACTGAAAAAATAGTATTAAACAATGTATTTAAGGTTTATAATGACTTACAAAAAATGCATAAACCAATTCAACAGGCTGAAAAAATATTTTTTTGATGTACTTTTAGAAAAAAATGAGTTCTATACAAAAGAAAAATTCAAGGTATACAGGATTTTGTAAACTTCGTGAATTTCTTTAACTTCAAATTGTCATTTTTTTTATTCATAAAAATATTGAATTGTTTTCAAAATGTTGAGAATCATATCCAGTTTTGCAATATCTTAATGGATTTTCCTTTTGAATAACTTCATTTTTCATTTAAACAACACCCCATAGCCTTAAGAGGAGGGGGGGGGTAAATAAATTATTCCAATGCAAAAAAAAAAAAAATTCTATTGTCAGTCATTGATTTATTTTATTTAGTTGAGTCGACTTCTACATGAAGCTGATGTTGGACAAGATTTCCGCATTGACCGAGCCCTTCAGAGAGCCTGTCAACCTGTTGTTGATGTTGCATGTCGAGATATTCAACCTGGCGATGCAAGGTAATTAGATTTTTTTTTTTTTTTTTTTTTTTTTAATGCTTTAAAAATGTATCCAAATCTATATATCTATAAAGTGAAATTGTCTGTGTGTGTGTGTACATTTCCCTACCAAATTACTGTCAATTTTCAGTTTACACTTGAGATCTTACATAAGGGGTAGTGAGGTTTGGAAAAATCTTTGTAATCAATTTTCGACCAGAAATTTGACCTTTGAAAACTCTACCAAACTCCTATGCCAATTTTGGGTCTAAACACTTGAAATTTTAGATGTAGGTTACCTGGACACAAGTCAAACATTTTAATATACACACACACATATATATATATATATATATATATATATATATATGCACATAAAGTTATGAACAGTACATAGGACCTGAGAAAAGCTGGGTTGAACTGCTAGTATATGAAAAAATGTTTGACTTGGAGATTCTATTTGTAAAAGTATTAATAAAAGTGGATTATCATCAAAAATCAAAGTTTGTGTACAGCTTCCTCCTAGCAAAGTTCTCACAACAATCACTGGTCATGACTCCCTAAATGCCACAACATAAATCTCCATACTACCTATATTGTTTTTGATGAAAATGGCTTAAAATTTTATATTGTTTTATTTAGAAAAAATGGTAACATTCTATATTATGGACATCTTTCATTTATGGGCCATTTTGTTTTCTGCTTTTTTAGATACTTCCCCACCATCCTTATAAATAAAAGGATACTAAAGTAAATTGGAGTTTAAAGAATTAGAACAGAATGAAGATTCTAAGTTTTATTCTTCATAAATCCTTCATGATCATTGTCTTGGAGTTAAATCAAAAATATTTAATGTCAACAGTTAACTTTTGAAATAAGAGAAAAATGAAATCATTAAGTTACTCATTTTATTCAACAGGACATGGAAAATAACTTATCACATAAGAGTATTGCTGGGAAAGAAAAATATGAAATTAAAAAAAAAAAATGAAATCGGATCATAATAAGATCTTATTCTGTATTAAAAACTAAAATTGCCATCCTGCCAGAAGAGTTTTATTGCTAGATAAATTTGTTTTGTATGCTGAATAGAAAGAAAAGAAATCATAACTTTTTAAGATGCTTTTATACATTTCTTGAAATAATAAAATCCCATAGTCTGAGGAAAATATTCACTATTTTCTATAATCAATGATAAAACAAAAAATATGCGCATCTTAAAATGCTTTTTTTGAGACAGTATCTGATTTTGAACAAAAGGAAAACCTTTTCCGGATTCTTGAATGTCTCTGGAGCTACTTATAATTAACATTGATCCTCTTCGTGTCTGTATGGTCAATTCCATCAATGGTATCATATCATTACTAGGCCTAGGACAACAGCATATTCTTTTCATTGTTTTGATGCTCAAGTGTGTATTCATTGATATCTTATATGTTTTTTATATAGATTGATGTGGTTCTCGGTTGATTAACTGTGTCTAAATGTGTGGGATATATACTCGAGAGTCAAAACAATGAAAAGAATATGCTGTTGTCGTAACCCTAATCATTACATAAATTTCATTATCTTTGTTAAGTTTTGAGACTTTATGTTTAACAAAGATGGCGGCGTAGTTTAGATCAGTAACCAAGATGGCTGTCAAGAATCAAATGCGGTTCGTGGCGTAGTTAACGGCGAACTGATTGAATTCAAAATTCAACACTTTTTATAATAATTTTGAAACGTTTTCATTGGTTGTTTAACACAGCTGGTGTTTATAAAAATGATTGGCGAATCCATTCGTCTCATACCCCCAAAGCATTTTACACACCCCCTTTTTTGATATAATGGAAAAATCATTTCTGATTCAATTTTGGTTTGACTTGAGAAAAGGAAAGAAAAAATAAATAAATAAAAATAAACAAATAAATGAACAAAGAAAAATAAACCAATAAAGTAATTTTTTTTTTTTTTTTCTTCTAGTTTTGAGGGAATTTGTCTTTATTCTCATTGGTCAAAAAGAATTAATATATTGGTATAATGTGTGCAAAAAGAAGCCATTTTTGTATGACATTGAGTTTTTTTTTTATACATATAAAAATAAACACTTTTCAAATATATATAAACATACAAATAGAATACTTTTCAAATACATATAAACATATGCACAAAAATTCACAAATATATATATATTTTTTTTTAACGAATGTTTGCCAAAAAAAAGATACAAAAAAGAATTATTTGACAAATAAGAAATTTACAAAAAAAAGGTTTTAACAAGTGACTTTTTTTTTTTCTTAATTTTATTCTTTTTATAGTTAGTGAAAATGTCGGCTATATTATTTTCAGACGTCATATAAGAGTAATAGATTTTTTCCTTATTTCATCCTTTATAAAATGATATGATATCAATATGCTTCGACCTTTGATGAATCATAGAATTATTTGCTGATAAGATACTGCTCTGATTATCACAATGAATTACTATAGGTTTTTTACTTAGATCTGGTTTTAAAATAGATTTTAGAAGGGTGTTCAGAAAAATTGCCTCCTGCACGGAATGAGTAAGAGCCACATATTCTGTTTCACAAGTAGAAAGGGCAATAATTTGTTGCTTTTTAGTTTTCCAAGAGATCATAGGTCCAGTCTTTGACAGTCTAAAACAATACCCTGCTATACTTCAGAGTTACCCCAATCTGAATCCGAAAAGCCTTCTAAATTTAGAGGATATGTAGACTTTTTAAATCTTAAAGATTGTTCCTTGGTTCCTTTTAGGTAACGAAGGATTTGTTTTGCACGATTAAGGTCTTTAATTGTCAGTTTTGATAAGTTTTGAGATAGCTTTGTTACAGTGTAACATATGTCAGGCCTTGTTGCAGTCATCAAGTAGATGAGGCTCCCTACCATTTCCCTGTATATTCGATTATCTATGGATTTTGTTTCGGTCCCTATATTTTTATTTATGTCCATTTCGACAGGAGTTGAATGCAGCTTACAAGCTTGCATTCCGAACTTGAGTAGAATTTTTTCAGTGTATCATGATTGGATCATAGTTATAGTTTCATTTTCACAGGTAAATTTTATACCAAGGAACCATGACAGTCTTCCAAGATCGGCCATTTTAAATTTTTTATTTAATTCATTTTTAACATCTTTTAAAGTGTTGTCACAGTTTGAGGCGAATTATATATCGTCAACCCAAAAAAACAAAATCAACAATTTATTACCTACATGTTTGGTATACATGCACGCATCCACGGACATTGTTTGAATTCCTGTTCTATTAAATAATTATGGAGTGTTAAATTCCAATTGTGCACTTTGTTTTAGTCCATATAACGATTTATTTAATTTCCACACCCAATTTTTATTTTTCATTTTAAATCCCTCTGGAGGGTAAATGTAGATTTTACAGTCAATTGGAGCATTTAAATAAGCATTTTTTACATCCATTTGATGTATTTTTAAATTATATTGAGCGGCAAGTTGTAATAAAATTCTAATTGTTAAATTTGTCGTTGGTGAAAATGTTGCAAAATATTCCACTCCAGAAATTTGTGAAAAACCTTTTGCAACAAATCTTGCTTTAAAAGTTTCACTGCCAGAAGCTGTGATTTTTGTTTTTTTGAAAAATCCCAGCGTGAAGAAATTATATTTTTATCTGTTGGTTTTGCCACTATTTTGTATGTTTTATTTTCAGATAAAGCTTTCAATTTGGATACCATAGCTTGTTATTGTTATTTGGATACCATAGCTTGTTGTTCCCATTCTTGATGATTTTCTGAATTAATCGTCTCATTATGACTTTCCGATGCTCTGTTCAACGAATAACAGTAATCCACGGTGTAATCTTGTATCTTTTCAATTTGTAAGAAGTCTGGCCGTTTTCGCTCCTTTATTGGTATCGACGTGTCTGGTTAATATTTTCGTCAGAAGTTCGACTGTAATTGTCGTCGTTATTAATATTTTCCTTTTTATGGCATTTTGGTTTGGGAAGTAAATTAAATATGCTGGACTATTTTTATCGTAACCTGCAAAAGTACCTTTTTCACTTTTAGTATTTAGTTAACTGGTGTTTTCTATAAATGCAAAACAATCAGAACCAAATAGATGCATTCTGTTCATTTTAGGTTTTACACCGCAAAACGCTTCATACAGCGTTTTTCCTAGCCTCTTGAACGATCTATTTCTGATATATGCTGCCATTAAAGCGTACGTCCATAAACTATGCGCTAATTTTGATTCGATAAGTAGGCATCTTGTCATCTCAAAAAGGGTTCGCCATGCCCTTTCAGCGGTGCCATTTTGGAAGGGGGAATACGGCACTGGTTTTTCGTGTTTAATACGGTGATTAATTAATAGAAGTTCAAAGTCTTTACTAGTAAATTCAGTCCCATTGTCTGAGCAAATAGATTTTACTGAACCGTACGGGGTAATATCAGCTAAATATTTCTTAGTGGCAAGTATAGTATCGGATTTGTTTTTTAGAAAATAAACCATAATTAAACCGGAAAAATCATCAATAAAGTTCAAAACGTACCTTAGATTAGTTCTCCCCATCGGGCTGATCGGACCTGCTAAGTCACAATGCACAAGTAAGAGAATTTTTGTGTCTGGCATTCAGCTTATATCTTTTGTCATTTTCCCCTGTGCACACACATCACAATTTGGGAGATCGTCTGAAGGTATTATTTTCATGTCTTCGACTATATTTGGTAATTTTTTTAATATCAACTGTATTGCAGTGTCCTAGAATTTTATGCCAGGTTTCCAAGTCATGACAAGCAGTTTTTGAGGGAACCATACTTTTTAAATAATATAGTCGGACATTTTCTTTAATGTCTAATACAGTTCCTTTGGGGTATATCAGTTTTGATTTATTTTGGCCAAATTGTATATTCGCGCCTTGTTTAATTGCAACCTGAACGGAAAATGTCTTGCTTAAATGTAGGTATGAACAGAGCATTTTTTAGAATACAGTTACAGATTTTGCCTTTATTATTTTTAGGGATATTTTAGCATCGCCTCTTTTCAAGACTATATCATTTATTTGACTACCATCGGCAAGTTCGATAAAATGAATTAGAGGATTAAAGTTTTAATCAAAATTAATAAAATCAGATTCCTTGGTGATAACGTGCGCTGTAGCACCACAGTCTACAAGGAGATTTTTACCATTTGTGGTATTGTCAAAGTTACATGTGAATAGAAATGTATGTTCTTCCTCAAAGTTCTCAACGGAGTCCATTTTAGAGCATTTATATCGATATTGGAAACTTTTGTGGTTGGGTCGTCCACAATTATAGCAGATAATTTTATTCTTTTTATTGGGAAAATTACTTTTGGAGAATACGTTGCGGTGAGGTGCGTAATTTGGTGGTGTCTGCTTTCGAGAAGCATTTTTGAACTTCATAATATTGCTGGAGTTATTATTGTCCACGAGCATACGATTAGTCTCTTCGTAACTGCGCAATGCCACTTTAAATTCGCTGAAATTTATAGGTTTGTCTTTCTGAGTTATAACAGTTGTAAATGGTTTAAAATCAGCTGGAAGTCCCTTGAAGGTCATTGATATCAACAAGCTATCGCTTATTATTTCACCTGAGAGTTTTAAGGCATTGGCAGTTGTTTCTGCCCTTATGACGTAGTCTGTGATCATTTCATCCTCGTTACATTTCAGAGACGTTAGTTCTGTATATAGGGATATAATTTTCAGTTTCCCTTTTGATAAATAATGTTCTCTTAATATGTTCGTCCATTATCCAATGCGTCTCTTATTATCAGAGACATACTTCTATCGTCTAAACATTGAATCAGTTCTGCAAAAACAGTCGCATTCTTTTTGAGAAATTCGGCGTCGTTTGGATCCTCTGTTGGAGATTGTATGACTTTGTATAGTTTTCGAATCCTTAGATATCCCAGAAATTTTACCTACCACAATTCGAATTTAGATTCCAATCCGTCAAAGAAAAGATGATGGCTGGGTGCATAACCTGTTAAGTTTTGAGACATTGTGTTGAACAAAGATGGCGGTGTAGTTCAGATCAGTAACCAAGATGGTGGCCAAGAATCAAATGTGGTTTTACAATCTTTATTTTACATTGTTTTATATAGCCATTCATAAATAATCTTCTTATAAAATGAGCAAAAAAAAAACTTGTTACAGAACAAAATACAGTAATTACAAAGTTATAAGATTCAATTATTTTTAGTTTTGATAGAAAAATAAAAAATAAACTTGTATGTCTACTAATCCCCAAGTAATAAATATTTAGGTTTTACATCTTTCCTTCTCTCTATTCACTTAACATCACTTCCCCTTGTCTAGAAGTCAATTGATATTTCATAAGATCACTCTCCTGTTATCCCAATTCAGTAAAGTTTTATCCAATCATTTTCCTGCTGACTAACCTTCCTGCAATTCAAGACCTTCATGCTCCTGTAAGCTTTATCAAGGAGAAAAAGGATGAACACTGCATTACCATACAACCTTAACCATTTCATTCTTTAAAAAAAAATCTATGCTCAATAAATATTGCAGAACCACTTGTTACCATATATAACATGATACTCCTATCACAGCTGCTATACAACTCATCCTGGGTGTAGGGGAAAACTCAATGTTATCAGACAGCAACATACAAAATTTTACTAATGTTGCCACAGAGGTTGTATTGAATTCACATCTACCATTTGTGTTCAACAGAACTATCTAGCAGAAAGTCTATTATTTCCAGAGTGATATCTAGTACCATTTCTTTGTGAGAATGACCATCAATATGGTATGTCTGTCTTTAGCATCTCCTACACTTTGTTTGGGTTCAGACCTAACTTATCTTTTCAAGTCACTACATTTTTTTGTTGATCCATAATAGGCACCAATTACACTGTATTCTTGCATTGTATCTAACACCTTTTTACAAAACAAGAATATTAACCAGAACTTTTATTCTTTTCAACGTTTTTTTCATGTCAAATATTACTTATTCAACCTATTTTATAAATTTATAAAACCTTAAATATACTTTTAGTTTTTCTTTTGTAAAATATTTCATTGAACTGATTTTTTCCAATATACACAAATATATCACAAAAGTACAATTGAAAATTGGCATATATATATATATATATATATATATATATATATATTACTAGCAGTTCCACCTGGCTTTGCATGGGCCCTATGTACTGTTCATAACTTTATGTGCATATGTATATATTAAAAAATGTGAATATGTATGGTAATGCCTTTCTATATAATAGGCTTTCTTAACTACCATAGAGAAAAGTTGGTAGAGACCGCAGACGTCAAATTTTTTTAAAATTTGACCCCAATTTTGATCCCTTAACATTTATTGTTTTGGTCTCAAATTAAAATGTTTGATCCATGTCCAAGTAACCTACATTTTAAAATTTCAAGTGTTTGGCTTAATAGTTTTCTAGAGACTGCAAAGGTAAAATCTTTTGAACTTTGACCCTGTGAAAGCTAAATTTTCAGAAAAAAACGATTAAAAAACTTGCCCTATGTCTGAATACACTTTATGTAAAATTTCAAATGTGTAGACCAAAAATTGGCTGAGTAATTTTGTAGACTGCAGAGGTCAATTTTTTTTTAAACTTTGACCCGAATTATGACCCCTTAACATTTGTTTTGGGCTCAAATCAAATTATAAAGTTAGATCCATGTCCAAGTAACCTACATCTAAAATTTCAAGTGTTTAGACCCAAAATTGGCGGAAGAGTTTGGTAGAGTTCTCAAAGGTCAAATCATTGAACTTTAACAGCCAAATTTCTGGCCGAAAACCAATTAAAAAAAATTTCCCAAATTTCAATACCCCTTTGTCAAATCTCTAGTATGTAGATCAAAAATTGACAGTTATTTGGTAAGGAAATGTACACAGACAGACGGACATTTTCACTTTTATAGATATATAGATAGGTTAAATTTTATTTATACCATTTTTTAATATTTAACAGATTTCCTAATATCAACATTTCTAGTGATTTATTTTTATTGTAAAATAGTCTATCAAATATGAAAAAAAAATTTTTTTCAAATTCATTATTTGATATATACAACTGGATTTAATAATATACCTGATATGAAAAAGTAATTTACTTCAAATATTCTGTTTAATTTTTGTACATGGTAGTAATAATCTAAACTAGCGGGACTTGTGGAAATTCCACAGGGGACTCATTCATATGTAATATATTGATGTTGGCATTCTGTAGATGTTCAGTGTAAACGGAGACGCTCTGATATTATTGTAGCCTTTTTTGTTAAAACTGCCAAAGTATTTATCTAAATTAGCATGAACGTCCAGCAAAGCCCGGTCGTAAAGTACGCTTAAATATATTTTAGTTCTTGCAGATTTTGTATATATTATTAAAAAGTTAATGTTCTATCGATTTTTATATATTATAAAGTTGTGATTTCAAAAATAAAAAAATATATCCATATGACTTGAGTGCATTAGCTTGAATTGAAACCGAAATAAAAACTTATGAAAAAAATTATATATATATATATATATATATATATAACTTAAGTTCCTTCAATCATAACCGAAACCAAAACTTATGAAGAATTCTTGATAAAATTATTTATAAAAAAAAATAGATGACTTAAGTGCCATCAGCTATAATCTAAACTATAACTTATGACAAATTGTTGGTAAAATTATTTATGACGAGAAATGAAAGTACATAACAATTAAATGATCCGAATGTAAGCGTGACACAAAAAATAACACAGGTTATCGTATTGATATATAGATAATTGTCTTAACTTGAACTATTTCTACAAAGAAAATTGGAAACCCTAGTTTGAAAGTTATCAGATTGTCTGCAAAATTACAATTTCAATTTATTTACAAAACAATATCTACTATGATAATTGATAATGTCCTCCAAGACTACATATAGGCATTGTCTTTTTTTTTTTCATAACAAGACCTAGAACTTTTTTCTTTGTACAGCATTATGTAAGAATATTGATTCATATGATGTTTTTCTTAATCGTATTTTATTTGTTCAAATATTTTACAGAATTTTAAGTTGTTTAATGGAAAAGCTTGGTACTGATAAAATGACTGAGGACTGTGAAGAACGACTGATTGAAATTCAATATTTTATTTCTCGTAATTTCCGGTAAGTTTACCCCCCAACCCTAATCTAAAGTTGTAATTTAACATTTCTTCATTTAAAATTGTTACCTGGGAGAAAACGAGATTCATGCTTTTAATTTTAAAAAATATTTTTTTAAATATGTGTTAAAATATTAAAATTATTGATTCTATAGATTTCCAACATTTTAAGATATTAGAAATAAGTCAAAAAGATATAAACTCAAAATTCTGGTACAACTATCCTATTTGAATAAAATACATGAACATAATTTTTGTATTATTTGGTTACTATTCTCATCTTTGTTTTCATATTCACATTTTTGCTGATGTAACCAGGCACATCTTTTCAACCTGTACTGTGTTTCTAACTGAACACTGTACTGTGTTTCTAACTGAGCACTTCATTTAATCCATGGCGGTACATTATTCTTGTTCAATCACCCAAGATTAGATAAAAAAAAATTTTATTTTTTATTTTGGTGCATGTCTATATAAGGGCAAAAAAAATTTTTTTACAAGAAAAATCTAAAAAAAATCTTGATAATGTACATACTTGTCACTGCATGAAGATGTCATTTTCCAAAAATCACGTAAATCGATCAAGTAGTTTTTTTATTAATTTAAGAAAATCAAATATGAGATATTTTATCGAAGAATGACTTCACGCCATCTTGTTTATGAATGATACACTGCTCGCTACACCCATTGGGAATGTTTGGAATATAAGATCAGCAATGGGCAGACAATCGACTTTCCACGCTCTAGAAAAAAAAAATTGGAAAATTAAGACATTTATAGGTTTTTGGGTACGTTGAAAACGAAAATAACGTAAATAATGTTAAATACCAGCAAACGAGTAGTTTCCAAAATATGAAGAAATGTTAGTTTAAAGAAAGTGGGGGATCACTTTTCTATAATAACTTAACGTATAATGATCACCCACTTTATGACCACCTGTTTTGGTGGTCAAATAATTTACGCCGCTGAAATACACATTTGCCGAATTTTTGTTGGAGGAGCGTCAATGTGTGGGTGCTCAATTTATGTAAAATTCTTCAAAAGTCGATTGTCTGCCCCTTGCAGATCTTATATTCCAAACATTCCCAATAGGTGTCGCAAAGTAGGGTATCATTCATAAACAAGATGGCATGAAATCATTCTTCGATAAAATGTCTCATAATATTTGATTTTCTTAAATAAATTATAAAAAAAACTACTTGATCGATTTACTTGATTTTTGGAATCTGACATCTTCATGCAATGACAAGTATGTACATTATAAAGATTTTTTTCAGATTTTTCTTGTAAAAAAAATATTTTTGGCCCTTATATAGACATGTACCGTTATTTTTTATCAACTATAGTAAAGATTGAACCTTCAACCTCCAGAGGAAACTGATTGTTTACTAACACTTTTAATCATTATGCTATATGTCCACATGAGGAAAATTCTAATATGAAATTTGGGAACCTCATCTTAATGTATGGGTTATTCCAGCCCAATTCATCCAGCCCCGACACACCTCCTCTTGGATTTTTTTCATATTTACACCATACAAACTTTGGGTTAAAACTAAGAGAAATCTGCAATTTCAGCCCAGTTGGATTTGAGGAACATATTTTTTTTCACAGTCGGTTTCGCCCTGGAAATCAAAAATTGCTATCTCATGATGTAGAATTTTCGACCCCCAGCGTTTTACAAAATTTGCATTTTTGTTGCAAAGAATAAAGCTCTGGAGCTAAATATTCACACAGGTAAGGTTTTGAGGGCAAGGAATCCAGAAATCATGGTTAGAAAGATGGCAAATGAGAGGAAGTACCTTATTTTTACCATTTTAGGTGGTACTGCAGCACTTTTTTAGAGCTTGTTTGGGGCGATATTTTGTTGAGAAAAAAACATAACTGTGGTGCTTTGCCAGACTTCTCCTTTGGATTTTTAAAGTGACTTTGGGTTGGAAATTACAAAAATCAAATAAAACCTTTTGGCATATTTGACATTTCCAGACACTAAAGCCTCAAAATTGGCATTTTTATAAAAAGTTAAGGACTTTTTGGTGAATTTGGCAACAATCTAATCTTAAGCTATGATCAATATCTAGAGCTGAAAAAGGACTTGGATCGACCCATTAGAGCCCATTTTCATGATAGAATGTCGAATTACATCATATAAAAGGATATGGACCCCTACTTCACAGTCAAAATGGACAAAAAATAGTCGAAAATAAAAGATTTTTGACACACATATGGACATATGGACAGCAATCTTAATTATGTACAAGTTTTGGACATTTGAGTTTTTCAAAAAAACAACTTTTGGCCATTATCTTTTGATTTGCAGATAGCAACAGCTTAAAATTTAGAGGAAAGATGTAAGGTAACATTCAGATATGAATGAAGTCACATTTTCATTTGAAGCATAACATTCTGCTCATTATCATGCTGACCCTCTCTTTCCTTTTCTCTTTCATGATCTAATTAAAAATGTGCAGTAGAATAGCACTGATCATGATAACAGTATTCTTTAATTTGTATGTGTTGATGAATTGTGACTAGGGGTAGTGTAGAGTTGACTCAGTTTACCAAAAAGTCAGTGGGAATAAGATATTGTGTTTTTTATTTATACCTTCAGGCACACATCATCCAATCGTGCCATGCAGTTCATAATTTTTGGACAGTTGGATCATGGTTTCTAAACCATTAAATCAGCAAATCCTTTCAATCAATGCATTTAAGCTGTTCAGAATCATGTCCACCTGAGTAATCAAGTTTGAGTGTCAGAGCAAATTCCTCTATGATATGATACCTGAATAATGTCCTATGCTTCTTTTTTCAAATGTTGATTTAAATGTTCTTTTTCCTGTTCAGTTTCACTCAAAAGACACTACATTGACTTCAGTTCTGATTGTTTCATGTTGATTCAAATCGATATACTTTTTCTTGATCAGTTTCACTCAAAATGGCATTACTTTAGTTGTGAAGTAGAGAATTCATGCTATGATTTCTTGCCGTTATGTTGTTTTTATTGATCAATTTTGTTGTTTCTGGTGATACATTTTCAACACAGTTTGTTCAGAGTTATTACCTGAGCGTGATGTTAAATATTGTCAAAGACAAACAGGGAAGTCAACATTTGTGGCTCTCAAAAACATGATATATATTTGTAAAGGGTAATCTTCAGCATAAAAACACTTTCACATGAAACCCTTTTTGATAAATGGGTGTGTCTCTTTAGCTAGTTATGATAGTCTCATAGTTATATTTCATCGCTGCTATGATTAATTTTCTTCTCTTTCAGGCTATTTACTTGTTGCATTGATCTAATAATGCATTCTTTGGTGTGAACTTCTAAGTTTGTCAATAATCCAAGTTTATTCTTTCCTGTCACTTTTTTATGGTTTCTTACTAAATTATTACCTCAAGGCATAATAATGGTTAAAATAGAATTTCTTATACCCCAGAATTGCAGTTCTTTAGCACCTTGAAATACATACAGTTGAATTTCACACTTTAGAAATTCTTTTTTCATTATCAAATTTGAATGGTCAGAAACTAAGAAGATAAATATTACTTTTTGCAAATTTCATTTCTTTGATTACAGTGCCTTTGTTTCTGATCAAGAATGTGCTACTGTTACATCATTTGTGTATTATACTGTCTGTAAATCTCTTAATGTTGCAGTTGAGTATTGCATATTCTGCTCATTGTGAATTATTATAATTTTTATTATCAGATTGTAATAATTATTCCAGAGCAATAAATTAAGAATGTCTTCTGAATCAAGGAAACGAGAGGGAGGATATACATCATCCATGACAAGTGCTCCTCAATGTTCGTTTGGATTACTAATGAAGAGTGCATGTCACCACAATCTGAAGCCATTTTCAACACCAATAACTGCATTAGAGCATGATGTAGGAACTGTGCTCAAATTAAGAGCTGGTGTCACACTCACTGATGAAACTGTTGCTAACATTTGCAGGTATCACGAACCTCATTTGGGGCATTACTTTGAGAAAAAATATACAAAGTGCTGCAACATCTTTTTGAAGCACAAAAAGAAGATAGAGGGTGATCGTGCTATCAAGTTAGACATGGCTGAGATGCTAAAGCAGAAGGGCTACCATGTTGTTCCTGGCTGGAAGCTTTGCTGTCACTGTGAAGCAGCTGCCAAGAAGTTAGAAGATCCAAGTGAAACAGAAGAAAGTGACAATCAAGACCTTGAAAATGAGTCACAAATTGAGCAAAAGAGAGAGAAACTGAATGACAGTCTAATGATGTTTGATATATCCCCTATAAAAACCGGTAGAATGCAGAAGCACACAAAAATCAATATTGTCAGAGAGAAATTAGAAAGAAGCTATGAAATGCAAGTAGAGGCAGCTGCCAAAGTCCTTAACATCTCTAGCCCTGAATTAGGAAGCCCTATTAGCAGCCAAACGAGTCAAATGGATTTAGTGGCAAAGGCAAAGGATGATGATCGTTGGATGCAATGAAGGCCAAACTTGAGAATAAAGAAATGAAAACCAGTGAGAGGATCCAGTTGATGACTTTAGCTCCGGAAAGTTGGTCTCGAAAAAAGGTGTCTGAATATTTCAATGTCTCTGAATATATAGTACGTGAAGCACGGCAACTGAAAAAGGATCGAGGTATTCTTTCATTGCCACAGAAGAAGGGGAGAGGTCTCTCAAAAGAGGTTATTAATTCTGTCTTGGCTTTCTATGAGGACGATAAATTTTCATGGTTAATGCCTCGAGCGAAAGATTTTGTGAGCATCGGTAACAAAGTTCATGTCCAGAAATGGCTGCTATTATGCAATCTTAAGGAGCTTTATGTAGTTTACAAAGAAAGCTATCCTGAACACAAAATAGGTCTTTCAAAGTTCTGTGAGCTCCGTCCAAAATGGTGTGTCACCATCTTGACATCAGGTTCTCATTCAGTTTGTGTTTGCACCCACCATCAAAACAGCAAATTGCTTGTTGACTGCTTTGTTTTAACTGCCAAGACTCAGCTCAGAAGGAAAGCTGAAGAATCCAGAGATGAGAGTGCTGCTAATGTACCAACTGAAAGTCCCAATTTTAATATCACTTACAAAGATTTGATGGCCTTGGTAGTTTGCGACACCGATAGTCTTGAATGTATGGTCCACCGTTGTCCTAAATGCCCAGGTTTCCCTGCTCTAGAGAAGTATATCAGAGATAAATTTACTGAATTGGAAATTGACAGTGAGATGTCATATAATCGGTGGGAGAGTGTGGATAGAACAATGCTATGGACACAGATGGCTGATGTAGATGACTTCATAGAGATATTGGTATACAATGTTGATAATCTAACGACCCATTCCTTCACAGCAAAACGCCAAGCTCAGTATCTAAAAAAGAGAAGAAATAACTGAGACTGAATGTATCCTTCTCCTGGACTTTGCAGAAAATTATCACTACGTGGTGCAAGATGAGATCCAGAGATATCACTAGAACAAAAACCAGTGTACCATGCATCCAGTGGTAATTTATTACTAAGATAACAATGGGAAACTTCAACAGATCTCATTATGCATCATTTCAGATGACCTTGAGCATATGACACCTGTTTTGTGCATGAACTGCAAAGAATGGTGATGTTGTACATCAAAGAGAAATTTCCCTGGATCAAGAGTGTAGAGTACTTCAGCGATGGCTGCGCTGGCCAATATAAAAACTTCAAAGCATTTCTTAACCTTTGCCATCACTCATCAGATTTTGGAATTGATGCAACTTGGGCATTTTTTGCAACTAGCCATGGCA
Organism: Euprymna scolopes; assembly: GCF_053919585.1. NCBI lineage: Eukaryota > Metazoa > Mollusca > Cephalopoda > Sepiida > Sepiolidae > Euprymna > Euprymna scolopes. The sequence goes on from NC_136482.1 coordinate 177,047,198, forward strand.
AATCACCCTGTGATGGAATTGGTGGGGCTGTCAAACGCAAAGTTCTCCGTGCCAGCTTGCAAAGGTCAATAAAAGACCAAATACTCACCTTTCATGCTGTTGCAGATTTTTGCAGATCATCGATCACTGGTATCATGTTTCTAAAGATCGGCAAAGAAGACATGGTTTCAGTTCGACAGAAACATCAAATGAGATATAAACTGGGAGATACTGTGCCTGGTACAAGGAGCTGTCACTATTTCAAACCAGCTTCTCAGTTTAATATTCAGGGCAAGCAATTGAGTGCTGACACAACGATCTTTATCGATCATTCTTTCCTGGACATGCCTGTGCCGTTAGATGAAACTCTGGAGTTGCTCAAATGCAATGACTACATTACTTGCATTTTTGATGGATATTGGTGGTTAGCATTGATTGAGAGTGTCAACAGGGAAGAGAAAGATCTTACTTGCAACTTCCTGCATCCACATGGACCATCACATCAATTCCACTGGCCAACTAATAGGGATCGAGGCTATATTCACCTGAGCAAGGTCGTTATGAGAGTGCAGACCCCAAGTATTTCAGTGAATGGTAGAACATATTTCATCACCGAGGAGGAGAAAAATAAGACTCAGGACTATTTTGACAGATTAAGTCGATAGTTGGAGTTATAACAAATGTCTGTTTTATATTTGTTTGACAGATTTTCTTACGATAAACTAGATTATGCATCAGTCTTTTATTCTCGACTATTTTTTGTCCATATCCTTTTATATGATGTAATTTGACATTCTATCATGAAAATGGGCTCTAATGGGTCGATCCAAGTCTTTTTTCAGCTCTAGATATTGATCATAGCTTAAGATTAGATTGTTGCCAAATTCACCAAAAAGTCCTTAACTTTTTATAAAAATGCCAATTTTGAGGCTTTAGTGTCTGGAAATGTCAAATATGCCGAAAGGTTTTATTTGATTTTTGTAATTTCCAACCCAAAGTCACTTTAAAAATCCAAAGGAGAAGTCTGGCAAAGCACCACAGTTATGTTTTTTTCTCAACAAAATATCGCCCCAAACAAGCTCTAAAAAAGTGCTGCGGTACCACCTAAAATGGTAAAAATAAGGTACTTCCTCTCATTTGCCATCTTTCTAACCATGATTTCTGGATTCCTTGCCCTCAAAACCTTATCTGTGTGAATATTTAGCTCCAGAGCTTTATTCTTTGCAACAAAAATGCAAATTTTGTAAAACGCTGGGGGTCGAAAATTCTACGTCATGAGATAGCAATTTTTGATTTCCTGGCCGAAACTGACTGTGAAAAAAAATATGTTCCTCAAATCCAACTGGGCTGAAATTGCAGATTTCTCTTAGTTTTAACCCAAAGTTTGTATGGTGTAAATATGAAAAAAATCCAAGAGGGGGTGTGTCGGGGCTGGATGAATTGGGCTGGAATAACCCGTATAGTTTTACTGCTTATTACTATTAAATTATACAAATTAGTTGGATTCACGACTTTAATATTTGATTTTGACCAATGATTGTTGCACCATGTTCTTTACACTAAAACGTGCAATTGCTTCCATTTCTATAAAAAAGTGCTTATTCCAGCTCTGAAGTATGTTAAAACAGAAGCATTTTTTGCTGATCACCTGCACAACTTCTGTTTAGGTCATTAATAGAATACTATCTTTCTTTATCTTTGTTGGCTTCTATGTAAAGATTTGCATTCATTTATCTGAAATATTAACATTTTTTTTTCAAATAGTTTATCATATTAGTAAGTACACATAGTGTATATAAAATAACTTATGCTTTTTTTACATATAAGTCCAATATGGACTTATTACTCTTTTCGCCATGGTAGCTTATTTTTATCTACTTAACTCATTTATTCTCACAATAATTTCCTTCATAATCTATACAAAAAGTTAGGTTTTATATAAAAAGATATTAGCACCAAATAATTGGTTTGTTACAATGTGAAAATTGAAAGTAATGTTAACATATTTAAACTTAAGATTTGAAGTCATACCCGTCTTTAATTACGCTTTAACTTCCTATAATAATTTCACTGCTTATAATAATGCATTCTGGGCTTGAAATAACATTTAACTTAAAAGGTACAAATAATGCGCTATGCTACATTTAACTCTTCTGAACAACAAAACAGTGTCCTCAGTCGAGGTAAACTATTGTAGAGTCCGATAGTTCTGCTTTAATGATTCTGCACATTTATATGGTTCAAATCGATTTCTTGAGATGTAAACATTCTTCCATTTTCTAGCTTTGTTAGTTCGAACATTGACAAATATGTGCATCTTTTCTCCATACAAGTTATATTTTATAAATTTTGCTTCAATTAAAGTTCTCTTTCAAATTTAAAAAAAAAAAGACAATTTAAAAAAAAAAAAAGGTATTTTTTTTGTACTTATAAACAAAAATTTTTGTACTTATAAACAAAAATTAAAATAATCAATTACTGCTCCTAATTGTTCATTTACTTCAACCAGTAAATCGGCTGATCCTTCAATGTCAAAATAAGACCAATAAAGAGAAAAATTTGAAGAAAAAAAAAACTAGAAATAAGATTGGCGATATACCAGAATTTTGAGTGTAAATATATTAAATTTATAGTATTTATAGTGACTTTAATCTTAATTTATCTTTTTTTCCATTTGCAATTACTGAAAAATTATTTTTTTTAGATCATTCCATGAGTAAAGAAATTAATAAAGTGATTCATTTCACTCAGAATTTTTTCATTGCTTTATTTTTCGATAAAATCCTTACCTTAAATACACATTTTCGTCATCAAAAAAAAACTTTTGTATTCCTTCAGCACAAACATTTTGACTGCTTTACTCCGCGTGCATTTTTATTCCTCAAATCTTTGTTCACTACAATTCTTAAGAAGGTGAAACAAGTGGAAATTGGAGGCCACTATGATGTGTAGGTGGCTCCTTGGTCTTTTAACTAAAATCAAAGTGTAATTTTTTTCGGTTCTTAACAAACCAGAAACCGATGGACCGCCTATTATTTCGAAAGGGGTTGGGAGGATCTTAAATAAAAATTTAAAGAAAGTCTGAGATGATTCTAGTTAAGAGTAAGATCAACATTTTTTTCATATTTTTGGACTAGGGATGATCTACAACCTCTATTTCCCCACACTTTTTATGGTTTTGTGTCTAATTTGTTACATTGTAAACTTTTTACCATACAGAAAATAATTTAAATTGTATCCAAACTTTTATTTTGAGATAGCCCTAACTACAATGTGGATCATCAAAATTGGAAATATTTTCACATTTTTCACTAGCTATGGGCAAATAGCTCTATTTCCGTATGGATACTTTGGCAAAAGCAAAGGAAGTGAGTAAACCCTGACAAAA